>NC_135329.1:167063702-167374802 GCF_023851605.1 Tamandua tetradactyla
TTTTCCCTCTGCCTGGTAACAAAATTATTCCCACTTTTTTTTTTTTTGTATTTGTTACAACAGCACTGCTCTCCTTTATGAAAACCTGAAATGATATTCTATTGCTGAGGTAATAAATTACCAAAACCTACGTGACTTAAAACAACACAAATTTATTATCTTACCCTTGCATGGGTGAGAAGTCCTGACACAGGTTTTGAGACTGAAATCAAGTTGTCAGCAGGGCTATCTTTCTTTCTGGAGATTCTAGTGCAAATTAATTCCCTTACCTTTGCCAGCTTCAAAAACACCAGTATTTCTGGGCTCATGGTCTCCTTCTTCCTTTTAAGGATTTGTGTCATTAAATTGGATCCACCCAGACAATCCAGAACTCCCATTCTCAAGGTCCTTAATCATATCTGAAAATCCCTTTGCTATGTAATGTAAATGGTCACAAATTCCAGCGATTAGAACACAGACATCTCTGGGAGGCTATCATTCTCCCTACCATGAGAAATGACAAATAAAATTTCCACCAAAGGAAACATGGCCCAATATACTGTATTTTTTTATTTCACACATCATACTACCAGGCTACAACATATCATTTCTGGACTACATATTAATTAACAATTTCAAATATGATAACAGAACATGAAATTACATTAATTATAGGGCACACTTGATATTTTCTTCTCTCCAGTTTTCCTTAATGAAAAAAAGAAACCAAAACATACACAGTTATGTATATCAGAAATATGTTATTGACTCTTCCTTTCCTTTAAGCTACACTTCTAAATAATTCTTACATCCTATCTGTTCTATCATGAACATTCATCTTACCACTTACACTATTTTCCTCATATTCTCCTATATAAAGTCCTGATCAATTTTCACCTACCCTATTGCAATCACTCCAAGAGTGACTCATCTGCCTTCAGGATTATCCCACTACTATTTTCTACCCTGTTATCACTGTAAATTGTATAGTATGTAAACTTGATCATACTATTGCTTAAAACTTTTCATTGGCTCCCCATTGACTTCTCAGCATGTTAAGGACATTACTGCATTATTTACCACCTGATAGGCTTATAATTTCCTCTCTATATGTCATTATCTGGCCTTGATCTGTCAAATTCTGATACAAAACTGTACCGTTTTCTTTCTCCTCTACTGCTTTGCATAAATCACTTTTTTGTCTGATGTATTCCCCTAAACTCTCTTATTGAGGGGATAATTGCTCTTAGTTCTGAATAATTTAACTCTCCATTCGCTCTTTCTATTAAACCCACAGTGGGTTTAACATGTGTATGCACAGGACTGACCCATCTGCACTCTTCCCAACATGCTTTTATGTTTTGATCAGTACTCCTTGAGGGCACAGATCTATGCTTCATTTACCTTGATATCGTCAATGCATACATAGCTCCATATTAGGAAGAGAATAGGTACTCTACAAATATGATGAAAGAATGAATGGATGATTATTAAATAATTAACCTTGTTGATAGTATTTAGCTACAATATACATAACATGCATTTAAATTATGTTTATATAGCTTTTCTACAACATCCTTACTATTCGCCTCAGCTATTAAGTCACTACGGAGTGAGACTGGGAGGACGATAGTATTCATTCAATATGACCTGTATACATTTACTAGAAATTACTTAAAGACATATCTGGGAATAGTTTATTTGTTTGTTTTTTTTTAATCAGTAGAAATAGAATGAAAAAATGTAGTTGTATTATCTTAGTCTAACTTTATTTACATATGGAATTCAGGCTGATAAAATCCCATTTATCCTGCTTCTCTGATTCCTCAAAGAGGCATGATAGTTTACCTAAAATCTGTAGCATTGACTTAAAGTGGATTTTAAAGCAAAATTAGCAACATTCCTGAGCTTATCTCAATTCTATTTACACAGTATTTCTATACTAAAGGATTATATATGCATACCTATATATTGTTAAATCTTTTTTCCTGAAGAAAATCAGATAATCATGATAAAAATAGTTCATTTATGGGGCATGTAAAGTACTAGCTTAATCTGAGAATAGGGTTTGGTCCATTCTGTGACCTGTGGATAGAAATGAGAGTGAGTGAATTGACACTGGATTGCAAGATAAACATGCAATTTTCAGGCAGCTATAGATTGGAAAGCAATGTACAATTAGAATATCAATCCATGTGTGTGCTCAGAGAGCAAGAACAAGGTCAAAGTAAAGGATCACCAATGTAAAAAAGAAGAGATAATATGGAAGGAAAGGAATAGGATCAAATGCCTAGAAAGATTCTCAACGACAGTATACAGGCACGAGCAGCCTTTGTGAATCTGGATAGTCGGAGGGGTGAGGAGATAAAGCTAAAACACCATTACTGGGCAGGAATCATCAGCTTTCCCTGCTACTCAAACTGTTTTGGGGAATTAAAATATATCAAGAGGGAATTCTGTTTTTAAAATCCATTTGGAGAATGCAAACAAGAAATTGACAATAAAGAGAGAGAGAAAAAAAAGACACATTCTCAGACAGATTTTGACACCTCTGCCTTGAGGCTTCTAGAATTCTGTTTCATTAAATATTCAAAAACACATATTAAGAAAAGACAATTTTCATCAATAAACATTTCTATCTATGCCTTCCTAGTTGCAGACCTTTAAAAACACTCCAATCGCAGTTTGGAATGTCCCAAAATAGTAAGGGACAGTCCAAAATTAAGACATTAAATATTAAATAAATATTTCTTAAAATTATTAGCTTCAAATATTTTTCAAATTTTAAAAGCTTCTGTTTAAAATCAATGGGATATACAAAATTGAATAAATAGCAAACAAAATCATAAGATAATCCATAAGCAATTAATGTTTTCAACATAGTCCCTGATGTCAGGTTAAAAAATAAAAGTGATATATTGAGTTTGGGGTTAATGGTACTAAATCAGTGGAAAGCACATGAGGAGAATAATCTACAAAAATCACTGATTTCATCCATTAAACTGAATACTAAACACCAAATGTCTAATTCGTAGACACTGCATACCCTTTTTCCATCTCTGAAGGTGATAGAATGAAAGCAAAAGGCTAATCAAGATGAGCAACTGTTATGAGGAAAACTCTTTCATTGAAACCCTAAGTAATGAGCATTTTTAGAAGCTTCTTAAGAGATGATCTAGAAAGACATATGTTATTTTTCAGGGGTTGAGATTATTCCGTTTTATTCTCTTTTGGATGGATGTGGCCCAGCCTCCTTTTTGTTTCTAGTTGTGTGAATAAATCCAGGGACTTTTGAACAACTCTGCCTCCAAATCACATTTTGCAGCCTTATGTAAGTCGTGAACATAGTACTGCTACTTTGCTGAGAAAAATCAGGTGCATTGAATTGGTTAGAGATACTTTCAGAGGTGCTTTTCAGACACATTATTATACATCAAAGACAAAACTTCACCTATTCAAAAAGTAAAGCATCTTTATTTAGTCATTCAAGTTCACAAAATCTTAGTATATAATAGGCTGTAAGAGTTTTGCTGAAAAGAGTATGTCAGTAACTCTAATTGCCTATGAAACTAGGCACCTGACTTGGCTTAAGTCTGTACAGACTGGCATTTTCATATAAAAGATTACAATCTAAAACAGATATCTGTGTATGCAGGCATGTAAATGGCTGAGGAGACATCTGCCAAAGAAATGTCATGATTAGTAAACATCCAGGAGCCACCTTCTTTTGTGAAGTAGTGTGTTCTGCGTCTGGGCAGACTGAGCCGTGTTATCAGAAATTGGAGGTTGGTTATGGAGGTGGAAAAGGTTTCTAACCTTCAAAAGTCAGAATAGATTTCTGCTCTTAAAGTTAGGTAATTTTGTGAGGAATAGATTCAAAGAGAAAGATGAACAGAGTTTTAAATAAAGCTGGGATCACAGGACAAGAGGCAATGTAGAAAATATTCTTCAACAAGTGATGTTTGATGTCTTGAGAGAGAATAATTATAAATGATAGGTTTGACCTATGAAAGACTATTAATGAGTATCACATCTGCATTAATTTTATTTAAAATTATTAATATAAGAAAAAGACACTTAATACCAGTTTTAATGCTAAAACAAATGTTCCATATTCCTAAATAATATAATATTAGCTGCTTCTTTAGCTCTTGAGGCCTTAGAGTCAACACACTGAAACTTTTAATAACTCCAATGTTTGTATTCTATCATACCTCTGAGAAACTAACTACTACCTGAAGCCCTCTGCACACTTTGAAATGTCAGACCACTATGCCTGGCTGTTCATCTTTTTAAATTTATCTATTTTTTTTTCTTGCTAAATATCAGAATTTCTCTTGGAAACTTGCTAGGTGAGACACAAACTCTGTATCTTAAAGGCTGTCTCTGTAACGGCCTCCAAATTGTCTCCATTCTCTAAGAGATGCTGTCAGCATCTAATCTAAACCAGTACCCCTACAATCCAGCCACCACCTCTGTCAATTTGCATTTTACCTCAGAGATGGGGGTTACTTCCTGTAGGAGGTATGGATCATTTCTAATCACCCAAATGTATTCATTTGCCTTCTCTTTTTTTGTCTTTGCCAATCTAGCTAAACATTTGCAAATTTGGTTGATTATTTTAAAAAAACTTTTAGCTTCATGGATTCTTTTGTTTACCAACATGCTGTTGCATTTATCTTCACTCTAATCTTTATTATTTCCTTCCTTCTGCTTACTTTGTTTTTTTTCTGCTCCTCTTTGTACAGTTTTTTAAGGTGGAAGGTAAGGTTATCAATTTGAAATTTTTGTTTTTATTTAATGTAGGCATTAACAGTTACATATTTCATTCTGAGAACTGTTTTTGCTGCATCCCATAAGTTTTATGAGTTTGAATTTCTATTTTTGTTCATTTCAAACTGAATTTCCCCTGTATTTTTATTCTCTGACTCATTGAAAATTTAGGAATACATTGTTTGACTGCCACAACTCAGTATTTCCATGTTTCCTTTAGTTGTTGATTCCTAAATTCATTCCATTGTGTTCACAGAGCATGGTATGATTTAGATCTTTTAAAATTTATAGAGATTTGTTTTGTGGCCTAACATAAGTTTCATCCTGAGGGATGTTCCAAGTGCACTTGAGAAGAATGTATGTTGTGTTTTTGTTGGGTTGAGTTCTATAGATAATTGTCAGTTTAATATTGTTCAAGTCTTCTATTTCCTTTTTCTTCTTATGTCTAATTTCTCTGTTCAATATTGAAATTGGTATTTGCATGTCCAAATATCATTGTTAAACTATATATTTCTTCCATCTATTCTCTCAGTTATTGCTTCATGTACTTTGGGACTCTGTGCTATATATAATATCCATATCTTCTTAATGAATTGACAATTTTTTACAGTTATATAATGTCTTTGCTTCTTGTAATACTTTTGTCTTAAAGTCTATTTTATCTGATATTATTATAGTCACTTATTTCTCTCTTCTGTTTACCATTTACATGAAACATATTTTTCCAATGTTTTAATTTCAAACTAGTGTGCCTTTAATCTAAAGTGAGTGCTTTGTGTAGAACATATACTTTGATCATTTTATTAAGTCTATTTTTCCAAGCTCTTCATTTTAATTAGAGAATTTCATAAATTTATACCTACCCACCTACTAAGTCCCTGGGGTTTACAATTGAATAGGCATTCTCAGAACCCCACTAGTGACCCTATTCTACAGAAGTCTAGTTCACCTTAGGAGTTTGGGAGATTTAACATTTCTTATAGGACAAGTCTGGTAGCATTTCCTGTAGAATGTCTGGAACTCTCTCACTTTTATCTGTTAATGTCTTACTTTCTCCTTCATTGTTGAATGATAGTTATGACAGACACAGAATTCTTGGTTGATGGTTGTTTTGTTATGTGTTTTGATTTCCTCTGGCACTTTGAATATGTCATCAAACTGCCTCTTGGCCTCTGTGGTTTTGTAAAGAATCAGGCATTAATCTTATTGTGGGGCCCTTGTATGTGACTAGCCACTTCTCTCTTGATACTTTTGAGATTCTTCTTTTTTCCTGGCTTGCAACAATCAGATTACAATATTTCTCCATGAGATGTCTTCACAATTTTTCTTCTTTGATATTCTTCTGTTGAGCTTTCCATATATGTGGATTTATGTGTTTCATCAGACACACACCAAATGGGTTATGGAAGAAAAGGATATTATTTATGCCTGTGGGAGGGCAGGGGAAACTTCCCAAACCTGCATCCCCATAGTGATTTTTCAATTGGCTTTTATACATGTTCGAGACAAAGAAAGATCATCTTGGGAAACAAGAGGTCTGGAGAACTTCATTAGTTCCTCATCTCTGTTGTTTACTGCTTCCTTTAGTATTTACATCCTCTGTGTTACCTGGGTCATGGTGCCTCCCAGTCTGGGGTGATAGATGAAAGCCTATTCATAGCTGGGTGCTGACTTTATATATTGCTCCTCTGTGAGACTAAAGCTCAAATTCACAGCTTGCTTTAAGTTTTAAGGTTACATTTAAAAGGCTACTGAGACAGGCTAGTCATAAGAAAAACATCTTCCAGACCCTGAGGCACGTCAGGACCCTGTGCAGGTGGAAGGCATCTGGAAGATAGCAATTAAGTCCCTGAAACTTGGAGCAATTGAGGACTATAAATTTTCGAACAAGAGTTGGTTGCTTAAGATAAGAGTGTGAAGGGTGAGTGTGAGTGAATGGAAAATTCCAGTCCCCAAACCTCATGCAAATAGTTCAGAGGCTTAATTAGCCTCCTTATTATCCTTACTTTGGGTGTTTACATCTCTAACCCCACTTTCCTTCATTTCATCAAATAAATAACCCTCTTGCCAAGCTGCCTGGCAGGCATCTCTCTCTCTCTCTCTCTCTCTCTCTCTCTCTCTCTCTCTCTCTCTCTCTCTCTCTCTCTCTCTCTCGAGCATGCCAACACTTGACCTCTTAAATGTGTACTCTCCTACCTTCTGCAATACATTTTATCAGCGCTTGTATCTGTGGTTTCATTCTTGATTTCCTTCTTGTGATGAGACACTGAGCCTGGAGCAGAGCTCTATGAAAATTGAGCTCTGGTAACATCATTTTTGTGAGCCAGCCAGGACTGAGTTCCTTTCTCCGATTGTCCAGACTGGTAGGTCATAGCTATTGACTGGGGGGCATGGACTTGTGCTATCACTTTCCCTCTTGCTTAGCTCATTGTTATTCTCTTCTATGTCCTCATGCAACTCTGTGTTCTCCTGAAATGGTGGAATTGTTTTCACTCCCCTCTCTAGGAATCTAGGGGCTCAAGTTCAGCTCCCCCAGGACATAAACTCTGTTTACTCTGACCCTTGACTCCCTTCTTGGGGGTAACAGAAGCCCTATCTCCACACAGTGTAGATCAAAGGAGTCTCAGGGCAGCAGGTGATACTGCTTTTTGTGCCCTGACTGGGTACTTCTCCCTGTGTCAAGTAGAAATCCAAAGAGAGCCAAATCAAGTCTCTCTTTCTCTCTCCCTCTCTCCCTCTCTGATTTTCCTCAGCTCTTGGAAACATCCCCACGCTCTCTTTTTCCTCCCCTTTGAAGACCCAGACCCTTCTTCTTGCAGAATCTCCCCTGAAAGCAGAAGTGAGGTTTTAAGGGTCAGTGAAAGCCTCAGCTATTCTTATTGGAGCAAACTGAGCCTATGAGATCCAGTGAGCAACTCCCCCATTTGTCCCAAAATGAGCATGCAGGTCCTCCTGCTCTCTGCTTGCTTGTGCTGTTGGTCTGATGACTGGTTTCTCACTTTTCCTTTCTGGGTCTTTCCATCTCTTTGCTTGCTACTACATCTCAAGTTTTAGTGCATTTGATATTAGCCCTCCTGAGGGTGTTGCCCATTGCAGGATGAAACCATTGGCTGGGGAGAAAGGCTGTTGGATATGCATTTACTTTATTGAAAAAGATCTGTACAGCAAGGGATAGAGGGAGTCTCACTCCTGGCTCTGTTCTATTATAGGTCCATATCCAGACCCCATGGATTGCCTGAAAACTGTATTATCACATTTTATTCCATAATTGGCCTTTCCCAGAACACCCTCTCTTAAAAGGAGCTCAGTTTCTTTGTTGCATTTTCCTTTCCTCTAGCCTGATTCTGGCAATACCTGGGAAGATTACTTCCTTAGAGTTTCTTTCTTTCTAGCAAATTCTTACTCGTAGTCAGTAAGTCAGGCAGTAAAATATCAGCACAGATTCTTCTAAGAAGATGAGTGGGTTGGCACAGCAGGGTTGGGATGGTACCAGGCCATCCATCTCTTGAGTCTTTGAGAACCCCAGGGATGCCTGGGGATAGAGAGCTTGATCCTCTGGGCCTAAGGGATCAGCATTCAAAATGGCAGGCCAGCGACCCAGGACACCAGGCCCTGGTACTAAAGTCTGCTTTTTTACTTCCCTTCCTTCCTTCCTTTGAAATGGGTGGTACTTCCAGTCCATTGGGTTGCCTGCTACAAAATTGGGATAATCTTCCCACCACAGAGTTAAAAAAGAAAAGGCTTACTTTCTACTGCAATACTTTCTTGTTGCAATATCACCTGGAGGATAGTCAGCATTGGCTCATGAATGGAACAGTCACCTATCCTACAGTTAGATTTCTTTTGTAAAAGAGAAGGAAAGTGGTAAGATATTCCTTATGTACAGCTTTTAATGGTCTTATATCAGGATAAATGCATGAAGGGCTCTTGAAAATTATGTTAAGCCCAGGAGGACCGTCAGGAGCTATTTCCACATGACCTTTCCTTGCAGAAGATCCTCTCTTAAGTAGTCCTCCCCACTGTGACCCCATCTTAGAACCTGAAGCACCCCTACTGCTAAGGCTGCAGCCCCTTCAATATCCTCTTTGTCTCTACCCTACTCTAGCCCAGCAGGCCATACTTGCAGTGGGGTCCTATACCATTCCACAAGGAAACATTTCAGGAAGAAGTGAGTGGAGATATGGCAACATCCATGTTTGTGTTCCTTTTTCTACATTCGATCTGGGAGAGTGTAAGAAACAGCTAAGGAAATTCTCAGAGGACCCCTCAAAATTTATGGAATAATTTAAAAACCTGATATTAACCTATGAAATAACCTGGGGGCATGTGCAAGTCGTTCTTTCTTCTTGCACACTCCTGAGGAAAAATATCAAATTTGGACTGAAGTACAAGGCCACACTGACCAACTCATGGGCAAGCAGCCTTCGCAATATGCAGTAGAGCACTAGTAGTTCCAAATGCTGACCCAAACTGGAACTACCAGAGGGGTCAGGCAGACTCGAAAGCCAGGGACCACATGATAACTTGTCTAACAAAAGGAATAAAAAAGCATACCACCAAACCTGTAAATTTTAACTCAGGATGATAAGGAAATCCCTGCTTTTTTTCATGGAAGGATGGTGGAGGCTATAAAAACATATACCCAAGTAGATTCTGGCTCCAGAGAAGGACAAATAATACTTAAGACAGCTCCTGACATAAGGAGGAAACTCGAGAAACTGGCCTCTGGCCCACAACCCCCTAAGCATGATCTCATGCACACTGCTTTTTCTATGTTTAATAACCTGGACAGGGCTGTAGAGGAGGAAAAGTAGGGAAAGAAAGGAACAAAGCTTGACTCATGGCCCTTGCCATGAATGGCAATGTCATGGTTAGGGACAGGTGTCAACTTGGCCAAGTTGTGGTACCTGTTTATCTGATTGGGCAAGCACTGGCCTGTCTGTTGCAATGAGGACATTTCATAGGATTAGGTCATGATCACGTCAGCTGCATCCACAGCTGATTCCATTTGTAATCAGCCAAAGGGGAGTGTCTTCTGCAATTAGTGATGCTAAATCCAATCATGGGAAGCCTTTTAAGGAGGACTTAGAGGAGACAGGTTGCATTCCTGCTTTGGCTGGTGAGCCTCTTCTGCGCAGTTCATCCAGGCCATCCATCAGAGTCGTTGGCTTCACAGCCTGCCCTGTGGATTTTGGACTCTGCATTCCTGCGGTCACGTGAGACACTTTTATAAATTTTATATTTGCAAGTGTTCCCTGTTGATTCTGTTTCTCTAGAGAACCCTAACTAATACAGGTCATAATTTACATTATTTTTCTAAATGTTAACATGATTGCGACTTCAACTCTTCAAATTGAATCCAGAATCTTTTACTCCAGTTGTTTTTAAGGATAGAGTCACATCACTTACTGTGGTAGTTAGATTCAGTTGTCAACTTGGCCAGGTGAAGGCACCTATTTCTGTTGCTGTGGACATGAGCCAATGGTACGTGAACCTCATCCATTGCTGATTACATCTGCAGTCAACTAAGAGGCGTGCCTGCTGTTATGAATGGTGTTTGATTCAATCGGCTGGTGCTTATATGAGAGAGCTCAATGTAGTACAGCCCAAATAGCTCAGCATACCTCATCTCAGCACTCGCAGCTCAGCCCAAGCCTTTGGAGACACAGAAAGAAATCACCCTGGGGAAAGTTGTTGGAACCCAGAGACCTGGAGAGAAGGCCAGCAGAGGTCACCCTGTGTCTTCCCACGTAAGCAAGAACCTCAGTGGAAAGTTAACTGTCTTTCCTCTGAAGAACTAACAAAATAAATCCCCTTTTATTAAATGCCAATCCATCTCTGGTGTGTTGCATTCTGGCAGCTAGCAAACTAGAACAGGCAAACAGCCACCTCAGGGCCACTCGGGGCAGAAGCCACTTAGATCCTGCCATAAGTGTGGAAGGAAAGGGCATTGAAAGTATGAGTGTCCTCAGGGATGAGAGTCCCTGGGGCCTTGCCCTAGGTGTGGGGAAAGTTGGACACTGGGCCCAGGAGTTCAGTGAGCCCTGGAGGGAGTCAGATTCCTGCCCTCGGTCTTGGTGACCACTCTCAAGTAAGAATGAGGCAGCCCAAGGTTGCTAGTGGCTCCCTAGACATTGCAGAAAAACATCAGTTTTGAAGACCCCTGGTTGTTCTTCAATGTGGCAGGTAAGCAAATTGATTACTCTTGCTGGCCAGACCTATGGGATCAGCTCTTGCTTAACTTAGGGTTGGAATGATTGGAAGCAGTTTTGTAAAAGAAGGGGTTATGAAGGCAGAATATGCTACAGCGTCCTTGCAGGAAATTATTAGAGCAAAGCTTCTACTCCCTGTAAACTCAGCACAAAAGGCCAAATTTATAGCCCTTATCCATGGATTAACACTAGCAGCCAGGAGAGAGTTAACCTCTATACTGACTCCAAATATGTCTTTCTAGTACTGTTTGCCCGCTCCACCATTTGGAAAGAAAGGGGATTTCTCACTAATAATAAGTCCTCTATCAAGCATAGACAAAACGTTCTCAACTTACTGAAAACTGTATTGCTTCTTCAGGAAGTTTCAGTAGTACACAGGGACATAAAAAAATATGACTCCATTGTTGCCAAAGGAAATGCCAAGGCAGATGGGCTACCAAAGTAGCAGCTCAAAACTCAAACCCCATGATGGTATTAATCCCTAATATTTCTCTCTCACTGGCACCACCTACTTGCACACAGGAGGAAAAGAACCAGACATGCTTGTGAGGCTAGTGGATGGCTTACTAAAGAAGGAAAAAGTGTCCTGCTAAATGAGATTCAATGGTACGTCCTCCAAGACCTTCATCAAACTATCCATTTAGGTCAGATGCCCTTACCACCTTGGCACAAAGGATTTTTAGAGGACAAAGTTTAATTATGACCATTGTGTCTCTCAAAGCTGTGCACTTTGTGCCATTAATAACCCAAATTCTGGAAACTTACCAGGACTCTAGCCTTAACTCCCTCAGTTCAAAAGAGGTGGGGAATACCCTGGGGAGGACTGGCAGGTTAATTTTATCCATATGTCACCAAACCAAGTCTTCAAATATCTCCTAGTCTTTGTGAACACTTTTACTGGCTGAATAGAAGACTTCCCTATTGGGAAGGAAATAGCTAATGAGATTCCCAAAATTGTCCTGTAGGACAATTCCCAATGAGATTCCCAAAATTGTCCTGAAATCATTCCTAGGTTCAGCATGCCCATATTTATTAAAAGGGCTGGACTTTGTTAGTAAAGTAATCCAAGGAGTGGCCCCTGCTCTGGGCACAAAATATACCTTCACTGCACACGGAAACCCCATCGGGAAGGTTGAAAGATTTAACCCGACTTTAAAGCAAACCCTAGCTAAACTGTGTCAGGAAAACAATGCATCCTGAATTTCTAATCTTTCTTTGGCCCTCCTTAGGGTACATTCAGTGCTGAGGAAACCTCTCCAACTAAGCTCCTTTGAAATGATATGTGGTAGGCTATTCTTAACTCAGGACCTAGTCTTAGATCCAGAAACCCAGCATTTATGCAAAAACTTTACCTCATTAGGAACAATTCAGGAGCTTATTTGGGACCTAGGAGCTGAATTTCTCCTAACTCTAAGTCCTAATCTACTTCTACATAAAATAAAACCTGGGGTCTCCATTCTAATTAAGATCTGGCATGAAAGCAGACTAGTCTCCCAGCCTGAACCTAAATGGAAAGGACCTTACTCTGTAATTCGTGTCACTCCCACAGCAGTCAAAGTTAGTGGAATATCCAGGTGCGTGCATCTATCCAGAGTCAAGTCAATTTGTGAAGAGCTCTTCAACACTCTGGTGCAGGAGGAATCCTTTAAGTGCCAGACATTAGGAAGACTAAGGCTTTTGTTCAGAAAACAAAGCTAAGTATACCACTCTGCATCATACTCCCAAAATCAGATTTCTTTTTCTTTCTCCTGAACAATCTATCTATAATTGTTTCTGAACACCCCTTAAAGACTCTTGTCCAGTATACAACTCAACAACTAAACCTGTCCAGTTGCTAGATCTGTACCAACCAATACCTAGTTATCTTGGCATGGCTAGCCAACAGTACCTACTGGGAACCTGCAAATCTTTCCAACTTCCCAACTCTGAAAAATAAAGAACCATGGTCTCGTTATACATGGGATCCCTTAGATAACTTTCCTGGGGCACTTTCCTATCTTCTAGAACAACTTAAAATTCATCAACCTGTAACACTCCCTATTACAGGTGCTATGTATGCCAAAGTAATAATAACCCCTAATTCTACTTTTGCTTTTTGTAGCAAATCAAATTCTACAAACATACTTAGGGAAAATACCATCTGAAAATCCGTAATATATGTTTACCCAAGCAGGCACACATGGGATCCTAAAGTATCAAGCTCAGGCACTAAAATCTGGGCCTATGGAAATACTTGGTCAGTTAGTCCAACTTCGTGTACGAATCCAAACTATTTTCTCACTGCCAAATTGGGTAATGCAGCAGCTACTTTTTTAAACCAATCCCTACTTAATTGCCATGATTGAATGCATTTCTGTCACAATAGACCAAATCAAAAGACTTGTCTAACAACTACTACCCAACAGGAATGATCCTGTAAGGTAAACACTGGTGTTACCAGCCTGTATTAGTTTGTGAAGCTACCAGAATGCAATATAACAGCAATGGGAAGGCTTTTATAAAGGAAATTTAATAAGTTATACATTTACAGTTCTAAACCTATGAAAACGTCCAAACTAAAGCATTCAGGGAAAAATACCTTAATTCAAGAAAGGCTGATGGGTTTGAACCCCTCTGTCAGTTGGGTCGTCATGTGGCTGGCATCTGCTGGTGCCTTGCTCCTGGGCTCCATTGCTTCTAGCCTCTGTTCCAGTGGGGGTTCCTCACTTTGCTTCTCCGGGGCTGTCATTCATCTTTTGGCTTTCCTTGGCTCTCTCCAGGTTCTGGCTTGCTTAATATCTCATGAGAAGGCACATGGTAATGTCTACTGGGCTCCAAGCATCTCCAAATATCCGTGTCTCTGTTCTCCATGTGTTGGCATCTGTGTCAGCTCTGCTCTGCAGTTTCTGTTGGCTCTGTCATTTTTGTAGGATCTCTCTCTGTCAGTTCTGAAGCGTCTGTCATTACTGTCATTTTTGACTCTCTCTATAATGTTTCCTCCTCTAAAGGATTCCAGTAAACTAATCAAGATCCACCTGGAATGGGTGGCGTCACATCTCCATCCAATCAAAGGCCACACCCACAATTGGGTGTGTCATGTCTCCATGGAGATAATCTAATGAAAAGTTTCCAACCTACAGTATTGAATCAGGATTAAAAAATATGGCTGCTCTCACAAGGTTGGATCAGGATTGAAACATAGATTTTGGGCGGTATATAATAGCTTCAAACTGGCACACAGCCCCTTCTTTAATATGACCTGGCAAAATAACAAACAACCCAGCATTCTTTTTCTTGAGCATCCTGAGGCACCATCATCCCATCTTTCCCTTTTAACTGCCATTCTTATGAGCCTCTCCTAAATATGCCTCCATGCCCCAGAGGCCGACCCTGGCAAACACACAGGTGAGTATCCTCAAGACAAATCAGAGGATGTGTCACCTCAGTCTGTGGACCTCTAATTACCTTGTTCTTTAGTGTTACTCCCAGAACTAAAGAGAGTATTTATTTTTCTTGTTTCTTTGTGGAAATAATATATACCTAACTCTGCACAGCAATTGCTCTTTAGCTTATGTAAGCCCCTATTTTTACTACCTAGATGGTTTTTAACCCAGTATCTGTATTTTACTCCTTTTTGTGTCAGAAAAGAAGAATCCCTATCTTAATTCCTTTTTGTGTCAGTACTGAGAGCTGGTTTAAGCTTAGGGGGCTTAGTCAATAGCCATCAATTTCATCATAATCTTTCCTTGAATTGTCCACAGTTTAGCAACCATGACATAGGCTTTGGGTCTCCTTCAAATCCAGGGATTGTCCTTAGACAGCATGGTCCTTCAAAATAGGCATTTCTTAGACTTTCTTACAGCAGCCCAAGGTGGAATCTTTCTCTTTCTGAAAGAATGCTGTTTCATGGAAATCAATAAGAACAATTCCAAGGAAACATCAGCAAAGTAATAGATCAATCAAAACATCTCTGTGAAAATTCAAGAATGGATTGAGAACAATTTTCTTCCCTCCCAGTCTGTTATCTTGGGTTCTTCCCTTTCTGTGGCCTCTATCCTTCTGCTTGCCCTTCTCTTATTCGGACTATGCATTTTAATCTTCTTGTCAAATTTGCCTCCGCCAGGTTACAAGCCCTTCGTAATAAATTCAGGCTGACTTGCAGTTTTATTGCCCTCTCTGGCGTGAACAAGGACTTCCTCTTCATAAGCCATCTGGAGTAACCAGCGAGTTCTATACCCTGTTAGGTAGGAACCACAGCTCCTGTTCAGCAGGATTAAGTTATAAAAAATAGAAAGTTGTTCTTCAACAATCGCTTAAGAATAAGGGTGTACAACTCCTTCAGTGGAAAGTTGAGAGAAGCGAGTCATAGCAAAGACATCTTCCAGACCCTGAAGCATCTCTAGGACCTGGTACAAGGGGATGGCATCTGGAAGATAGCAATTAAGTCCCTGAAACCCAGAGCAGATGAGGACTATAAATTCTCAAACAACAGTTAGTTGCTTAAAATAAGAGTGTGAGGAGCAAATATGACGGATTGGAAAATTTCAGTCCCCAAACCTCACCACCACCTGTCCAAATAGTTGAGGCTTAATTAGCTCCCATGAAATCCTTACTTTGAATGCCACTAACCAATCATAATGTGCCAACATCTCTAACTTCACCTCCCTTCATTTGATCTAATAAAAAACCCTTGTGCCAAGCTGCCTGGCATGAGTCTTTCTCTTGACCACACCCATGTTTAACACTTAAATGTGCATTCTTCTCTCTTCAATAAATTTTATTACTTGCTTATATATGCTTGTCTCATCCTTGGATTCCTTCTCGCAATGAGATGCTGAGTCTGGAGCAGAGCTCTGGTGAAAACGGAACTCTGGTAACAGTACCCCACTATAATTTCTCATTTTAGGGTTTTATTTAAAAGGTTGCCACTAAGTTCCTTGGACTGAGTAATCTCAATCATCTTATCTTAAAGTTCAATAATTCTTTCTTCTCCCCATTTAAATCTGCTTCTAAACCCTTTTAGTAAATTTTTCATCTCACTTATTTTTTTTCTAGACAAGACTATGTATTTGGTTCCTTTTATTAATTTCTACCTCTTCCTTGATATTTTACATTTGAGGAAATATCATTTGTATGCTTTCCTTTACTACCTTATGCATGGTTTCCTTTAGCTATGTGAACATATTTAAAATAGTTGATATAATTTCTTTGTTTATAAATTCAATTCAGAATGCAAGAAATAAAGACCAAATCCAATATCTTTGCTTCCTCAAGGATTTTTATATTTTGCTGCATATGGTTCATACATTGTTGCTTCTTTTCATGCCTTATAATTTTTGTTGGAATCTGAGCATTTTGAATATTATAATGAAGAACTCTGGAAATCACCTTTTCTCCCTCCCTAGGGTTTCTTGTGATTGCTGCATTTTGTTGTTGTTTTGTTTGTTTAGTAAGTTTTCTGAACCAATTATAAAAATATATTCTTTGTCATGTGTGTCCACTGAATTCTCTATTTTTTAAGCTTAGCGGTCAGCTAATTATTGAACAGAAATTCCCTTAAACTCTTAAAACAAAAAACAAACAGTCTTTGCAGGGGGCTTTTAATTGTACATTGAGACACACCTTTTTTTTTTTTTAAACAGGGGCAGGCACCAGGAATCGAACCCGGGTCCTCTGGCATGGCAGATAAGCATTTTTGTCTGCTGAGCCACCGTGGCCCGCCCAAGACATGCTTTTAACAGTCAGCTGAGTACTGTCTTAAGCTTCACTTCATGCTTGTGTGGAGCCTCAGGTGAGGCAGATACGAGCGCTCATAGTCTTCTCAAGTATTTTCTCAATATGCATCCAGACCTGAGCTTGTGGAAGACCTCTAGATCCCTAACAACGTGTGAAAGCTTTTCATGGCCATTATTTCCAGCCTTTTCTCCAAATCATGTTGGTTATTCTATTGTTTTCCTGAATTATTATCCATTGCCTCAAGTAACAGTGACTAAAACATTGCCTGTAAAAATTTTCTGTGAATGTCCCAATCCAGTACCCTCAAAGGGCGGCTTTAGAAACTAGGTGAGTTCTAAATTAAGCAAGAGAAAGCAAATGCTGGGTTTTAGTTTTCCAGGAAGCCACCAGAGAGATCAAAACAAATAATATAATTTTTTGTGAATGATATACACTTTACTAGTTCCAGTACAGGTACTGAGGATGCAGGCTGGTCTTTACAAGGTTACTGTGCAACTGAATAGTCAGATAATAGATCTAGGGTAAGTTAAAAATGCCATAAATCTTGCTATTCTAACTGAGATTCAGTGATTTTTCTTGAGTAACCACTTCACTGTTTACTACATGCTTTTTCTTAATTTCTAGAGTTCTGATAAAGTTGATTTCTAAAAGGGCTTGACAGTTTGTTGAGTGTGGCTTTGTGGAAGGAATTGAATTTTGGACTTCCTTCCTATACCATATTTGCTGACATCACTCCCACCAGTTGCTGTTTAATTTCATTGTCCTACTTCCTTGCGGAAACTACTTCATTTGTCCTCTTCTCTATAATAAAAGCTTTTTCTGAATAAAAATGCATCTTCATTGCTATAAATGCAAGGTGCTTGATAGGAAAAACTTAAATTGCTTTGCAGAGACTATTGGAAGAAATATGGACATTAAAGTTAGTTCTGATGAAGGCATAGAAGGAAATGATTAATGTGTTATTGGAAATTGGAAGAAATGTGATCCTTGCTGTTATGTGGCAGAGAACTTTTTAGGATGTTGGATTGAAAGTGGAACTTGTAAACAATGAACTTGGATATTTAGCTGAGAAGGTTTCCAAGCTAATGTGAAAGATGCAGCCTGGCTTCTTGTCATAAAATGTGATAGGCGAGGGATAGCTGAGATGTAAACTCTTAAGTACAAAAAAACCAGAAATCGATGGTTCAGAACATTCTGAGTGTACTGAATTTTAGCATGCTGTAAGACTAAGATCAGAAGTGGTTCTATCATGGATCTCCTTGAACTTTTGGGATTTTGGAAGTGAGTCCAGAGCACAGGGCTGCATGTGAGGGTTTAACTCAACAAGCCTTTGCTAAAGAGGGTATTGCTGAACGTGGATCCTGTCTGCCATTTCAGTGGAATTCGGGATTGGAAATTCAGTTATCCTGGGAGGATTTGTGGAAAGTTCTATTATCTGACAGTTTGGACCTGGTTAATCTGCATGCAGAGCCAATAGGGTTGTGGAAAATTTTCATGGACAGAAAGGGACAGAGAAGGGTTGAATTAAAGTAGAATGACTTCAAAGGCCGATCCATAGAAGCAGATGTCTGAACTGAGGTCACCTCAGGCCAGAGAGCAGGCTGACCTGTATGTGTGGCATGGGAAGACAGTGGGAGAGTCCAGAAGCAGATGTCAACAGAACCAGAAGAGAAAGGAGAAGATGCCCTATGTGCATTGCCATGTGAAGGAAAAACCAAGTAGCAAGCTTCACTAGCAGCAAGCCTGAGAATATCATAATCTTCCAGCAGAAAATATTGGCTTTCTAAATATGGGCTTCTCCCAGACTCAAAACCATGAATCAGTAAATTCCATAAATCAAAAAAAAAAAGCCAACCCTTGAATGGTATTTGTTTTAGCAGCTAGGAAACTAAAATATTATTCATGATATATTATTTTATTTTGCTAAGTCATTTTTTTGAACTTATTTTTATGGAGGTTGCCATAACCAATAGACCACATCGCGTTTACATATCTTTAGTAGTGTTCAGAGAAATTCTGGGAATTTTTGAAATTCTGTTAATAGCCTTAACGATTAAAAGAATACACAATAGGTATTATATAATGGAGACATGGAAATGGTATTAAAAATGAAAATGATAATTACCAAATCTCTAATGTAATCAATGTAACCAATCATATAATCACCAATCTCAAATGCTTTGTAGCATGTGTTTGCTGTGGTTGTAATTTACAAAACTATAATTAAGAATTAATATTAATTTCAAAATGTAATTACTGGAGAATGTAGTGTAAAACTGTTTCTGAAAAAGGTTTATTCGAATGACACATTAAGGTATTATTCCTCTAGAGATTGTTGGCAATGAAACTCATTTAAGATCTCATTAACTATGTAAATGCAATTTTAAAGGGTCTTGGAAATTCTCTTATTTACTGAAAAGTGTTTATCAACTTATATAACCAATGAATACTAGATGTGTAGAATGCTGCTTATTTCAACCCAATAAAATTACATATAATGTGAAATGAATTCACTGATTATAACTGCACTATTAATTAAATAAATTTAAAAACTAGCAGATATACATACAGGCTCTTGAGAGCTTATTAGTCACATAGTTTTCCAATTACATGTTCCGTGATACCATGTGGGGTGCTTGCATGACAGAAATTGGCAAACATCACCAAATAAGAGCTCTTTACTTAAATTTTATTGTTTTGGAAAGCCAGGAGTTAAACATTTACCAGCACAGGGCTGTATGCAGACCATCTTTGAGGAGTAGCCTTCGTAAACATACATTATTTCATAGGAGAACTCCTTGAAATTAAAAAGGACCCATGGTTTTACTAGGCTTATATTACAGACTAATGCATCATTAAAATACTATTTTTTTTTTGTTAAATTCAGTGCATTTGTGGATTGAAGTTTAAATCAGGATGTTTTTAACTGACATTTAAAAATAGGTATAATATATAAATAACACTGTACCCTGTTGTGCTGTTTTGAATCTGTGGTGGACCCCAGAAAAGCCATGTCCTTTAATCCTCATTTAATATTGCTGGCTGGGAGTTTTTTGATTGTTCCCATAGATATATGACCTACGTAATTGTGGGTGGTAACTTTTAATTAGATGTGGCTTCCATGGAGTTGTGTCTCCACCCATTCCAGGTTGGACTTGATTAGTTTACTGGAATCCTTTTAAAAAGGAAGCATTTTTGAAAGAGCCAGGAAGACAGAGCCTGTGTAGCCAGAGACCTTTGGAGATGAGTAAGAAAAACACCCTCCTGGAGGTGTCTCATGAAACAAGAAGCCAGGAGAGAAAGCTAGCAGATGCTGCCACGTTCACCCTGTGCCCTTCCAGTTGAGTGAGAAACCCTGAAAGTCGTCAGCCTTCCTGAACCAAGGTATCTTTTCCTGGATGTCTTTGATTGGACATTTCTATAGCTTTACTTTAGTTGGGACATTTTCATGGCCTTAGAACTATGGACTGGCAACTTAATAAATTCCCCCTTTTAAAAGCCATTCTGTTTCTGGTATATTGCATTCCAGCAGCTAGCATACTATAACACCCACAAAATGATAAAATTATACATTGCTAATATTTAATAATATAGGGTTTCACACTTATCCTTAAAATCAGATTTTCTTTAATAAATTCCAAGCTGCTAAAATCCAAGTAGTGTGTTACACTTCAGCAAGCATATAAACAATAACCAAAGGGAGACAAAATTCAACTTGGAATTATTTAATAAGCAGTATCTACATAAGAGGGGAAAACGGGATTTTTCTAATAGAATTTCTCAGTAACAGAAATATTTAACCTAAAGTTTATTGCTTGTATTTCTCTATTTTATTTATATTAAACCCCTGATTATAATAAAATTAATGAATTAACAATTATGGAGCCATACTCCTAATAGAATTTTTCATGTTGATTTAGGAAATTTTGCACTGTTTCCTATTTGAGAAATGGAAAAAATAACTTCCAAATGTAAGTGGTTTCTGAATAAAATATAATTAAACAACTGCATATAGAGAATACATTATTTTCATGAATAATATATATTAGTGTGATGGAAAGCAGACATTTTGGTTTGACCTTACCAGTGGGATCTCTTTAAGACCCTTGTGCAAATTTATTGTAGATTTGATCTGAACAAAGGGTAACATTATTTGTTTTCTCTGAACAGGGTTATTAGCATTTGTTCTTATGTTAAGACTTTCTGGTCCATTTAACTCAGTAAATAGTTTCTAAGCACGACTTAGTGAATGAATGTCTGAATAGAAACGAAAATCAAAATATTATTTAATTTGGGTTTAATATCCTTCAGGGTGTTTTTGCAATACATATACAAAAACAACTAAATAGCATAGAACAAAAAAGGAGAAAGAGGAATTGACAATATTGCAACCCAAAGCCTTTTTAGAATATGAAAGTGTTGGTGTTCATAATTGTTTATATTGTAAAAAAATGCAATAAAAAATAAATAGAGTGAGATTCATATTTGTTGAAGACCTACATTCTTATTGGATTCTTTATAACATTGACCTCCATTAATTCTTGCAACAACTTCATTATATGCATTTTAAAGTACAGATACAAAGACTTTAAAACGTCAGTTTGCCCAAAACCACATAGTTTATAGTTGAAAGTGTTAATATTTGGTGTGAGATCTTTCTTGCTTCATTAGCTCTGAACCTAGATGTTTCAAAGCACTTGGACTTTAATTTCAAGAAAGTAGATTTCTCAAACATAACTAGCTGTGGTTATTGTGGACTATCTAATAATGAGTACAACTCATTTTTTCAATTTTGAATATATATTAAGAGAAAAATGACTTCTTTACCTTGCTTTTGTATATAAATCCCCACATTATTTCTATCACTTCAGTTGTGCTATGAAAAACAGGAGTTATTATCCCTCATTGAAAAATTATTTTTTCCAAGTGTATAAAGCACATATGACACAATTATGATCACTTCTATTCAGTAGATAAGAATGATGCTTCAGCATACAAGGTATTTAAATTTTATAATGTTAAAAAAATTTCAGTTTAGAAGTTTAGAGATTGAATTTGGACAGACATTTTATGGAAATTTTTCTTTCTTTTTTTGGGATAGTGTTAGCATTCATGTTAGTAACTGCCAAAAGACAGGACTTATTCCCTATCATACATAACTTGGGACATGGATACTTCAATGAATGTCTTTATGCAAATGTCATTCAATACATATGCACAAATCACAATGTGCACATTATACAAATATATAGGACATGATGAAAATCAGTTAACCACTGAGACCTCAATTGCCATGGCAATAAAATGGACTAAATGATGAGTCCTTTCTAGTTCTACAAATATAATGTGTGACAATTTGCATGAGTATTGTGAGTCTTTCTTACTATTTTTACTTTCTTACACATTAATAACCATTTCATTTTAAGTTCAAAGCCCCAAATCTTTCCTTTGATGAGATATCCAGATCCTTGAGATTGTCATTGGAGAAAGAAGATGCTCACACCACACCCACGCATGAACCTATGTATGCAGAAAATAGAGATACAATTTTGGTTTTCTTACTTAGAAGCCAAGCTCACAAGCACTATTTTATTTGACTAATCTAATAAAAATAGGCAAAATAAGTATTAACATTTTTAGAATTATTTTGTATATTTTGTTTGTTTAAACAGAAATATAAACCAAGCACCACACTTACGATGAAATGTTAAAATTATCTGTACAAATAGCACTACACTATCTAAAAAATACTTGGAAGTCAATAAACTGTCAAGAAGTTTTAAAGGCTTTCACAATTCATGGAATGGAACTAGGAAATAATACTTAACCTTATTAATCATTAAGTCTCTTTCAACATTTGTGACATGTTAAAATAGAAAAGTAAATATTTGATATCCACGTGGTTCTGGTACAAGCTGATGAGAGTAAAAATCGAAAAAAATAAACAGCAGTTTATCACGTAGAAGATACTCAGATAAGAATTTCCTAACTTCCTTATTATTCGTCCTAGAATTTATTGGTTATGACTATCAAAGCTGTGCATATCATGGTATATGTCGAAAAGTTACTTCTTAAGTTTTACAAATATATTCTTTTTTAATTAGTCAGTTTCAAATTTTCATATTTTCATATTCTGTGTCTGACATTTTAATTTTATCATTGTATTCAGAGTCATTTGCAGAGTGATTTCTAAGAATGCCCTAGGCTGGTGTTTCCAAGTCTGAAAGTGGGTTAACTTGATGTGGGCACTGCAGTAAGTTCCTACGGCACTATGGGGTACTTAAAATTGTCCAGGTAAACACAGGTATCTTCCACATATTTCACAAAGTACTTGTATTAACTTGATGGGCTTAACTACTTATGAAACCAAAATGTTAAGCATTCCTTTTGGTCTAATTTACCATGAAAAATTACTGCCATGCTCATAGGTCCATGAACTAGAATATTTAGGACTCTGCCCTAAAGAAATGGTAGTGCTAGAGTAGATTGACGTGTAAGAAAATTAAAAGCCGTTCCTTTACTTGATTGTTAATGTCTTTTCAATTACCATGGGCCCAGCTACATCTAATCCATTCTGTCTCAATCATTTGGCAAGTTGTGATCCAGGTTTTGATATAACCAAACTAACACATGTTTATGATACCCAGAGATGATCAAGGCAGATTTTTTTCTCCCATAGTTGATTTTACATATATTACACTGAGTTCTGTGCCATCCTTAATGGCAATGAGCTAAACTGATGTATAGCATCATCATTTTTCTTCCTTTCAAATTGGAAGGTACAGCCTGATAGAAAAAAAGAATGGATTTGGAGTCTGAGAACCTACAACTCAGAGATGGTCCCACAATCTCATCTTTGTCAGCTATTTTAATATCTCTGTAACCCAGTCCCCTAAGTCAAAATGAAGTAGATACCTCTAAGGTCAGTATTAAAATTAAGTGAAACTATATATATATATATATATATATATATATATATATATATATATATATATATATATATATATATATATAAACAGTTTTTTATGTTGAAAATGGGATTGACAATTATTATTTAAACCTACCTTTATGGAGAAAATGACTTGCTGCCTTCCTTTCTGCCCCTTCTCCAAACCTTACCTCTTTATACATATAGACAGAAAAACATAAAATGATGCTGTTTCAGCCTAATGAAATGGACCACTAGAGCCAGAGAAAACTTGAAAGGAAACTCTCATTTTATCTGAACATTTATGTCTGATAAATCAAGTTTCTCTTGGTCAGTGTAAAAGACTTTTTAAAGAATATTGTGTCTGTCCTCTTCCCTTAGAGTGAACAACTTAATGCTTGGCTCTCTTGCCACTTGATATTATATGTAAATAAAATTTATTGTAAAATTAACCTCCTTGAATAATTCCAAAATTATAAATTGTGTATTATGAGAGACTTGCCTTATTAGCTTGGGTTATATTTTTAAAGTATATACATATACTTTATATTACAAAGTATATACATCTACCTCAGCTTTTCCCCTCCTTCTAGGATACTGTTTTGATTTGCTAAAGCTGCTGGAATGCAATGTACTAGAAATTACTGTTTTTTTCAAAGGAGATTTATTAAGATACATTACATTTGTAAGGCTATGAAAATGTTCAAATTAAGGCATCCAGAGAAAGATACATTTACTCTGAAGAAAGGACAATGGCATCCAGAGTTTCTCTGTCAGCTAGGAAAGCACATGGCAATATCTGCTGTGTTTCTCTCCTGGCTTCTTTCAGCTCCTGTTTCCAGTGGCATTCTCTCTAAGGGTGCCTGGGTCCTCCGCTTCTCTGGGACGGACTCTGGATTTTATCTCCAGATTTTCCAAATGTCTGTCACTTCGTTTCATCTCTTCATTATCTGTGTTGGCTCTGAGCTCTCTCTGTGTTTTCTGCCTTTCATTCTCTTTAAATAGGGCCCCAGTTAAAGGATTAAGATCCACCTTGAATGGTCAGGGTCACATGTCCATTTAATTAAAAGGTGCCACCCACAATTGAGTGGGTTATTATCTGCCCCAAATTTTATCTGTATATTGATCATTATATATTACTTTTTAAATAAATTTTCACATGCATATTTTTATTTTATGAATTCACTTTTTACAATTTTGTAGGAAATCTGGTTTTGTTTTTAGTTTGATGAAATGTGATCAAAATATTTTCCTGTAAATAACTCATCTCGTTGTAATCACACTCACTTTGATCTCCCAACTCTGGATTCACCTACTCCCTTTACTGGTCCTGCTTTGGGCTAAGGGAACCATTTTCTATGAAATGCAGCATTTAGAGATCCTTGCTTCTTTCTTTGGTTTGACAAGTGATCTGCACCACCAGAAGCAGGAAAGAAAAGAGAGAGATCGATGTATGTCTGCTCTGGTTCCCTAGCCTTCCCACTCCCAGTCGCTGCTTATGTGCCAAAGTTCTGGCAGAGATTGTAAACACAACTGCCCCCATCAGGTAGACCATAACAGAACTACAGCTTGCCAGGGTGAAGTTCATCTATTTTCTTCCCTTTACATGTCCCCAGGACTGGTGTCTGTTTGATGTTACTAGTTCCAGGATGCCTCAATATCTTTTATTAGATTCCTTTAATCTCCTTACAATGAAGTAAATCTTTTTCCTATTTTAGCTTTAAATTTCTATCCTTTCAAGTAGAATTTTCAAGTCATTCATATGTGACACTGATAAATGCATAGTAATCTTACAGGTTTTCAAAAATGGAAGCTCATCATTCTAATTGGTATATTTCTGAAGCAGATCACATGGTTTTCTACTTAATTCTTCCAATTGTTCAATCTGTTCTGTCACCAATTTTTTATTTTAATACCATTTTGTTAAACAATTTAATAAATGGGAGTATGTCTTGAAAAATTGCACATTCTTAATAACAGGGTCTCAAGAATTATCATAACCAACAACTTTCAAATCAACCACTCAGACTAACAATATGTTGCAGGAGTAAGCAAACTATTGCCTGAGGGCCTAATCTGCCTGGTATCTAGTTGTGTAAATAAAGTTGTGATGGAACAGCCACACCTATACTTTTCCACATTGTTTAGGGCTGCTTTATGCATTGCAATGGTAGAGTTGAGTAACATTTGCTATATTTTCTAGTTGAACTTTACAGAAAAACTTTTCCAGCCTCTGATACAAAACATTTTCATTACCTTCAAAATTCCCTCATGATCTTGGCTAATTTGACAACATATGCAACTATTGTTCTATTTTCTACTACCAAAGATTAGTTTCATCTATTTTAAGCTTTACTTAGTCATACCGTATATATATTGTGCATGTATCTGTGGCTTCTTTTGTTCAACATTTTGTAGTTGAAATTCCTTCATGTTGTTCTGTAGTTGTAGATTGTTCATTCACCTCACAGCCTAAAGTTCTATTATATAGGCAAACCCAATTTATTTATTTGTTTGCAGTTATGGAACTTTGGAAAATTTTCAGTTAGTGATTGTTTCAATTTATTTTTGGTCTGTATTAAGCCACACCAAATGATAGCTTTTAAAGCAAACTTTTAATCATTCACAATTCTCTGGGTTGGCACATCAGGCAGGGCTCAGAGGATGGTTCATATCAACTCCACTTGCTATTTGCTTATCTTACATATGTGTGTGCAGTCACATGGCAGGTGAGATGGGGGCTGGCTCATACCAATGTGTTCACACCTATATCTAATAGTTGCTAAGGTGATTACAGCAACCGGAGCTCATGTATCTCTTCAACCAGAAGGCTAGTCCGGGCTTCCTCACCTGGTGTGTCCAACAGTAGCTTGAGGGAGAAAGCACCTTACAAGTCACTACCTTCATGTTTAATGAAGTCCCATTGGCCAAATAAAGTCACATGAACAATCTAGATTTAAAAGATAGAAAATTAGATTATATCTCTTGACAGATTCACATTGTAAAGTGGCATGGGAAGACTTTCTTTTTTTTTTAAATTTTTTAAAATTTTTTATTTTTTTACATGGGTAGGAATCGAACCCAGGTCCTCTGTCATGGCAGGCGAGCATTCTTGCCTGCTGAGCCACCGTGGCCCACCCATGCATGGGAAGACTTTCGACCATCATTTTAATACTTTTCCTCAGTCCACCCTCTGGCCAAAGTGATTCACTTTACTCCATATATAAGAAATATTCATCTTAATCCAAAGATTCCCAAAGCTTCGCCCCAATTCCAGCATCAAACTTGAAGTCCATGATCTTTTGATCTTCAACAGATAAATTGTTCCTAGAGATTCCTTGGATGCAGTCTCTTGCATGTAGTGAGTTCATCTTGGTCAAAAATCCTATGAAGTAGAAAGGTAAGCCTTATCTTCATCTCTGTTTTACATGGTGTTGGCTGGTCACATTTCTCAATTCTCAATGGGTTACTGGGGCAGCTGGGGATGCCATTGAATATCGTCTAACAAAACTCTGGAATATTCACCTGAAAGTGCAATAAGAAACAGCACTGTGAAATCCATTATTTTATCTATTATGTGACTGATATTGACTGTGTTCATTACTCTGTATAGTGTCTTCTCTATGGGAGCTCTTGAAAAATTTCTTTCTGGCATTGTTATCAGGAAGCTATTCGCCATTAGAATACTTTTTTAATGTCTTACTCTTGCATGTTCCCTTTGTATATATATTCCTTACTTATAGTGTGCTTTAGCTTGTTCTAACTTTTGATTCAACAGCTACAGTTCATTTAAAGTTAGGGATATAAATACATATGTCCTTAAAGAAAATATATTAGATAGCAAGGAAAATTATGCATTTTCAACATATTTTTCTATTTACTCTTGGTAGGAAAATGGGATGGGGGAAGATTTTAGTGAAAGAATTTTACTATTTCAGTGAACAGCACTACTTTGAAGCAGAGTGCATACTATTTGTCTATGTTACTTTGTTGCTGTATCTCACTTTAAACTAAAAAAAAAATCTATTCTGTACATAAAACCTAATTTATTGCAGTATACTACGTTGTATAGAGCATTTAAGCATTTCTTATACTGACTGAAATATTTCCATATGTATAAAATAAAGTAAAATCCATTTGACCTGAATCTTAATTTTGAATTATGAATGAGTAGATTTGCTTATTTACTTAATGTCATGTAAATATTTGTGTTTAAACAAATGCATTAAACAAATGTATTGAAGAGTGAAAAAGGTCTCTAAACTTAACAAAAGTGAATATATTTTGAAAAAAGGCATTGCTTATTTAAAAATATTTATATCTTGATGGTACTAGCAAAATTCTATCATTTTAATTGATTCTTATATATCATGGAAACTATGGCTATATACCATATTGAAGTCAGTCAAAGAAATGTTTCTTCAGAAAAATTATAGAAAATTAAAAGGGTATTCACATAAAAATAAAAACGATTTTTATTTAGAATGTTCAAGCAGCTCTCTGCATTTTATTATTCTTGCAGATTTAGAGAAAAAAACCTATTTTTAATCAAAATTATGAATTATTCAAGCATTCATTTCACTTTCCTTAATATGTTTGTCTTAAAGATACAATTCTAACAACCCTATCTGAACATATATCTACCTTTTTTTTGTGAGAACTTGCATGATGAGTAGTAATCTATTTCAATATATTTCAAGTATAATTTTGATAAACAGAAATTTGATTGTAACTTACTTTACCTGCCTCATATGTAAGCTGATTGCCTTCAGGTAGCCCTGAGGCTCATTGTATAACCATTTAAACAGTGTGGTTTATTAGAGCATGCTATCTTTTATTAGATAAGTAGATTTATACTTAAAGTTTTAGTTTCAAAATTCTAGCAAAAAGGTATAAATCTTGAGAGTTTCTTAATTTCCAATTCTACTCAGTAAAGGTGATATTATATACTACCATTTCTTCACATGGTTTTCAAACTCTGTGTTTGTGTTTCTATTTCCTTGTTCTACGGATTGAACCATGGCAGTAATAGATTTTTTCCATCTTCAGTTCTTTCTCTTTTGCCTCCCAAGTCTATCTTAAAAATTACATTGCTCATTCTCTCTGCCCTCCAGGGCCACATTTTTCTTCTTCATTTTACTGTAAATTTTACATTATTGCTTATTGTTTCTTTCTCATTTTTCGATTTATCCTTGAAACATGATTCTTGCTCTCCACCCACATGCTGACCATCCTAAAAAATAAACAAATTTTCCCAAATATCATAAACCATCCTATAATCCTCTCAAAAGAGAAGCTGTCTTTAGAGAGATACATAATTTTAACCTAAAATGTATTTTGTTGTCAGCTATTATTTTTCAGTAAGTCAAATATTCAAAATATTTAATATACACAGATCCCCTGGAAAAAAATTACTCAAGGACATATATTTAAAAATGTATTATATATGGGTAATATTTATGTGTGTCTATGTTTTGATGAGGAAATCAAAACTTCTGTTCAAACATTTTGTATAAAATTGTGGTTGGCAGTCTTTAAATTTGTCTTAAAATACGCTATCCTGTTGCAGAAATGTTTCTGTCATGAAAATGAGGTTTGGACTTCCTGAGTATCCTAATATGAGGTTGGGAGTTTATTACCATATTCTTTTTCCTCTAAACCTCAGCTCTGAAGCTGAATTGTCACAAGCAGAACTGTCACAATGTGAGTGTCTTAACCTGACTTGGCAGTTTTAAAACTCTTCTCAAGATGGAATCAGAGACTATATTTATTTTGCATTTTTCTATTGGGAAAAAATTTAATATATATTTGCATGGAACTTATAAAACTTTGAGAAAATAATATACTATGAAAATTATTTTTATACTGTCACATCACATGATCTCCCCTTTTGAATATAGTTATTTTGTTCTGTATTGTGGCATTGCAATATTATGCTTTCAAATGGGAGTCTAATTATATTATGAACCCGGATTCTAAGATAATAGCTCCTTTAGAGTTCTACCATCTGGTGTTCAATTTTTAAAACCTAAGTATAATTTATTTACTATGATTTGGGGTGGAATGTGCAAAAAGGAGGAACATAGAAAGGAAACCATAATCACTTTCTTCTTACTATATTTAACAATTTTATTATTAATTATCATGTGAATAAGGAATTTATGAGTACTTGGAAAAAACATCCTTACATATAATTCCCAAAAAAAGTCCTTTTTATGACTAATATCTTTTATGAAGCATGATCATGTTTACCTTTTCTTAAATGTTTTTTCTTTTTCTTACTTTGGGAAATGGAAATAGCATATTCCTATCTGAGGAGAGGTCATTGAATAGTAACTTATGGCCAGAATGAATTGAGAATTATAAGATATAGCTTTGTGTTCAAGGCTTGGTGATCACTCTTTGCTTTTCCAAATGGGTATCAGATATAATAAATTTATCACTGTAGTTAAAAATAAGGAATATTTGTAATCAGGCTAAAACATAATGATTCAAAAACTACAGGCCTATCTTCTCTAATTTAGAATCTACATATATCTTAGTTTCTTTTCCTTAAAAATAGTTTATTGTACTGTGTATCTGTGTATAGTAATATTATCTAATTTGTATTCTGAACTCACCATAAGGCATTCTCCAAATCCTAGGCATATATTTTTTGCTAATATTAGAACTATTTGACATTATAACTGTTATTTAAAATTCATTTGATATTTCTAATCAGAACATTCACATTTGTTTTGTTTTGTTTTCCCTCTGACTGACAGTTATAAAATATCCTCGAAACTTTATTCAAATTAAGAACATTATCTAGAAAGTTATCAGATCATGACTTTTCTTATGGCTTAACCCCTTAAAAGCACTATTTAGTATAGATTAATATGTTAATCTAAAGATGAAACCAATTTATCAATATTAAAGTCCATGACAAAGGGACAAAAAGGAAAAATGTGAAACCTGCAGTCAAAGGAGAGAAAATTATGGTAGTTTTATAGTTAAAATAACACTCTAATTTCAAGTTATCACATAATCACTTAATTGGAACACTGTCAAAATAAGTAGGTTTGGATCTTCCAAACACTTTAATTATCACTCAATAGTTGCAAAACAAGAATATTAAAAACTAATACAAGGTAGTGCAAAGGTGGCTCAGTGGCAGAATTCTCACCTGCCATGTTGGAGACCCAGGTTTGATTCCTGGTATCTGCCCATGAAAAAAACAAAAAACAAAAAAACAATACAATCTTTTCTTAATCTTTTTTAAATCTGCCTATGCTCCTTAGGAATTCTTCAATTAGGCAAATAAAATAACTCAAAATTTGTTATTCACAAATTTCCTCAAGGTAGTCAATATCCCAATTAATAACAAATAAATTAATAAAAATTCACGTTTAAAATTTTACTACACTATATGGGCATATTTCCTCATTTTATTTTTCTTCTTCTTGTAATAATTATATTTCAATATTATAAAATTTACCATAGCCTTTTAATCTTTTCTTAACCCTTTTCAAAATAGAAAGTAAAAGTAGTTTATATTAATATTAATCTTTTGTTTTTTGCCTTTTTAATAATATTTTTTAAAGACTACATAAAAAATGAATTTGAATGCAAAATATTTCTATAGGACCTGTCTGTCCCTTGGTAGGGTCTTTGAGGAAAGGATGAAGTTTTTATTTGTTTCAAGCTATCTGGACAATTATTAGGATAAATGTTGCAATAATCAGAGTAAAAATGTGCCCTGCTATAATAACAGGTAAATCTCAGCGTATTAGCAAAAGGACCATTCATTTCTTATTCATGAAGAATCCAAAGTTGATATTCCTTGTTAGACAGGATTTCTACAAGAATGTATTAGAGATCTTGGCACCATCTATAGTTTGTTATCTTTCCTTGTGGCCAAAAAAGTCTCTACAACAAGGAATGTAGAGAAAAATTTCATGAGACCATTCAGGAAGTAGCTTAATATGTTCAGTAGGCTGCATCTAGTCATTTGGTCCCAGCTAGATGAGAAGGGAAGGTTGTCTTACCTTATGCATCTAAGGGACATGGATTGTCTCTTCTGCAAATATTAAAATTATTAAATTTGTATTAAAGATATATTTTGAAATTTAAAAAATTATTGATTAAAATAAAAATGAGAGCACTAGAAGACTCATTTTTATTTCCTTTGCATTTCTTTTGTAATACTCATTCCCTGAGACAATGATACCTATTATCAAATCTGTGAATGTGTATATTGTGGTGAGAGTAGAAAAATTTGACCATATTTTTCAAAAGCAAGACTTATTCTTATCAAAGACATTTTTGTGTATGTATGTGATTATATTACAATTCTTTAGGAGTGCTTAATTTGTATTGCAATGGTACTTTAAGGAAACTCTGGTGCACTCATTCTGAAAATGTATCTGTAAATGTATGAGAGAGTTATTCCACTAAATACAGTTGCTTTAGTATTCATCACCACCCAAATGCAATGCATTTAGCAAAACTGTTGTTTGGTCTTATAGTTATTTATTTACTTTTCCTTCTACATATTTGTTAACTAGTTCCACTTATTGTGACCATTCCTAGAATCTGAGAGTAGAAAAATACCGAAAGGATAAACGATATTGCCCTAGGGTTTGTTGTAGCATTTTGGTTAAAACATGATTTTAAAGCCTAAAATGTTCACTTCCTATAAAACGCTGAGAAAGCTTTACAGATATCTGTGCCTCAGATCATCCATGTACAGTACAGGGATAAATAATCACACCTGGTTCAGAGAATTATTGTGGGGGATGTGTGAGTTAATATTCAGAGGAGGCCCCAAATAAGTGGAAAACTATAATTCCAATTCTCTTGAGAAGGACTAGAATTCAGTACTGTTTTATGATGGCCAGACTAGAAATTTTCACTGCCACATAATTAAGACTAATATTAATAGCTAAAATGTAAATATAATTCATTTAGGAGCTAAAACTCTTCCAAGAGCCTCATATATTTAAACTCACTTAATGATTAAATGAATAAAAGAAAATTGGATTTGTACTGTTTAATGATAGTTGACTAATTCTAATTTATTTTAAAATGATATTTATAAGTTAAGAATTACCTATGCATTGCGGAAACTCTAAGGCATCTTAAAAATACATGACAATTAATGCAATGAGAATAAGGGCTCATTAAGTCTTGAAAATAAATTAAGCCGTTACGTTTCTTAATTTCCATCCTCAAAACCAGTGTTTCTAATTTTGTTTTGCTTTGGTTTACTTTTCTCAGAGAATAAACTGTTGTATGAGGGCAAAGCGGGTAATGCATATGATAAAATTAAGCAAATTTGAGATTATTGTATTATGTTCTGTGAATGATTTCTCAATATTAAAAAATGTCACTGACAGTACATTCCTAGTACAAATATTTCAATCAATACAAAAGAAGGAAGTGTAAAATACTACATCTTTTTTTTTTGCTACTACTGTGAAACTCACCTCCTCACAGGTAATCATTGTTAAAAAAAATTGTGTATTCTTCTATTTCCATGTTAGATACAATGCAGAGACCACAAATACAAAGGCACACAAATTATTTTAAGTCTTGTTATAGTAAACATAGTCTTAATAGGCTTAATGGGCTTCTGTTGTCTTTAAAATACAGAATTGACATATAACTGTATCAACCATTAACATAAACCTTACTGATAGAATGCATAATTTTTTTATGAATTCACCTTATGTATTTGTTCACACCCTATTTTTCCACTGGCATAAATATAATTTTAATATAAAATTGTTATTAGCTTTAGATGATATGTTTTCCTACAGATATTAATGTATATTTAAACAGTTTTATTTACATTTCCTACAATCTATTCTAAGTATATAATTCTGGAATAATCACATAGTTACGTTTACCACCATTCCATTTATTCCAAAATGAACGAAGAAAAGGAAAAAAAAATCCCATGCCCTTTCCTTATATACCCCTTATTGATATTTAGCTTTAGTGTATTTCCTTTGTTACAATTAATGAAAAAATATTGCAATGTTACTATTAACTATAGACCCTAGTTCACAATAATTGCATTTTCCCACATACTATTCTTTTTTCTTTTTTTTTTTTTTTTAACATGGGCAGGCACTGGGAATCGAACCCTGGTCCTCTGGCATGGCAGGCAAGCATTCTTGCTTGCTGAGCCACCGTGGCCACCCACTATCCCGTTTTTAACATCTTGTAGTAGTGACAAAAATTTGTTCCCATTTATGTAGCAACTTTTTTATATTTGTACAATTAACTTTAGGTTTCAATAAGTTATACTGTCCCAGTTTTTATATTCTCTTTCCTTCTAGTGCCATACATGCCACTAGCCTTACTCTTTCAACTATATTCACACTCAGTTTTGCTCATTAGGCTTACAATATTATGCTGCCATCACACAGTATTGTGCTATCCATTTATGAGCCCTTACAATCAATCTTGTTAAACATTCTGTACTCTTTAAACATCAATTGGCATATCAGTAACATATTTAGACAAAAATATAAAGGAAATTTTGATTAGTGGTTCTTCAATTAAAATGAATTTCAATTTATTTTGTATTTTCCAACAACATTGGCTTTAAAATTATACTTTAAAATAATTCAGCAAATGTTTAACTTTTTTTATTAATAAATATACATATAATTTTCATTAAAAGCTTTATTGTTAATATATCTGAATGAATTTCAAAAGGAAAATAAACATGAATTTTATTGTTTGATAAATATGTGTATGTGTGCTTATTTTATATCTTATGGACAGATGTGAAAAATAGAGTAATTTCTAGAAACAGGATAACATATTGATTAATATATTTACATCATTGTCATCAACTGTTCATATTTATTTTACCTGTACTGATATCTTATTGCTAATTAGGATGATTTATTAATTTTATTAAAATATTATGTGCTGTATCTTATAGGAAAATTATAGGAATTTTTCTAAATATTCCCATAAAATTAAAATTTCCTGCAAAAATTATCATTATGCTAATAAACACCCTTCAAGAATTTGCCAGGCAGCATACAAATTGTCTAATCAGCAAATTTATTCATGTCTTTTCCATTCCCTGGACACAATTATACATGGCATTTCAAATAAGTCCCCCTGCCTACATAATTTAATTTATCTTAACACAGACAGGCATCATCTCCAATCCAACTCATACATGAATTAATTTATCTTGATTATATTATATATATATTTATAATAATATATGTATATATTACATATAATATATGTATATATATTATATAATGTATATAATATATATATATTCATGGTGGTATACAATGTACCAACTATTGCACTGAATTCCAGAGTAATTTGGTTGTAGAAAACATGATTTGATACATCAATAATTACAATATTCCAGATTGCTTTTTAAGGTACAGCTAGTTAAACTCCAACTTGATCTACCCCTAATTTGTAATAACTTTACTGAGGTATAATTGAGTTACATGCACACACACATGCAAATTCACACATTATATGTGTAAATGCAATAATTTTCAATATTGTTATATAATTTTAAAACTATGACTATACACTAGTTCTAGAATATTTAAAACAACGTAAAAAATCATCTGTGTTCATTTGAAGTCAATCCCCATTCTAGCTGCTAGCAATCACTGATATTTATACTATAGATTTGCTTTTTCTAGAAACATGTATAAATGGAATCATAAAATATGTATTCTTTTGGGTCTGACCTCTTTCACCAAGCACAATGCTTTTGAGATTCATCCATTTTGCAGATTGTGTTAACAGGCTGTTTTTTGTATTGCTGAATATTACACGACTCTAAGACTTTGGGTTTATCCATTGAGTAGTAATGGACATTTGGTTTGTTTCCACTTTTAGGCTATTATGAATAATACTAGTCTTTGTGTGGACCTAGATTTCCATTTCTCTTTGATAGACAACTAAGGGTAGAATTGCTGGATCGTATGTTAAATATGCGTTTAACTTTTTAAGAAACTGTGAAACTGTGTCCCATGCTGGTTGTACCATTTTACATCCCCACTAACAATGCCCGAAAATTTAGTTTTTTCACATCATTGCCAAAACTTGGTATTGTCAGTCTTTTGGATTATGATCATTTTAGTGGGTCTTTAGTGGTATTTCTTTGTGGTCTAATTTACATTGCCTTAAGACTAAAGATGTTAAGCTCTTTTTCATGTATATTTTGTAGATTTTCTTTGGAGAAATGTACATTCAAATATTTTGCCCTTTTCTTATTTGGGTTATTTGTCCTCTTATGATTGAGTTGTAGGAGTCACTTATGTATTCTGGTTGTATATACCTTATCAGATATATGCTGGTTACCTCAACTGTGGCTTGACTTTACCTTTCATTAATGGTGCCATTTGAAGAGCAAAAGTGTGAGTTTGGTATTATTCAATACCAAAATATTGACTTGGCTTTCACTCTATCAGGCTCCATCAGGCTTCTCCTATGTATATATATAGCTTATCAATTAGACAGGGATATGTGCATAGCTTTATATAAGCATTCTAATAAACTTTAAATTCCTGGATATTTTGGGGACATTTCTTTCTGGTTCTCCACTCATTCCAGCCAAATTTGTAACTGCCTGCTAGTGGATGTGCAGGTTTCTCTTCCATTGTTTCCTATCTGGTTTGCAAATTTTTCTGAAAATACTGACAGCTTAGGTTGTTGTGTGTGTTAGATTCAGTTGTCAACTTGGCCAGGTGAGCATACCTAGTTCTGTTGCTGCGGACACAATCCAATGGTACATGAACTTCATCTGTTGCTAATTGCATCTGCAGTCAGCTAGGAGGCGTGTCTGCTGCAATGAGTGACGTTTAACTTAATTGGCTGGTGCTTAAATGAGAGAGTGCAATGTAGCACAGCCTAAGCAGCTCGGCATTCCTCATCTTAGCACTTGCAGCTCAGTCCAGGCCTTTGGAGATTCAGAAAGAAGTCACCCCGGGGAAAGTTGTTGGAACCCAGAGGCCTGGAGAGAAGACCAGCAGAGACCATCCTGTGCCTTCCACATAAGAAAAGAGCCTCAGTGGAAAGTTAGCTGCCTTTCCTCTGAAGAACCAACAAAATAAATCCCCTTTTATTAAAAGCCAATCCGTCTCTGGTGTGTTGCATTCCGGCAGCTAGCAAACCAGAACAGTTGTCTATTCCAAATGATGTTCCACATCTCTGGCAGGAAAGATGTTAGTTTCCAAGAACAGCCTCACTACTAAACTACTCCTCTCCCAGACTGAATTCAAAGTGTTTGGATGGAAGCAGCAGCACTTTGACAGAAGCAGAGAAGAAAGTTACAGACTCCTGATATTCTTACCAGGAGTTCTAGTGATTCATAAACAAATGCTCTTCAATTTACTGGTTACCTTTGGCCAATTTCAAGAACCTGACATAATTGTCCTTCCCAATTATATTCAGTTTTATTCTTGTTTAGAGAAGACGACTCACCTACCTCTTCAACCCCCTTAATGGAATTCCAGACCCCTGATTATATTTGACTTCGTTTGTATTAGGTTTCTACTATAAACTCACAAACATGATGAATATACTTGCTTGTAATTTCTATTAGATTAAGTCATCTCTCACTTAACTCTATTTATAGTAAACATTCCTCCTGCTCAATTTGTCTGTTTCTTTCAGTTTCTTCTCTGAAAATCCTAACTTAATATATTTAGTGTTTTCAACTAAGGTAATTCATTAAAAAAATGGCTTTTCTCTTGATAAATACAAGCCAGAATTCCACACTTTTATTAGTAATTTGTTAATACAAGAAGATATGACTTAAAAGCATAATGTAGGGTCAACCTTATTCATTTAAACTGCTGTACAGAATTTCCATTGTATAGATAAAACAATTCCCCAGTTCTGCCGAAGTGCACACATAGGCTATTTCTAGTCTTTGCATTTACAAAGTATTAGATATATAGCTACATATGCATATATCTACAGAACAATTACCTGTGAGCCACAGAAATAGGAAGAAAACATATCAATGGAATGACTATCAAAAGGCCTCCTGAGCATTAATTTTTTGTGAATGTGGATAAATTTCCCTCAAAAAATATTTTATCTATATAATATACCAGCAAAGAACTATGAATGTTTTGTTTCTTCCACCCTCACAATTGAAATAATCTTTACTAACCAATCACATTATTTTGATTTTAATTAATTGACACGCAGGTAACGGCAACTTTACGTTCTTTTTTTTTTTTTAACAAAGTCTTTTCCTAGCTTTTTATTGTCATAAGGAATTACCAAAACTTAGCAGCATAAAACAGCATCCATCTCTTTAGTACGAAGTCCAGGAAGACTGAACTGGATTCTATACTTGGCGTTTCACAAGGCCAAAATCAAGGCGTCAGTCATGCTGGCTTTTATCTGGGAAATAATCCATTTTTAGGTCCTTTCATGTTTTTGGCAGAATCCAGTCCCTGCAGCTATAGGTCTGAGGTCCCTGTTTCCTTGCTTGCTGTCAGCCAGAGACCATCTTTGTTTCTAGAGGCTGCCCACAGTCTTCTATGGACCCACGCTTCCGAACAGCAAATATCTCTGACTTTCACTTTTGCCAACAGTCAGAGGACGCGCTCTTCTTTTAAGGACTGATGTGATAACAATGGGACCACTCAGATAATTCAGGATAATCTCCCTATTTTTAAGTCAATTGAGCACTTAATATAGTTTCATCAAGGAGTAAAAACCATTTATACTACAAATTCTGGGGATTAGTGTGAGATATCTTTGCAGTCATATTAGAGCTTCTGCCTACTGCCTCTTTATAAAATCTGCCTTTGGTCTGTTGGATGGATACTTTTCTTACCAATTTTAGTAAACCATTTTGAAAAAGAAATGAAAAACATATTGACAATTACGTTAAGTGTGATTTGATTTTATTTAGATCCCTTTGTGTTTTTTAAGGCATACATTTAAATAAAGTCCAATCGTTCTATAATTAAACATTTTATCATACTATGAACAGAAAACATTTTTGGTACTATTCTATATTTTGGAATTAATTTTTGAGATTTTTTTCCTGAAATTATAAAATCATTTTTTAATCATAACTCTCTCTAAAATGAGATGTAAAAATTTGTATTCTGGATATAATTTTAATGCACACACATACATAGTCATATACATATATATATATATTAGATATATCTAATTTAGTAATTATATAATTAGGTCATGTAGATCATAATTATGTTTATTTCTTCAGTCATGAACTGAGGAGATGAATTAAATATTTGACTACTATTGTGATTTGTTTCCTTGCATTTTTGTAGAATTTGTTTTATGAATTGTGACAATATTTTTTTAAAATATTCAAGTTTCAGCTTCTTTGTTGAGTGTGCCTTAATTATTGTATGTTTATTTCATCTTCATTAATGCAATTTTTTAAAATTCAAATATATGATTATTTTAATATTTTGATCACTCTTAATTTGTATTTATCATTTAAATTTTTTTCAGAATCACTTTGTTTTAGATGTATCTCTAACACAGGCTATATAGTTATATATTCTCACTTTACCTCAGTTTTATTTTTCTTTAATAAGTTTATCTCATTTCATTAATTGCTCTGAATGATAAATTATTTTGTGGTGTTATGTTTTGTGGTCATTCTTTTTAGCATTGACTGGGTATTCCATGTTATTATTTGTTTTTTTTAATTTCTTTTATATATTTATTTTGCCTTCCAATTAGTTTTATAGCTTTTAGTTTGTTTAATTGACTATGGTTATTTTCCTCTTATTTTTTATATCAAATTTGATAATATATTTATTGTCTCTATATCAGAACATATTATTTATATACAAAAATTTAATTAAATTTATGGAGGTAAAATAAAATGCCAAATGATCACACATTAGTGCCCAGAAATTACCTAAATAAATGATTTTTTAAATCTATACAGATATTAGTGCTTGAAAATGACAGGTAAAAAGGGATATTTTCCTTAACAATTGTCATATGGAATATTCCTAATGCAAATATCATTATTTGTTCACCAAGAACCAATACATTTCCAGAAACAAATTGGATGTAAATACATACACACAGTGAGATTATTTTTAGAAGGAAACCTCTGCTTGGGTTTATCAGAAAAAATCTATGAAATGGTCATGAGGAGCTTTTGGTTTTATGGCAAACACACAAATCAACTGTCAATATATAATGGATTTAATTTTGACTGGTGAGATATATTGCATGGGCAGAATTCTTTCCTACATAAATATGGAGGGAAAAACTTAAAAATAAAATAAATTGCTAAATTTATTTGCTTTAGGGTATATAACCATTTAATGTTCCATTATTACACATTTTGGGGTTATTCTTAGCAAAATTTCCCATTGAAATGAGTTAATTTGTTATTGATTAATTGCATTTATCTCATAAGAATTTTGGCCCAGAAATTCGTTCTGCAGACTAGCTGGCTCTAAACAACAGAACTTTTTTGACTCACAGTTCTGGAGGTTGCAAATCCAAAATCAAAGTGTCAGCAAGGAGATATTTCCTTGAAGTTTGTTGGGCTCTGGTGGTTACTTGCTGATAATCTTTAAATCAAACTTTGTCTCCATCACATGGCCTTGGCTCTCTCTATATATATCTTTCTTCTGTGTCTGTCCACATTCCTTTGCCTGATAAAGACTTCAGTCAGATTAAATTAGGTCCCACCCTGATCCAATTTGTTCTCCTCTTAACTAATAACATCTTTAAAGACCTTATTCACAAACAAGTTCATATCCACAGAATTGGAGTTTAGTATTTGAACATTTCTTTTATCCATAACAGAAACGAATAAGAACATTTCCTTTCCCTGTCTCGTCTATTTCTAATAGCTTTAAAATATCAATTATTTTTGCTAAACACATGCATCTCCCTCTACAGTTTCCAACAGAATGAATATTAAACAGACATGACACTTTGCTAATTTTCACACTTTGCTCTAGGTGGATGGCTGGTATTAATATGATAAAGTTCTAAACAGATGCTTCCACTGAAGTTATTCTAAATATTTCAATAACCTCTTTGAACTCAAAATTGGAAATAGTGTTTATTAAGCTCTGCAATGACATATTTTATATCAGATAAACTAAGCAGACACATTATTACTGTGATCCATTTTAGCTTTGCTGTGCTATTTTAGGGTTTTAGACAAGTTGTATGATTGTTCTTATATTTTGAAATCTTTAAAGGTAGCATGTGAGTTTTCTTGTGTGTACAAGCATCAGATCCTATAATCTTTTACTGTAGATTTTTAGTATGAATTAAGCAAAAAGGAAGAAAAAACCTGATGACCAGAATCATATGGAAAATGTCTAGAAGTAAAGGCAGTCTCTTATTTTATGCACAAAAATATGTATAGAGGTTTATGTATACCTCAAAATTGAAGTCCCTTTTTATATAGGGATTTGGGAAAATACTGGGAAACATTGGAGTGATGGAATTCAATTCTTAGTTTAAATGTTACTATACATATGTGAAAAAATGCAAACCTGCACCCTAATGTATCTGAAAGGAGATTACCTAAACCTTCCCTTTTCCCCATAAGGAAAATTATGAAAGTAAGAATAACTGGCTAATAATTTAACCAAATCCTTCAGCGTCTATGAGTACTAATGTTTGTTCATAAGATGCAAGCTTACAGATGAAAAAAATTAAGGACTGTAAATGAGGGAGAGGTCTTTAGCTCTCTTAGGATATCTCCAGAACCTGGGTTGCCTGAGCAAGCTGATGAATCTGTAGAAGATTTCCAGGGCATTCTTCTGGATTGAACACAGAAATAATCTTAGAGAAATATGCCGAAGGGGTAAAATGATAGTGTTCCTGGTGGGAAGGCAGTAAGGGTTTTTAGGACTTACCATAGTCCAAGAAAAGTCATCCATTTTGAAGCTTTTAATTTTTGGTGACTTCCCCTTATTTTTTATTTCCCCCACCCCCAAAATATAAGAAGTCATGGCCAGTATTCAACCTTCTGTGGTGGTATTTTGAAGACCAACTGTTCAGAGTATCTTTCATAGCACTGTCACATATGTGAAAGAGCCATGTAATATGGAAGAAATTCTGGTGGAGCAGAGGGAGCTCTGGTATTGCTGGACATAATAGAAACAGACAATACTATCTTGTAGACAAGTTGAAGCTGAAAACCCAGGAGGACAGATGATTGAAATTTTTACTTTATCTCTGTTTACAAAGGAAGTTTGAGACAGAGGCAATGGGTGTGAGCAAATGATTCTACGTAATATTAATAAAGAAAGCCGATCTTGAGAAACTATATTCTGAGATCTTTCAATGTAAGAAACCCAATTCGGGGATAATATAGAAGAATATGTTATCCTTAGTTTATCTGTCATTGTATTAACAGAAAGGTATCAGTTGGCATTTCCTTGTTTTATCAGCATAATATACTTGATATTCATATTGGACACCTTGAATCATTGCAATATCATGAAGTACTTTTGGTATAATCAAAGATAGATTAAACTATGTTCAATGTCATTCTAATATTACATTATTAATTTCTATTATTTTGAAAAATTAATTATAAATGCATACTATTATCATTACTAAATGATCGCGATTTTTGTTTAAGATGATTAGAGTATATCCTTATCATGTATTTTTTTGTAATCAGGATTGTGTAAAAAGGAATATGAACACATAAAACCTATGCATATTATGTAAATCATACTAAACATAATTGTCATTGCAGACTTTTCTGCAAAAAAGTCAATTTGGTGAAAAATCAGCTGAGCAGGTAATTACTTTTAATTGCTTACTTAATGAGCCCAGTTGTTTGAATCATTTGTATTGGTACACTTAGAATTAAATATTTGGAGACTAATGTGTAAAGGGACAAAAATCCTGTGTGTTTGAATTTCAGTCTCTTCACTACCTTAAAAAAAGTGTTTAAATTTGTTTCTATTTCCTCTTCTACTTACATATAATAGAACATATTTCTCATGTTATTATGAAATTAAATAAAAAGGTACATGTAGAGGTTGACACATATTAGGTATTTAATACATTTTCTTCCTTACCCTCTTTATTCCTAAACATACACTTAGACTTGATGCTTTACCACAAAAGATTGTTGTCATTTTTGGTGACAAACTTTTCAATAAAATTTTCTCTTTCATTTTTTTCTTACACTGATAATTACATTACATATTTTCATCATGCATTTAATATTTTGGAACTCTATTTTCACATACTCTAATGATCAAAAATAATAACCTTAGAATTAATTGTTATAAAATAAATGTCATTGCAGTTATAAAGCATTTAAGATTTCTGACTTTTTGAATAATTATATGAAAACTTAATGGGCATACCCAGATAATATGTAGATCAGTGAAAGGAGACATGGAATCATTACCGTAATAACCTCGTCATTATAAGTCACCTCTTTGCTTCTAATGAATTATTCATCTTTGTTGTCTGCTTCAAACAGGGTATTTATTAATTTTCCATAAAGCATGGGAATTAATTCTAACTCTGAATTTTTATCAGTAATTTATAAAAAATTGGTTGCAATGACATATTTTCAGGTTCATTGTGCAAAGCATTTGTACATGATTATTTAAAAAAACTCTTCAAAATTCAAATTTATTGATCAGAGAAAATAACCCTGAAAAATGAGAAATATGACACTATAAGAAAAAAGTGAATCATAATAGCCACTCCTAATGGCTAATCCCATCTGTTTATTTTTAAAACTGACATAGTCTACTATGTGTACAGCAATGACTTATATTAGCTGAGAATATCCATTTTTTAAACTACACTCATGTTGAACTGAAGTGATTTTCCTGTACCAAAAACAAATTCAAAGTCAAAAACGTGTTATCCTTGGTACTTTCTCAAGCTTCTACTTAGAATTAATTGAGTCTCTTTTTATTCATTACTAATATCCTACATTTCTCAAAATTAGTAGACTGACTTACAATGTTTGTATCAAAACAATCAAACAAACCCATACTCAGATGGCTGTACTCCTAATAATTTCCAATAGGCTCTTGTCACATCAGCCATCCTGTATATAATAGGTAAAATTTTGGAGAAAGCAAAAACAAAAAAACAGTAAAATGAAACAACCACCTGAAGTCAACTGAGAGTAAACTAAAGCAGGCAGAAACTGAAGGGTAATTTACATTTGGCAAAAGGGAATGGCACTGGGTAATCTTCCTGTATTTTATGGATTTTTGTCTAATTTAAAATCTGTAATCTTTCTGGATTAAATAACTATAGGATAGAGTTCAGAGCAATTACTTTGGCTTGATGGTGAGAGGATAAAATTGGAATAGGAAGAACAACTCATTTTGTATATAAATGTTACCCAAATCTTTGAGTGTTAACATTCACATACCTTTACTGTATATTTGTGAAATTTTAAAGGAATAAGTAAGAAAGTTAGTATCCGTAATTTAGAGAGTGATCTAAAGATCTTCACATTTCTAAGTACAGAGAAAAAAAATCAGTTTTGCTCAAAGCAGTTTAGTTATCATCATTAAAACTGGAAGACTGTCTTTCCAATGAAATATTGCTCTTCATTTAAAAAAATCCACATTCATGTTTGTCAGTGACATGAAGGTTAGAGTTGAAATACATCTTTGCAGTATACCTAAGATATGATGAAAAATGTGACATTATAAGAAAAAAGTGAATCATAATAGTCACTCCTAATGGCTAATCCCATAATCTATTCATTGATGGCAGAATAGGCCCCATAAACTGCTGTCGTTATCAGAAGACAACATCAGGGAATATATGTTGTCCTACATTTATAAAGATAATGCCGGGCAGGCAAAGGTTGTTTAGTGGTAGAATTTTCACCTGCCATGCGGGAGGCTCAGGTTCGATTCCTGGACCACACACACCCCCAAAATAAAGAAATAAATACATAAACAAGCAAACAAACAGCCTCCTTTAAAGATAACACCACTGTTCCATTGGATTAGTTAATTACAGTGATGGATTTACACTCGTCTCTACTGAAATGCTCTCTTTTCCATCTCCCCCTACTCTACCCTTTTAACCACTGAAATTCAATTTTTGAGAAGGCTGTGGGATGGAAGGAATATTAAGTGGAAAATGGTCATAGAAATCTGATTATAAGAAAATTAGTCTTAGTTTTATTCATTTTCATTGTTTATATATATATATATATAATAGAAATCGAAGTACTCTTAAAATATCTGTCCTAACTGCCTTGATTTTATATGTTCATTTATTTTAAAATATCTTTTGTTCTCTCTCTCTCTCTCTCTCTCTCTCTCTCTCTCTATATATATATATATATATATATACAGGTACAGATACAGATATAGATATCAATGAATATGTGACAGACTATTTTAAGGGCCATAAAAATATTTCAACAAACGTTAGAGCAAAGAATGCAATAAACTACCTATTGTTCATAGAACAATTATATTATAAAAGTATTGTCTTCTTGCCTGATCATAAATAATTAGGGGGTTTCAATTGAAACAGAAAAGAAAACAGGACACATCTAACCATTCTAGGTTAGCTAGTTAAGTCAATCCTAACAATCAGGGATTATTTCTGAAAACTAACAAAACATGTAGCAAATGCTCAGAATTACAACTGTGCAAAGTAAGCCATATGGACTGGGTATCACAAATCAATAGGAATAAGATAGAGAAGAGAAAATAAATGTATCAAGGAAAGGCAGTTAACAGATATTACAACTAGATATTTATAAAATGTAATAAATGATATTGAAGGGAAAAGAAGGTAGAACTTTTGCCCAATTAGGGTAACCAGGAAGCTTCAAGGTGGAAATGAGATGTTTTTATCTAAACATTGAGTCAGATAAGTTATTAATAAGCAAAGAATAAGAAGACAATGTTTGGGATCATGTGGGGGAAAAGAAAAATATTGAAATCCAAGGAAAGAAAGAAAGAGCAATGTTAAATATATATCTGCATATAATTAGAAAATTATAGACTAGCTTTGAGTGATAAGGTGAAAAAATAAATTGGATTTCTAGTATTAAGTATAGTATTAAATTAAGAAATAAAAATTACAATTAGAAGCAAATGCTTATTTTATGTGTATTTGTGTTTTGTTGTTGCACTAAAGGAATACCTTCAGATAGGTTTTTGTGTGTTTTTTTATTGTGTTTAGGAAGATTGGGAGAGAATATGAAAAATAGAAGAATAAATTATGATATTTTATTGTAATATCCAAAACAAATTTATTTAAACTAATCCCAAGAATTCATAATATAATGAAAAACAAGGGATATAAGCTAGAGAATCTTGAAAGAAGAATTGGGAGAATTGTTTGGTAGTATGTGAAGTGAAAAGGTAGAGGATAATAAGTTGTTGTAGAGACAAGATGGATTTATATTGTTAGTAAAAATATCATCCAGGATGTTGGAGTCTAAAACTACTACATTTGGGATACAATGTATTTGTAATGATGCAATCAGTTTCAAGAATTTCTCTCAGACCCCATGCCTCTATCCTTGATTATCCTCAATAATGGCCAATGATTTAATTATTTTGATAGTAAATTATAATTGAGCACATCTGTAAGTCATTTGAGTTTTCACCTACCAATCAAATTATATGGTCTCTTGGAATTTGTGGTGTCATTAAAAATAATGAGATTCTGTTGCTTCAGAAGGCAATACTAACAGAAGTAAATCAATCCAAACCAGTGTTATTCACATCTGTATGAAGCTCCCCAACTTCATGGACTGTTTTGAATGGCAATATTCATTAGGACATATTGAACATACAGAATTGTGGGAAAATTTTATTTCTATATTTGTAGACACACTTTTGGGAATAAAAAATATACGAGCATGTTGTATAGTTTGACCATATTATATTCATAGTTGTAATGGGTTATTTGTCTAGGTTTTCCAATTCAGTCAATGCTTTTAAACCATTTCATTGAATTTTTAATATATAATCTTCTCTTCTTGTCTTAGAAAGTACTTGATGTATGCCTTCAATATAAACATTTTTTTCTCCAGAGAGTATTCCCTAGCCCTATGATTTCACTGAAGGCCCAAATATGGGCAGTCGTCACATAATCTCATTCTTCTTTAGATGATGCATTGCAGCTTCTTTATTTTATTTTATTTTATTTCTTTGCATGGGCAGGCACCGGGAATAGAACCTGGGTCTCCGGTCTGGCAGGTGAAAACTCTGTCTGGTGAGCCACCATGGCCCACCCTGTATTGCAGCTTCTTGCAATCAATTCTTTAAATCATCTGCGTCCATGTAGTACCTGATATATTGTACCATATTGCCGTATTCCTGAGACCCCTTTCAATAAACAGCCTACATCCAAATCTCAGAGTCCATTTTTTTTTTAAGAACCCAGACCTATAACATTTGCTTCTGTAGTGTCCTAGGAAGAAAACTGAAATGTAATTGTGCAGTTGAAACACCTACCATCAGCTAGCAATGAAAGTCGTTTCAATGATATATTCTGAGTATGGATATTTCCTGGCATGTTGTAGCAGTATAAGTGTTAAACTTTCACTATTGGTAAGGTGGTAAAGTAAAAAGAGGTAAAATAGAGGTGAATTCATTAATGGCTATAATATCTAATGCCTTTGAGAGGTACGGGGAATGTGGTAATTATAAGAACAATGGAATTTGATAATTGTCGTGGGGGACCTCAATGCATTGGGGAAAGTTAATGCAAGGCTAAGCATAATTAATCACCATTTTAGGTGAAATGTGAAAGCTGAAGGGCCTCCTTAGTAGAATAAAAAAAATTTTCTTCTCAGCCATAAAGAGCTAAAAGCTATAAATCCAGCCTAAGACTTAATTGAGAAAGCCAAAGGAGATTGACTTTTTATTATTGTAAGTCTGCTAAGTCACTGTCAGGGCACTGATTGAGAACAATTGTAGACTTGAGATAAAGGATGCAGATTTTGAATGAAACCACTTAAAATCTTGAATCACAAATTTTCCTGAATGTTCTGGGCCTGTAGAAATGATCTAACCCTTTCCATTGAAAAACAACCCTTGCTGAAGACAACTCAAGGGCCTCTGCCTTGCCTACAATGCAATCACTCAACCTGATCTACCCCCATTTCTCCTCCTAGCCCCAAAATCAATGAATAGGTTAAGTCACAACATTATCTAAGATATAAAAAATATCTTAGATATTTTGTACAAATACTATATAAAAAAAGCCATGTGTGTATTTATGGGAAGGAATATTAAGGTTCCTGGATCAAAAGGATGATAGAACATAAGTTAGAATGGATTGATGATCAATATGGGAGTATTTGACTCTAATATCAAATTTAAAACTTTGTCAAAGACTAAGAGGGAGATGTGCTTACATACAGTTAGAGTCTTGAAATAGTAAGTAGTAAATGAAATAGTAAAGGCCCACACAAGTGCAGTAGGAATGCCAGAAATTACACGAAAGCCAGTGAAAAAATAGAACTAAAGACTCAGAGAAATGGGTATGATATTCCAGGAGGCTTAAAAGCATACCACCCAACTACGTTCTGTGGGATGGCCCAGGAGTCATTTCATTTATCAAAGTAATAAGAAGTAGGCTGGTAAGAAAGCACAAGTACCTCTGAGGAGCTCAGTTGTACCTTTCCTTTGTAGGCTGAAGGTAGTAGGTAAAACTGTTTCAGAACTGGGTTCTCTGATAGCAAAGGGGAGATGGGTTCCCAATATAATAAAATTCAGTATTTAACCATCAGAAGTAAAGTGAGCACAGTGATTTTAGTAAGTGGCAGTGATAATTTTAGCCAGAAGTCTCAATTTGTTTAGAGTTAAGAATATGGCTACTAGAACACGGTGTTCCTATGGGAAAGAAAAATGGGAAGTCACAAGGAAATTTCTCAGTCTACACAATCAAAATAAATTTAAAGTCTCTGGCCAGGAGATAAAGGAGAGTGGCCCAGTGAAAAGCTATATTTTTTATAGCCTAATTTTCAATTGATTATATTTTGAGGACTAGAACCCTTTATCAGGATGGAGAATCTGAGTCTCTAGGACAAAGTTTCCTACATCACCATAGAAAGTGTATGTAATAACTATCTTTCAAATTCTACCTCAAAGAGACCCATGCCCATTAATCTGAGTAAAGATTCAGTAGTCACAAGAGAAAGTTATGTTGATACCCAAACGTATTATGGAATACTGGGTGCTGATAAGCTTTCATTTCCTGGGACTCAAAGAATCATAGCCTTTGTTAAAATGGGTTAAATGGGGTGAGGATATAAATTGAGTCCTGGACAAGGTCCAGTTCCCAAGGTCCACTGGATCCAAAGAATATGCCAATGGGCCTGTGTCTGGTCCACAACAGTTGAGAGTACTCACGCATTGGCTTCTTAGCAATGGGGTAATAAGTGTGCAGTGGGAAAAGCCAAACTCAAAACTCTAAAAGTGCCCCTCTCCTAGGCCAAGATATCAAACCAAAAAGTATATCAAGATTTCACTTCCATCCATGAAATGTTAACTGTTAGGGATATTTCTCTCCCTTTATAAACAATTAGAAAGCTGGACAGAACATATGAAACAATTTTCAGATATTGCACAAGAGTCAGCACAGGAAGAGAAATAGATAAGGTGAGGCATATATTTTCCCTCATATAAATAACTTGGCAACAATTTCAAGGAATACAAGGTAAGGAGGGGAAATACAGACAGAGCCCAAAAGACAAAAGAAGACCAAAAAAAACCTATAATTTGAGAAGTTGATTAGAAAGCCGCAGAGAGAGCATTTTCAAGATCTGCAGAGGGGTCTCCTAGCTTCTGTGGCTATGATGGGATCCCATATATGAGGGGATGCTTTTTCAGAATGAAGAAAGCCACCAGAGGACCTTAGGTGAATTCCATTCAGAGGGAATTAGGGTGATTAATTCCCTGAGTCCATATAAAATTAAAATATTAATTTTCAACAGTCAGCATGGAAACACCTATTAATAAAGGGGAATTAGTGGAATAATCAGAAGGTTCATATCTTTGTAGAAGAGCTAAGGTAAGCCTTATAGTAAAATCTGTTCTTTACTAAATAAAACATTAAGGGTTCAAACTGATCTGGGAACAAGTTAATTGTGTGCCAAAACAAAATCTAGTTGTTTTTTTTTTTTTAATAAATACCACAGACTCCAGGATCACATATAAAAATCACAATGTGAGACATCAAATCCAAATTTAGGAGGTATGCAAAAAACAGGAAACTATGATCTCAAAGCAGGGAAAGTATATTCCATTAAAATAGAACTAGTGATAAAGAGACAATTAACAGAAATATACCTTAATACAGCTATTATGTTTATTACAAATATGCCAAACATAAAAGGAAAAGCATATAATGAAGAGAAAATTGAAACATATAAAAATCCAAATGGATCTCTACAGAAGAAAAACACAATATATGCAATGAAAAATACAATGGGAGGGATGAAGAGCATGTTAGACACTGTAGAAGGAAAAATAATGCTCTTGAAGAAATAGAATGGAAACTATTCAAAATGGAACAAAAAAAGAAAAATTGAAATCTCTGACCTGCGGGAAAATATTAAGCTCTTTTATATTTATATTAAACAATTGGGATCCCAGAAGAGAGAAAATAATTTTTGAAGAAATAATTCCTCTAACTTTTTCAAAGTATAAATCACAGATCCAATAAACTCAACTTAATTCAAGCTGGATAAACATATAAAAAATGCATAGCAAGGCACATCATCATTAAGCTGAAAACCATTAATAAAGAGAGCTTTTTGAAAGCAGTCAGATAAGAAAACAAAGTATATAGATCGTTACAAATTAGGAATGCCCTCAATGCTCTCCATAGAAATTTTCTAATTCAGAAAACAATGGGAAAACATCTATAAATTACTGGAAGGAAAAAACAGACAAATTAAAAACTGTCAACCTACGATTTTATATCCTGACAAAATATTTTTCAAATCTGAAAACAAAATAAAGACTTTTCCTGACAAACAAAAGCTGAATGATTTCCCTGTCAGGAGAACTGCACTGTAGGAAATGGTAAACAAAGTTCTTAAGGCAGAATGAAAGGTATAAAGACTGAAATGTATGTCTTCACAAAAGAATGGAGGCTAGAAAAAGTAAATATGTGAGTAAATAAAAAAATGCAAGTTTTCACACTTAAAATCTTCTTCAACACCAATTGACAGTTTCAAGCAAAAATAATAATTCACTTTTGAATTTATGACATAAGTAGAAAGAGGGCTGGAACCACACTTTGTAACACTATCCAACTATACAGAGAAATTAATAGTATTATTTGAAGGGAGACCATGCTAATTTAAATGTGTATACTGTAAAATATAATTAGGTCTCATCCAATTATAGCCTATGGTCCAAACTGGCACAGTCCTAACTGCTAAGAATGCATTTTTTCAAAGATTGTTAAAAAAAATAAGAAAGAAAGAGGTGGGGGAGGAAAAGAGATAAGTGTTATAACTATCAAAACTTTTTGTGTGCTGTCTTAGTATTCATACTGCACTGCTTAAGCCACTTTCCTAAAAACTGACCTTTGGCATAGTTAACAAACAGCTTTCCAGCCCTGGAGCATAAATTACCTCAAGACCTAACACCGACATCTGCAGCCACCCCTCACCACACCCACACACCTCATGCATTAGCTTTAAGCTAAGCAACCCTTGACTCCCAGGGGAAGTCTACTAAGCTCCACCCCCGGACCACAATGCAGGCACAGGCCCACAGGTCCCTCTGGCTCTGTGTACTGCCCACCTGCTGGTTGAGACACCTGGGCTGATTGTGCTGCCTGTCAACCACTTATGACGCCCCTAACTCTGGGACTTGTAAGTAGCAAACTATCTTTTCTCATGCATTATGGCCTTGAGATCCCATTGAATCACACCTGACCTCTGCCCTGACCCAAATTAAAAATTCAATTTAACTGATCCAAAACAATGGGCCCATGTATATATATATATATATGTGGGGTTTTAGGGGCTGGCAAAGTTTTGTTCTGTAAAAAGCCAGATAGGTTGGGCCTGCCATGCTGGAGACCCCAGTTCAATTCCCTGTGTCTGTCCATGCAAAAAAAAAGGCCAAATAGAAGTCATTTAGGATTTAATCATTCTTTTCTTCTGCCCCTTGCTCTAGAGCATCAACTAAAATAAAAAAGTTGTAGTTAATAAAACAAGAATGGAGAAAAATGGAATTATGAGGTTTATAATAACAATTGTGACTTCCCTTCACCATCCTGCTCCTTTGCTGGTGGAGTTATCTGCTGAGTGATGGAACTGAAAAATATCCTGATGGATAAATAAAAATGAAACTTCCACACATCAAATTATGTGAAAGTAAAATCCTTTATCTTTTTGAAAAAATAAATTGCTTCACTATCCATTTAGAAGTTTTAGTAAGCCAAATACAAATAGACACAAGTAATTTATTTCATGTGTTTAATCAACACCTAAATTTTAAAATATTATAGGACATATAAAAGGAGATTAAATTTCAACAATTGATAGTCACTAATAGTTATTGAGTTCTTACTATATGCCACTCTACAGAGCAATTTAAAGATTTCACTTCTAATAATTCATCTAATATTTGCAAATCTTAAAAAAGTGGTACTATTATTAACACCATTTTATGGATAAGGAAACTAAGGCACAGTCCACCTCAGTATTAGTGCTTATGTTTCATGAGTTTATTTTGGATTTTATTTGAATATTTCCATATAGCAAAGAATTTATTTAGCTAATCTGATCGATAGGCAAAGAAAATATTTGCAATTAATAACAAACATTATTAGTTTCCCCATATGATTTGAATAGATTAAAATTGTCATACTAAACAGAAAATTATGTTGGACATGTATTTTCCCATGCATTTCAGTAATTTTTCTATTAATAGGCTTGTTCAGTTAACAGTAGTATCTAGAAGGGTTTGGTGACAGAATGGGGGCTACCTCTGATAAAGTGATAGTTGATTTGTGAGCAATCCTCAAATCAAAACTGATTTGTAAACAAGTATTTATCAAATCCCTACTATGCCCCTCTTTTAAGCCTTAGAGATATAGTGCTGGAAATGAAAGCCATAAGGCCTTCCAAGGATCTTAAAAGAGAGACCAAGAAAGAGAGAGAAGGAGTGTTCTAGTTTGCTAGCTGCCGGAATGCAACACACCAGAGACGGATTGGCTTTTAATAAAAGTGGATTTATTTTGTTGGTTCTTCAGAGGAAAGGCAGCTAACTTTCCACTGAGGTTCTTTCTTACGTGGAAGGCACAGGATGGTCTCTGCTGGTCTTCTCTCCAGGCCCCTGGGTTCCAACAACTTTCCCCGGGGTGATTTCTTTCTCCATCTCCAAAGGCCTGGGCTGAGCTGCAAGTGCTGAGATGAGGAATGCCGAGCTGCTTAGCAGTGCTACATTGCAATCTCTCATTTAAGCACCAGCCAATTAAGTCAAACATCACTCATTACAGCAGACACACCTCCTAGCTGACTGCAGATGTAATCGGCAACAGATGAGGTTCACATACCGTTGGCTTATGTCCGCAGCAACAAGACTAGGTATGCTCACCTGGCCAAGTTGACAACTGAATCTAACTAACACAAGGAGGAAAACAAATAAATTAATTATATATATTAAATGTGATTAACAAATAAACAAAAGTAGATTTGGGAAGTTGAGAGTGAGGGGAAATCACTGTTTTATTCAATGGTCAGGTTCTTTTTTCCAGATTTGATACTTTGTCCTGAGACATGAGTGTGTGAATATGTGAAAAAGTGATCAAGAAAAGGGATGAGCAGAGACAAAGTTCCTAAAGTAGAGAAAGCTAGGTTGGAAAAGCCATAGAATCTGTTGTCAAATAAACAACTCTGTAACTTTGAGTAAATTCTCTGATTATTCTGCACCTAGATTTTTTTATCCATAATGAGTTGGGTTAGATATCCACAGAAAATTATTTTAGTGCTAACAATGTTCTTTATGCTTCTGATTATTTTTACATTATAGTTTGCAATTACTAGCGTTATAATTCTATCTAAATTTGTATGTAGGTATTCACTGAAATAAATCTGAGTATTCTATTTGGCAGGGAAAAAAACAGACTGAGTTTCTATTTAAGGCAGGGTTCTTCCTTATTCTTCAGTTTATTTAAAAATATTACAAAGTTCTGTGACATAAATACAAATCTTTTATGGCAAATTTTATTAACTTTTGAAAAAAATACCTTGGGTACTTTTATATATTGCTTATAAATAATATAAGCAATTATTATTTGTACATGGGTTTATCCTTATTTAATATGTTACACCACCATAGTTAATTTGCTAGGCATTAAAACAGCAAGAGAAATTTTAAATATAAAATTTTTGTATAACAACTTTGATGTCATAATTCTATTGTGATATCATTTCTTTTTAAGGCAATGTACTTTATATTTTGCGTTCAGATGTCATTTAAAACTGTCCATTAGTATGTTTGCTTATCTGTGGAGGTATGGCAAATAGACATTTTTATCATGAACTCACAGATAATTTCACGCACAAGAGTTCAAATATTTGTAAATGTATTTCAACCACAGTGTAAGAATAATATTTTGCTTACTTATATATTTCGAAACCATATTTATTTATCCATTACTAATTCACATATATTCTTACAAAAAATACTAAAAAGCTTTGGTATTTTTTTGTCCACTAATTAGAGATACAAGCTGTTGTTCATTTCAAACCTAAGAACTAGATTTATCACTCTCAACCTAGGAAGCAGAATTGCAAATAAGAAACACTTGAACATGATAATTCCCTCAACAGACGTCTACCTCATTCCCATCCTGTGAAATACGTTATTTTTAGATGTTGTACTAAAATGCCAGAAAATCCGGGATGCAGTCGCACACATAAGCCATCTCTCATACAATCCATGAGTTTAATGACTTGTAAGTTTTTTTTTTTCAAGTGACAAGTTATTTGTAGATAGAAATTGTGATCATGGTCATTTCCTTTAACTACAAAGACAGTTATTTAAATCTTGCATTGACATTTATTTTTATAAAATATAGCTCTTGGTTTGCATGGACACTGCCTCATTCAGATTAAGCAAGTTTTTTTTTATTAATTAAAAAAATAAACTAACACAGCATTTAGAAATCATTCCATTCTACATATGCAATCAGTAATTCTTAATATCATCACATAGATGTATGATCATCATTTCTTAGTACATATGCATCGATTTAGAAAAAGAAATAGCAAGACAACAGAAAAATAAATAAAATGATAATATAGAGAAAAAATATAAATAAAAATAAAAAATACAAAAATATATAAGAAAAAAAAAAACTATAGCTCAGATTCAGATTAAGCAAGTTTTGATGCTTGACATATCCTGACTGCCAAATACAAAACTCATGAAGTGTTTATAACAACAATAAACATAGTTAATAGATATTAGGGAAAATACCAAGGTAGTGAAGATGGCAAAAAAGAATTATTCGACCTGTCCTTTTAGAGTCAAATACCTATTAACTAGGCAATTTCACAAATTATTTCAATCAATGACATTTAATTCTCACAACTAACGCACTGAAATAATGAATTCTGTTATGAAGAAATACAAATTCATTCTGGCTAACTTATTATTTTTTTAAAGAGAATTAGTTAATACTTATAACTTGGAGAGAGATGAGAGAATAGAGGAGAGAGATGGAAACAGGGAAAGGCTAAATAACTGTTCCTAATGAAGGAAAGAAATGTGCAAAGCTCTAGAAGTGCCAATAAGAAACACATGTAGCATATATTTGGAGTATTGACTTTAGCTTTAACTCAATGTGATAGTGCACTTAAGTTTCAAATACGAGAAGCTGAAGTCCAATTATCTTGAATGAATAACTCCTTGATAGTAGGTGATAGTAGGTGTATTAGCTAGGGTGCTATAGAGAAACAGAATCAGCAATAGATAACCGTAGATATAAAATTTATAAAAGTGTCTCACGTAACCATGGGAATGTAGAGTTCAAGGTCTGTAGGGCAGGCTGCAAGCTGGTAAATCTGAAGTAGGTTTGCAACAAACGCTCAGGAGAGGCTGGCTAGGCAACCATGGAAATGTAAGGGTCCAAGGTCTGTAGGGCAGGCCACAAGCTGGCGACTCTAATGAAGGGTCTAGAGAAATTCCACAGGAGAAGCTCAACCGCTGAAGCAGGAAAAGTGACTGTCTCTTCTGAATCCTCCTGAAAAGCCTTTTGGTGATTAGATTAAGCATCACTCATTACAGAAGACACTCCCCTTAGCTGATTACAAATGTAATCAGCTGTGATTTAAATTCTTGAAATGTCCTCATAGCAACAAACAGGCCAGTGTTTTCCAGACCAGAGGACCAGGCACCACCACCTAGCCAAGTTGACATACGAACCTGACCATGACAGTAGGTGTGAGGGAAGTTAAGTTTGCATGAATAGAATGGAATCTTTCCCAGGACTATATAGAATGAAGTGCAAAGATTCCCCATAGAAAATTTAAGATGATTTTAGCAAAAGAAAGGAGAGGGGTTGCTGTATAGAAGAAAAAATGGGTACCTCTTATTGGTTTCAGAGAAATGAGGAACATTAACTTGGCCAAGACAACACAACTTGCAAAGGGAAATTTTCCAAACTTCATAATCCTTTTTTTCACCATACTTATAAAGCAAATGCTACAATATAGGCCTTAAAATTTTACTTCCAGTATAAACACTAGCTAGAGGTCTGACAATGAGTTAATTACTGATGAATGTCCATGTGTTTGCAAACATGCATATTTATAGACACATGCAAATTAGAGTAACAGAAATGCCTTATAGATCATGTTTTTAAATTAAATGCTGCATACTTTCTTCTGATACATAATTTCAAAGTGAAAGTCTCTATTATAACTTTAGACTCATTGGTCAATGGAACTAAAATAAAAAACACGAAAAATGAAAATTTATTTTCTCAATGCTTCAGTTTTAAATACAAAACATACATTTAATTATAGTCTGAAACAGATGCTCAACATATGGCACAAATATAGAGATGATTTTCATCATTATCAATTAAGTGCTCACTGGCTGAATATAATAGGTATTGTAAATGAGGATGTCAAAAGCTATAAATCTCTAAGCACAGTGAGTAGGGCAAGGTAAAAATTTAAATTTAATATGGAGTAAGATGTTTTCTTGCTGTTCTAATTTCTATAAAAACCGAAGCATTTTATTACAGCTTTATAGCAAGACTATTAATATCCATTCTCAAATGCTCCAGAATATTTTAGCTTTTTTTTGGGGGGGGGGGGGTGCCAGATTAATTTAGTTGAAGGGATGGTAAAATGAAAGAACCTAGTGGGTGTTGATACAACTTAAAGAAAAGGCAAAGGTAAACCCAACATGCATGCACTGCCGTGGTGACCACAAAAGAGTCACCCTTTGACTCTGGGGAATACAGCGTAAGGCTTAGCTCTCATCATCACTGTTTCCCAGAGTGTGCCTGTCAAAGAGATACATTGCCACGCCCGAATCCGGGCCCCCATCTTGCGCAAGTTCTTTACTAGTCACCCAACTCTTTGATGGATTTCACCGGCTCCTTCAGGTAATATGTCTCAACGAAGTCACACAAATGGGGGTCGTTTTTGTCAGAGGCCAGTTTGTGCATTTCCAGTAGTGACTGATTCACCTTTTTTTCCCAAGTGTAATGCGCACTCATTGCATTCAGCCCGCTCTCCCAGTCGTCTCCTTCTGGTTTCCTGATATCCTGAAGAAAGATTCGGCCACCTTGTTGGTTCTGCAGCTCCATGAGTTTCTCAGCATGCCCCTCTCCTCATGAGATTGGTGAAGAAAATATTTCGCAAAGTTCTTCAAAGCCACATCATCACGGTCAAAGTAGTAAGACACTGACGGGTAGACCTAAGAGGCGTAGAGCTCCAGGTTGATCTGCCTGTCAATGGCGGCCTCGGGGTACTGGTCATAGTCCTGGCGCCCCTGCAACGGGGACGCGGTGGTCCTGGCGGGCAGCGGAGGGGAGGAGGTGGCGGCTGCGCGGGGCGGGAGCGAGACCTGAAGACTGGGGCGAGCCAAGGTTCCTTTCAAGCACTGTTGAAGCAGGAAACCACCGCGACTCTCCGCGAAGGCGTCTGCCTGTTTTAGCATTTTAATTTTAGATAAATAAAAGCTTTATATATACTCCACCCTTAGACATAGTTTAAAGCAGTAATTGAATTCATTGGGGGACTTCTTGTTTCACAGAAATGTTTTCATCAACCATCACCATTTGAAAAATAAATTAAAAAATTAAATGACAAAAAAATCAAACAATAAAAATAAAATCCATGAAAGTGTGTACTTATGTTTGAATACCTCATAGGAATATGGGACAATACAGATATGGAGAATGCAGCCTATTAACAGTGAATAAAATATACTTTTTATGATAATGAAAATGATAATAGCATAATAAAGCACATATATGTCAGAAATGATGTTATAAGCTTTATGCATAATTTTTGTATATTTTTTAAAAAATAAGAGAACAGTATTACTGTGAAACATACAATAACGTTAACACATTAAATAATTACAGTCATATCTACCAAATTTACTGAATGCTTACTCTGTGTAATGAATGAGTAGCTTAAATTAATCTTGAGATGGGGTGTGGATAGATTTGAAGGAAAGTTGCTCTGTGTCATAAATGCACAGTTTAAGTTGGATTATATATCCCTAAAAACTTACAGAAATAATGTCGACCTAGTTAATTTTTGTCAATTTAATATGTGTCTATATATTTATATGTTAAATTAAAGGTGGCTATAAGGTATTCAAATAGAAAAATTCAATGAAACAATGGATATAATTATCTGGAGCTCATTCCAAAACTTACCCTTACATATCAATGTTTTGGAACAATTGGTGGAAAAAAAAACTTATTGAAATCTTTCATATTGTGCCATGAATGGAAGTATTGATATTAAATGAGACCATTCTCTGACTCAAAAGACATTACAGATTGTTGGGTGGTATGAGTAATGGATATAGAGGAGGTCTCTGAAAGTATATGTGATTTGCAAGGCAAAACAGTGAAAAAGATTAGCCCCTAAGAGTATTTAAGAGGTTATCGGAGGAATATGCATACCTAATAAAAATTTTAAACTATACCCAAAAAGGCAAAAAGAAAGTCTGAACAAAAACTGTAAACGACGGCAGGAACTTAGAAAAATGAGAGTTTTAAGAAAACAGAGTCGTAAATCCTGTCTAATGTAGGAAATTCATCAGTTGTCTCCATTTGCATTGACTGAAGGAGGGGTATTGATAATGTTAGAGAAGATGATATCAGGATAATGATCGAAATGCAATAGCATGGAAAGTGTATGGTTTGTGTGATCTGGAGTATATGAAGGGAAATAGAAATGTAGGTAAATAAATAGATGGGAGTATAATTAAAATATATATTAAAAATTAATATCTATAATTATATCTAAGATTTCTGTTTACCATCTTTGGTAATTGTTAACCTTGATGAGATGCCTGTCCTCCACAAATATAGCTTGAGGTCAAATATAGCAAGATTAGAGGCAGTTTGTAATATATATGTTCACTCAGATGTCTGGGAAAGAGAAGATGATGAAATTGAAATATGCCTCCATAAAATTTATTCTTAGAAAGAGAGCGTACCTGAGTCAGCATGAAAATGCCTAGTTTTCAGGGAAGTCACAGAATAATTCATGTGGACAAAGAAAAGAATAAAACACCGTCATATAGTCTGTGTTTAGTGCTAAAAACAAATTAACATGTCCTGTAAATATTTATTGAACACTTCATGTAAACGAATATCCAAATATGCAGTAGGCATGTAAAAATAAATATTGAGAGGCTAATTGACTGACAGAAATAAAGAATAAATCAAAGAATATACCACAAACAATTTTTTTGTGAAGGAAAGAAATATTTATTTCACTGCCTCTCTTTGGTTTTACCCTGTTACATGTTAATAATTGCAGTGAAATTTTCTATGTTGTGCAAGTCAAGAAGATGATTATTACATTACATTAAATTCATATAAGTATATTGCATAATAATAGCATATGTTATATACACTTCTATACTATACATGCACACACATCTTTTTTGTTCTCCTCGATTTTTTAAACTCACTGCTTAATTAATCAAAATTGCTAATTTTGAGCCAAGGAGACTGTATTTCTCATTATCCTAATTTCAAATAATGAACTATCAATCCATATGCAGCTCAAAGGTGACAAATGCAAGCATGACTAGTACAGAAAGCCTCAAACATTATTTTCATATGGAGCTTGTTATACTAAAATTTTAGTAATTACTAGAAAAAAAGAATCAATGAACTATGAAGATAATTTTCTATGCAAAATGCACAGCTTTTAAAAACTGCTTTTGAATGTCATGCTCTCACTATTTAACACTTTGTAGAGTTTATCATGTGATTAGCCAGAAAGTGTATCGATTATCTGTACAATCAAATGCAACTGAGATTATTCATGGAAAATCTAGCAATCAACAGGACTTGGCAAATGCAATTTATAACATATGATCACTTTGTTTAATGTAGAAAATTTTTCATGGAAATGGACATTTCAATAAATAACCAAAATTACAACTAAAACACATTACTACTGATTCCTGAAGTGCAGACACAGGCACACACATATAGGATATTTTAGAAGAAAAATGGGTTGATATTCGGTTCAAATATATGTCTCCATATTCAGCTTCTCTCAAATACCCTTTTCCTGTGATATTTGATTAGCTTTAACAGTTATTTTTCTTTTAATTATATTTTTTCTTTCAATACATGAAAACAGAAAGTCTTTCCATTTATGAGGTCTTCTTTGATATTCTTCAACAATGTTTTGTAGTTTTCCATGTGCAAGTCCTTTACATCTTGGATAAATTTATTCCTAGATATTCAATTTGTTTTTGATATTAGCTGTGTTTTTTTTCATATATTTCCTTTATCACGCTGAGCATTTTTCCTTCTACTCTTAGTTTTCTAAGTGTTTTTATCAAGAAGAGGTGCTGAATTTTTACAAATGTCTTTTCAATGCTAATTGAGAAGATTATGTGTATTATTTCCTTCATTCTATTAATTTGTTGATTTTCTTATGCTTAACCACCCTTGCACAATTTTAATTAATCACATTTGATCATGGTATATAGTTATTTTCTTATGCTGTTGGAATTAGTTTTCCAGTACTTGGTTGAGGATTTTTGCATGTGTATTCATAAAGGATATCAGTCTGTAATTTTTTTCTTTATCTGGTTTTGTTATGAAGGTGGTGTCTTCATAGAATGTGTTAGGTGGCATTTCTTCCTCTTAAATTTTTTCATAAAATTCACCAGTGAAGCCATCTGTCCCTGGGCTTTTCAATGTTGGGAAATTTGAAACTACTGACCCAGTCTTTTTTTACTTGTTGTTGATCTGTTGAGACAATCTTTTTTTTTTTTTCCTTGAGTCAGTATAAGTAGTTTGTATATTTCTAGGAATTGTCCACTTTATCTGCGTATTCTAATGTATTGGTATAGAGTTGTTCATAATATTCTCTTATAATACCTTTCTTATAATCCCTTTCATTTCTTAAGGGTCATAGTAATTCACTCCCTTTCCTTTCTGATTTTACTTATTTGCATCACCTCTTATCAATCCCTAAGATATTTTTTTCTTCAATTTTATTGACCTTTCCAAAGAATCAACTTTTGGTTTTGTTGATTCTATTTTTTAATTAATTATTTCATTCATCACCACTCTAATCTTGATGACCTTCCTTCTGCTTTCAGTTTAGTTATTCTTTTAAATCCTCCAGTTGTGAGGATTTGTCTGACTCAAAATCTTCTTTTTAAATGTAAGCAACTAGAGCTATAAATTTCCCTCTCAGCACTACCTGCATCCCAGAAGTTTAGTTTGTGGTCTTTTCACATTCAATTGCTTCAACATGCTTCCTAATTTCCCTTGTGATTTCTTTGACTCATTGATTAAGAGTGTGTTGTTTATTTCATATTTGTGAATTTTCCAGTTCTCTCTGTGTTATTGATTTCTACCTTAATTTCACTGTGGTCAGGGAAGATACATTGTATGATTTCAATAATTGTATATTCACTGAGACTTGTTTTATGACATATAAAATGGTCTATCCTGGAGAATGACCTATGGGCACTAGTGAGCAATATGTATTCTATTGCTGTTGGGTGAGGTTGTATATGTGTTAATCTAGCATCATTCAAGTCTTCCATTTCCTTATTGAGCTTCTGTATAACCATTTAAAAGTGCTGTATTGAGGTCTCCTACTGTTATTGTAGAACCACCTATTTCTTCTTCTGAATATGTTAATATTTGCTTTATGAATTTGTGCTCTGCTGCCAGATACATATATATATTTATAATTGCTATGTTCTCATGTTGAATTTACCCCTTTGTCATCATATAATGAAATTCTTTGCCTCTTGGAACAGTTTTTGATTTAAAGCCTATTTTAACTTATATTACTGTAGGTATCTGTCTTTTCATTATTATTTGCACATAATCATTTTTCCATCATTTCCCTTTCAACCTTCTTGTGTCCTTAATTTAAGGCATGTCTTTTGTAAACGGCATATAGTTGGGTCCTGTTGTTTCACCCATTTTGCCTAATTGTATCTCTTGACTAGAAAATTTAAAATCACTATTGATAATACAGCATTTTATTCTGCTATTTGGTCTTTTTGAGTCTTATACCTTTTGTTTCCTTCAACTCTAGATAATTCATACTTTCATAGTTCAATTTTTGGGAGGCCATTTTGAGCTCTTCCTCTTCTCTTCCTATATATATAGATAATATATATATATGTATATATATATATACTTTCATATATTTTCTTTGTGGTTACCATAGGGCTTAAATTTAACATCCTAAATCTATAACAATCATGTTTGCTTTGATACCAACTTCACCTCAATAGTATACACAAACATTTTTTCCCATAAATTTTTTCTTCATCCACCCACCTTTTTGTTGTAATTGTTACATATTATATCTCTATACATTTTATATCCCAAACCATAGATTAATCCTTACTTGCTTTTCTATTATATGAATTTGTATTTTATTGATATAATAGTGTAGTACACACATAATCACACACATTTCATTAGAAAAGATACATGTGAGCGACAGTATGTATTTAGTCTACTGAAAAGGTAAGGAAGGTGCATCATATTACTTGAAGACTTTTGCAATAAATATGCTTCTTCTAATCTGTTTCCCAAAGACATGTTCAGATAGGAACATCCTGTAGAGACCAGGAGAACCAGTTGACGCTGTCCTGCCTCCTGAGCGGGGCTGGCAAAGGGGGGTGTTACACAGGTGTTTGGAATAAGAACATATTCCACTGCAGTTAAATGCTACTCCCTGATTCTGTCTGTCCAAGGATGTGCCCTTCAGTAGGTGACTGTCCACTCCTTGATAGAGGCATTGAGGAAGATCGCCACCAGTATGTATGTGCCAAGCCAGGTCACGCTGGGACATGGTATTAAAATATATGTATACCTTTTCTTCTGGCTATGGTTTTTAAACGGTTTCATAAGGGTCTTATTTACTTAAACATTTTCCTGTTTTAAACATTTAGATTGTTTCTAACTGTTTAATACTATAATATTCTACATTATTATAAATATTCTGCAATTACCATCTTTATATATAAGGCTAGTTCTTTATTTTGGATTATTTCATTAGACTCTCAAAACTATAATATTGAATCAAGTCATACAGATGTTTTGAGGGTTCTTCATAGTTATTTTTAAAATGCTTTCTAAAGCAAATTCAGAGAAACAAAAAGCAAATTAGAGGTTACCAGGGCTGGAGCTGGGGTGGGGGGGTGGGGATCTATTGCTTAATGGGTATAGAGTTTCTGTTTGGGATGATGAAAAAAATTCAGTAATGGACGGTGTGATGGTGGCACATCATTGTAAATGCAATTAATGCCAGTGAATTGTACTTTTAAAAATGGTTAAAATGGCAATGTTATGTTATATATAGATTACCACAACAAAAAAATTTAATAGAAAAATGTTTTCTGAAACAGCCACCAATGACGCATGAAAGTAAGAAATTTTACTGCCTCCGGGTCAGCCTGGTATACTATCATTAATTTCCTATTCTCCTAGTTCAAGCATGGAAAAGGATTAAATGCATAATCCTTGTTTTAATTTTCATTTATTTGATTACTAAAAAGTGTCTATGCCCTCCGGTCATTGACCATCAGGGATTCACCTGTAGTTGAAGAAGGTGGATTTATTGCTCCTTGCATCAAAGAAGCATACACACCACAGAAAAGTGTGAGTCATTTCAGTAAGAAGTATTAGAAGGGGGTTACTGTAAGATATTTGGGGGGTCTGAGGGTAGTCTAAGGAAGGGGAGTTTTGCTTTGGATTGGATACTGGAAGCCTGCAGGGTAATTCTATGACTGCATATCTTTTTTTAAAAAAATTTTTATTAATTAAAAAAAATTACAAGAAACAAACATTCCCAACACATACACTCAGCAATTCACAATATCATCACATAGTTGCATATTCATCATCATGATCATTTCCCAGAACATTAGCATCAATTCAGAAAAAGAAATAAAAAGACAACAGAAAAATATGCATACATACCATACCCCTTACCCCTCCCTTTCATTGATCACCAGCATTTCAATCTAAATTTATTTTAACATTTGTTCCCCCTAATATTTATTTTTATTCCATATGTTTTACTCGTCTGTTGATAAGGTAGATAAAAGGAACATCAGACACAAGGTTTTCACAATCACACAGTCACATTGTGAAAGCTATATCATTGTGCAATCATCTTCAAGAAATATGGCTACTGGAACATTTTCAGGCAGTTCCCTCCAGCCTCTCCACTACATCTTAGATAACAAGGTGATATCTACTTAATGCGTAAGAATAACCTCCAGGATAACCTCTCGACTCTGTTTGGAGTCTCTCAGCCATTGACACTTTGTCTCATTTCACTCTTCCCCCTTTTGGTTGAGATGGTTTTCTTTTTATATATTAGCAATTTAGAACTTCTAAGAAGTAAAAAGTGGAGTTAGTTACAAACCAAAGTAAAACCAATACAAATCTACCAAATTATAAATTTGGTAATTTATAATTACCCAAATAACCTTCATTTTTACCAGAATTCTATTTCTTTGTGTTGTTTCAATTCACTGTCTGGTATTCTTTTAGGTCTGAGAAATTTTCTTTAGCATTGCATGTAGGGCAGAGCTAGTGGTGGTGAACTCAATCAGCATTTGTTCATCTGCAAATATCATAATCTTTCCCACATTCAAAAAAAAATAGTCTCACTGGCTATAAAATTCTCGGTTGGCAATTGTTTTCTTTCGGCACGTTAAGTATTTTTGTCCCACGGTCTTCTCCCTTCCATGGTTTCTCATGAAAATTCAGCACTTAATCGTACTGCAGCTCCATTGTATGTAACATGTTTCTTTTCATTTGCAGCTTTCAGCACTCTCCTTTTCCTTTGCATTTGATGGTTAAATTACTATGTTTTTGGATGCGGTTCTCTTCGAGTTTATTTTGTGGGGTTCTTAAATGTGCGTATTCATGTCGTCTGTAAAATTTTGAAAGTTTTCTGCCATTGTTTCTTTTACTACTCCTTCTGCCCCCTTCTCTCTCTTCTGTATTTCATAGTGTGTGTAATGATATGCTTGATAGTTTCCGACAGGCTTTTTAATCCCTGTTCATTTTTTTCCATTCTTTTTTTTTCCGTTTTCGTCCTCACCGTGAATCATTTCAATTGTCTTGCTTCAAGCCCGTTGATTCTTTCCTCTGCTAGCACCAATCTGCTATTGAAACTCTCCAGGGAATTCTTCATTTCAGTTTCTGTGGTCTTCAACGCCAGTATTTCTGTTTGGTTCCTTTTTAAAATTCTTTTCTGTCGTTGAGATTCTCATATTGTTCATTTATCATTTTTCTGACATCCTTGTTCTTTCTCTTTGCTTTCTTTTAACTCCTTAAGCATGTTGAAGATCACTTTTCTTTCAGTCTTTTTCTGGTATATCCAAATTCTGCCATATCCAATTTAGTAAAGGTTTCTGGATTTTTATCTTTCAAAGAGCTGTTATTCCTGTTTTTTTGTTTACCTTGTAATCTTCTGTTGCATACTGTACATTTTAATATATACATATATATATATATTTTTAACATGGTCAGGCACTGGGAATCGAACCTGGTTCTTTCTTTGGTATGGCAGGTGAGAACTCTGCCACTGAGCCCATGGCCTGCCCTGTTTTAATATTTTAAATTGTTAACTCTGGGATTTGGTTTCAGAGCTGTGTTCCTTAAGTTTGAATCCAATTTTTAGTGATAGGACAGAAATTTCCTTGATATTCAGGAGCTAAGAAAAACAAATAAACCAATGCAGAAAATAACTTTCAGTCTTTGGAAATTGGCTGTGTGTTGGCTGGTACTCTTGTTCAGATCTTAGCCCTCCTATCAATAAGATCAGCTAGAGGAAACTGTGAGGTGCAGTGTCCTCTCTGTCTTCTCTGAGCGTGTGTGTTGTCCTGCATGTGTGCATTTTGTGACCTTAGAAATCCGCCCCCCTGCCCGTTTACAAGAGTCCAAGAGCCCCTTTAACCCCTATGTCATAATTTTTTCTGCCTCTGGGTGTTCTATTGTATGACTTAAAAGAGGTATTCTTTATACCAGGCTGCTTTGATTTAATTATTTCTTACAATGCTTCAACTGTCTGAAAACTGCTTCTGCTAGCAGGATAGGTTCTGGCACTGTACGCGCTAGAGGAGTGTTTCCTGGTTAAGCCTTTCATGCTGCCACCCAGTAGAATGGTACTGAGGTACAGTCATCCCATCTGCACGTAAGGATTGCTCTGCACCCTCAGAGCAGGGCCAGGTCCCACAATGGAAGAACAAGCCAGCTCCATATTTTTCTGGGGAAGGAGTGGGGGAAGGTACAGCAATTGCCCAATTGTGCCCAGATTTTTCTTGTCATTATAAATACGTTTTCTTAATTTGTCACTTGCCCAGTTACTTATTTTTCTAGAGTTCTGAGGAAAATGACTCTGCTGGTATATGCTAGTTGTTCATAGATTTGTGTGTGTACAATACCTTAGAATATTTTACACCACCATCTTAGTTGACCACCGTCTTCAATGTAGTCTTTTTCCTTTTAGTCAATGGTACCTTTGCTGTTTCTGAAAAGTTTAATAATTGTCTCTCCAGGTTTCCCCAAGATTCACACATCACTGTTTGGAAAGTCCTTCTCTCCATTTTGTCCCATATTTAAATAATTTTATTGCATCTGCTTAGCAACTTGAAATAATGGTTCTGTTACTTTATTTACTATAGAAATTTAAAGTGGCATTGCTTACATCACATTAGAGAATGAAACTGGATGCACAAAGCTTATACCACTGCCATTCTTTTTCTTTCCTACCCTCCTAAATTTTGTTTATTGGATTATAGTTTTAAATTATTTTACAAGTTACTTAAATAACAGAATTAAACTTCTTCTTCCCATCTCAGGCCTTTTTTTTTTTTTTATCTTTCATCTTTTGGATGGAATATCTGGACTCTATCAAATATGCTTAATCTAAACTCCTCACTCACATCAACCAAATGTGACAGTTGTAGCCTTACATTTATATTGTTAAGGTTTATAACATTTCAAATTCATAAGAATTTGTAAACACAAATAATTTTATATACCCCAGAAAACCAGAAAAGCCATGTTCTTTTTCCTAATCAAGTCTTGTGGGGGCAGACCTATTGTTTAGGGTGGTACCTTTTGATTATGTTGTTTCTATGGAGATGTGACACAACCCTCCCAATTATGGGTGGGATCTTTTTGATTAAGTTATTTCTATGGACATGTGTCTCCACCCATCCAAAGCAGGTCTTAATCCAGTTACTGGAGTCCTTTAGAAGGGAACTGTTTTGGAAAAAGCTCAGGACTGACACAGAGACATTTGGAGATGCAGAAACAAAATGCCCCTGGAGAAGCTGTTTGAAATCAGAAACCAAGACCCAGCAGATGCCAGCCACATGCCTTTCCAGCCAACAGAGGTGTTCCAGACATCATTGGCATTTTTTGAGTCAAGGTATTTTTTTCTGGATGCCTTAGTTTGGACATTTTTAAGAGTTTAGGACTGCAAACTGGTAAGATAATTAATCCCCTTTATAAAATCTAACCCTTTCTTTTATATTACATTCCAGCAGCATTAGCGAACTAAAACAGATACCTATGTAACCATCATCATATTTTAATAGATATCATATTTTAATAGATTAAATAGATTTAATTTAATAGATTCTATCCTAGGTTAGAGAAATCACAGACACTTAAGTGGCGCTCTCCAGACCTCATCTACCCCAATCTCTTTCTCTGAATGTTTTAGTCAGGGTTCTCTGGGGAAAAAGAACCAACCAGGAGACATCTGTAAATGTGAAATTTTATAAAAGTGTCTCATGCAACTGTGGTATGCATGAGTCCAAATTCCATAGGACAGGCAACTAGCTGGCAACTCCTGTGAAAGTCATCAGTGAACTCTCCAGGAGAGGCTGGCTGACTGATGAAGCCAAAAGTCTTCAAATGACTGGAATAAATCCAACTGATTGGATTCTCTCATGTGGAAGACACTCCCTTAGTCAATCATAGATATTATCAGCCACAGACGCCATCAACAGATTGATGATTTAATAAACCAGACTTCTGGTTTATTAATCACAAACAAAATGTCCTTACACTCATGGTTAGGCCAGTGCTTGCTTGACCAGACAACTGGAAACAATCACCTGGCCAAGTAGACACATGAACCCGATCATCACACTGGGAAAGTAAAACACACACAAAGTGGCCATCCTTTAGCCTTTTGCTACCCTCACCTCCTTTTCTATTATGTGCCATTCCACAACCAGGGGGACATGTTAAGTTTAATGAAAAGCCTACAAAATCAGGAAGAAGCAGCCCCAGATGCTCATCAGAATAGAAATGTTCAGTAGCAGGACCTCTTCCTCCTGTGGTGGATAAAGAGCACGTGCAAATAGTATAGATTTATCTCTCTTCTATGGTGTGAAGTATGGCATTCAGAGCTGACATCTACTCACCCCAACCTGAGCAATTTAGGGCCACCCTGGTAAGCAGACCCTTCTGATGGGACATCTACCCTTTTGGACACTTTGTGCTGCGTAAGTGACATAGACATTATTCGCCTCTTTTTGGACTCTTTATTCTGTGTAATAAAAAGATGATTTGCTGAAAGTTTCTGTTGTTTCTTGAATGTCCCCATTTGCTACAAATTGCTCTGTATTTGAGAATTGCATATTACAGCATAAACTTCATTGCTACCTCCAGAATTAACCCTTATCCTTTACTTTATGCTTTCACCATAAATGTTTTTGTGGATATCTTCTCTGTAAGAATCCATAATGTGTTGTATATTAAAAGTATATATCTTTCTATTGACCAAGCTTTTTAAAAAGATGCTTATGCTCATTCTTCTTTCTATTGATGATATTTTCCATTTTTTATTCACTAGTTTATGTTTATGCTATGCTTTACTCACTTAATGAGTGACTTTAATGTTATCAATATTATAAGTATATTTTAAAAGTCTTAAATGAATGAACACTTTTACAAACTTCCTTAAAATCATAGAAAATTAAACAATTTAAAATATGATCATGCTCCTCTTTTTTCTATGATCAGCATTTTAGCTTTATTTTGTTTATTTTATTTTATTCTGTTGAGATATTTTCCAGATTATATTTTCCATTTAACTCTTTGATGCTTTAAAAATGTGACACTTTGAATGGAAACTTATTTTTCTCTTACTTTCTGCTTAAATGTATATGAGTGTGTGTGTGTATTTTTTTTTTTTTTACCAAATATTCTATATCCTTGGAAATCTGATTCTGCTGTTCATTGTAATCCGCCTTTCTTGTTTATCAAGCATGACCATATATTCAGCAGGGGTTCTTTTTCTGTAAATAACATTTGAGGTTTGGCTGTGGAAGTACTTTTCCAGATCAATTTTGCATTAGCTTTTGATTATCACTTGAGATATAGCCTAGGTTTTAGACCAGTTTAAATATTTTTTTCAAAACTTGTGGAGTCCCTTAAGTACTTATACTACTAAAAGTAGTATAAATTTTAATCCCAAATTTTCATGGATCCTAAACCTAAAACTTTAAATTCCCAGGGGAGTGTTTTTTACCTCTTCACCCAGAACTCAGACATAATAGAGCACATTTTCCTACCCTCTCCCTTTGCCTCTGAGGGTCTTTAAAATTTAACTCCATCATTTTTCCTTGAGACTACCAACATTTTGCAGGGATGTTATTTCCAAGTTCCTACTGCATAAGTATGGAAGACTTGATTTTTACCTAGTGGGGTAATAAGAACCTTGCCACATGTTTTAACCACATCCACCTAGCTCCCACTCCTATTACATACAACTATACATTCATCCCTCTGAGATTTTATTTTCAATTTCATCTTCATGTTGAACACCTTGGATCTTTTTTGTTTGGCCACTCAAGTAATTTTCTATCATTTTTATGTTATTCAATGCAGAATTTCAGGTTTTATAGCAGAAGAATATTTTAGGATTTCTTTGTCCACACACTTGCTAGAAAAAGAATAACTATACTTATTTATTCATATATCTCTTTTTTTAAGGAAAACAAATCTACATCTCAGAAAGTCACATGGTGCAGACACAGGCGCGTGGTCATTTGACTCAGGTGGTGAAGCTGTTCAGCAAACTCCATAGACAGATAACAGTAGGGCTCATGATATTTTATGAGTCACGTAAATGGATGTGTAGGCTCTAAGGGGAGATTAGAGTTAATTATTATATTGAGCTTTACAATTAGAAGTCAACTTTAATATCTTTACTTTGAGCATTAATAGATTACATACATTTTAGACCTCTTTAACATATTTGTGAGACATGTAAAAAAAAATTTGGAGAGTGATTTCTGTTACAATAAAAAGGTAAAATAAAAAGTTAGAAAAGTTTGATCAGAAGGAAAAAAAAAAACAAGGATTTAATTTTAAACGAGGTCATAGGCTTTATCAAAAACGGAAGTCTTATGTTTAAGATTTTAGCATAACAAACAATCTTAGAGTTAAATTATCTCCATAAACAATTGAGTACATCTTGAAAATCACCATGTGAAGAGGGAAGATATGGCAAGATCAACTGTTTGAACTCTCCTAGAATCCATGTCATATGAATTCTTTCTTAGAATCTAGAAACCTTGAACCTCAGGTTAAACTGATGGGGATTATTTTTATTTATTCTCCCCTTCTAATTTAGAATATCAGCAGTGCATGGAACAGAGATTCCTGCAATATTTGGGGGCTGTTTATTATTTACTGGAAAGCTAGATTGGTCAAGTGAATTTTATAACAGCATTTTATGAAGAAACTTTATCATGGATTTTTTTTTCTCATCATAGAGTTTAAAATAGATTCTCATCAAACTTTCCTCAGACCATCATTAATAAAGTTCAAGATTAGTATAATAAACAGCTGACTCACATTGCTCTGTAAGGAAAAATGCTACTCAAATGCAATATCGGTAATATAATTAATTTGTGGGATCTAATCTTTCAACTAATGTTATGATATGAAATGTTGATAAAGAATATCAGAAAAGAAGGGAAAATCTTGTAAAACTACATTTAGAAAATATAGTCTGCTCTATTTGGCATGGACATTTGAAGTCACAGGGATATGTAAAATAGTAGCGTGCTACATTGTACGTAACTTCGGTATTTGGAATTCTTAAAACAAGAGCATTATCATACATTTTATTATATGAAATTTGAAATACTAATTGTATCATTCATCATCTTGGCAGATTAACTATATATATTACAAACAAGTAAGTTTATCCTTTCTATGGATTTCTGCCTTCAGCATGAACAACTATTTGAAATTGCAATGAAAAAGAAAAGAAGAAATAATTTGATGATCAGGATTCATCACACAGCTAATTTTTCAAATGGCATTTTGAAGAATGAGAATAAAGAGTAATAAATAAAATTATAATTGTATTATTAGAATTAGATTATAAATAATGAAATATATCTAATGTCTTAGGCATTTGAAATGCTGATGCAGATTTTACAGGTACAATCATTTAAGGTTTTCCAAGCCCCATAGTGTTTAAAATTTTGCATTAAGTGCTACAGTGTTAAATAATAGGGATTTAAATGCTAGCATTTCTCACAAAATGCCACGAACATATAAATACTCCTTTCAAAAATTATGTAGTAAAATGATGGCAGGAAATATCAGCTGATGTTTAATAACATCAATTTTTTCTGACTAAGGCAAAAGTATTCAATTAAATAATCTTCTGACTATGATAAATGAGAAATTTCCAACATTTAAATCATGTATAAAATTTTAATATTATTATTCCACTTTTGTTTAAGAATTATAGTATTAAAAAGGGATTTATTTCTTGTCAATGCAAAGTACAGTCAAGAAATATAACTTTTAAAGTCTATTTTTATTTAAGAAGCATAAAATATCATTTTCCAGAGTATAAATAAAATATCCATAGGAACAATTATGTACATAAGTATAACTTTTAAAATGTGAGAAACAGTTTAAACTGGGGAAGATTTTCAATTAAATAATGTTATAAATGTTGAAGATTCCTCAGTACTAAATTATAGAAAGCAGGTTGCTAGAGTATAAAATCACTTCCAACTCCATAGCATTCATAACATTTAAAACAGAAACAAACTATATGGCAGCTACCTTGGCAGATTAAAAATTAGTTTCACTCTGCCGGCTTTAAAAAATGAGTTGTAATTACTACTTTTTAGAAATATTAAATCCTGTAATAGAGAAGTAAGTATACACTTTTAATCATAATGAGATCATTATAACTTACAGAACACTTATGAGACTATACTCATATTATATACATACTAGAATTGGCAGTTTTATATATGTTATTTTCCTTATCTCTCTAATAATTCTTGAAATAATATATATATATATATATAATATATATATATATATATATATATATATTTTTTTTTTTTTTCCGGCAGAGGAGAAAACAGAGGCTCAGAGAGATTGAAACAAATTTCCAGTATAACCAAAAGAGAACTGAGGTAGCTATACTAATATCAGATATAATAGATTTTAAGTTTAAAAACTGTTATAAGGGACAGAATAGGACACAATATACTGAAAAAAGGAATTAATTCAACAAGAAAACATAACAATTATAAATAAATATGAATCTAGCTGTTGAGCTCCGAATATATGAAACAAATACTGGTAGATTTGAAGGGAAAAATGCGCAGTTCCCATAGGAGATTTCAATATACCACTTTCAAAAATGTATAGACTATCTAGACAGAAGTTTTGTAAAAAAGGGAAGACTTGAATGATAGTATAAACAAACCAAACCTAACAGACATACATAGAACTTTTTATCCAACAGTAGCAGAATACATTCTTCCTGTGTGCACTTGGACTATATCCAGGTTATGCCACATATAAGTTCACAAAACAAATCTCTATTGAAATCATTCTATGTATCTTCTCTGACAACCATAGAATGAAAATAAAAATCAATCATAGGCAAAAAAAAAACTAGAAAATTCACAAATATGCGTAAACTAAGCAACATCCTCTTATATACTCAATGGACCAAGAAGTAATAACAAGGGAATTTAGGAAATACCTTGAAGTAAATGAAAATAAAAACACAATATGCCAAAATTTATGAGCTGCAGTAAAGGCAATGCTGAGAGGGAAATTTACAACTATAAAAGCTCACATTACAAAGAAGAAAGATTTCAAATCAGAGACCTAATCTCACAACTGGACGATCTAGAAAAAGATCTGACAAACTAAACCCAAAGAGAGCAAACGGAAGGAAATAACAAAGGTTAGAATGGATGTAAAAGAAATAGAGAATAAAAGAGTAATAGAAAGTATCAATGAAACCAAAAGTTTGTCCTTTGAAAAATCAATAAAAGAGAGAACTCTTTAGCTAGACTGACAAATATAAAAAAAGAAGACAATCAGAATCAATAGTGAATGGGAAGGACAAAACTACTGGAGCACAGAAATGAAAAGGATTATAAAAGGATACCATGAGCAACTCTACACCAACACACTGGATAATGTAGATGCAATAGTTAGATTCTAAGAAAACACAAAGTAACTACTCTGACTCGAGAAGAAATAGAAAATCTGAACAGATTAATAACTGTATTGTATTAATGAAAAAACTTCAAACAAAGAAAAGCCCAAGATCAGATGACTTCACTGGTGATTTTTACCAAATATTCTAAGAAAAACCAAAGCCAAGAAAAAGGAAGGCTCACTTTCTAATTCATTATATGTGATTAGAGTCACCTTAATAGCAAAGTCAGAGAAAGATACCTCAAAAAAAAAAAGAATATTGCATACCAATATCTTTTATGAATATAGATATAAAAATCCTCAAAAAAAAAAAACTGCAAACAAACTGAATTCAAAAGCATATAAAACAATTGTAAAATGTCAGCAAGTAGGATTTATCCCAGATTTGTGATGGTGGCTCAATGAAGGAATGTCAATTAATGGAATACATCACATTAATAGAATGAAGGGAATAAATAAACACAATCATTTCTATTGGTGCAGAAAAGGTTAACAAAATCCAACACTTATACTTGATTAAAAAAAAAAACCTCAGAAAACTAAGAAAAGTAGGAAACTTCCTCAACATGATAAAGGGCATGTATGAAAAACGCACAGCTGACATATTCAGTGGTGAAACACTAGAAGCTTTCTTCCTAAGATCAGGAACAAGGCAAGGTTCCTCACTGTCACCACTGTATTTCAACATTGTAGTATAAATTCTGGCTGAATCAATTAGGCAAGAAGAATTAAGAGGCAACCAAGCTGGAAGGAAAGAAGTAAAACTTTGTGTATTTGCAGGTGATGTTATCCTATATAGAGAAAATTCTGAAATAAAATCTAATTACTGATTAACTGAAAAAAATCTAATTACCATATTTCAATAAGTTTAATGAAAGGTCTTTGAGAAAATTTTCCTGGATTTAGGCTTGGGACAAATTAGACAATTACAGTATATTTGCCAGAACTGGATAGTCAATGTACTTTTAAAAATTATAATTTTCAGATATTATGAAGACAATTATTTTTTCATCCTCTGACAAAAGGAATTTTATGGTAAATTTTAACTAACAAAGGCAATTTTATTCTGCTTGGATATGTTCTCTGTAAATTTATACAAACTTTTTGATGAAATAAGCTAATATTATAAATAAATAATGCCTCTTAAAATAGCCTAACTACATAAGTTAAATTACATAAACTGAGCAATGTACCTGGTAATAACAATACTTATATAAAGTATAATAAAAGTAAAAATATGCTAATGCTTCAAGCAGATTCTATTTAAGAAACCAGTTGTTTAGTAAGAAATGTAACTGTTTTGCTTTTCTTTAATAACTTTGATTACCTGGATTTCAAAGAATCTGACTTTTGGTTCTTTGGCCATATGTTATCTCAGTATGTGGAAGAATTTGAATTTGTAGTAGTTTTGTTAATGTCAATCAGTATATTTTTGTTAGTAAATGCTGTCATAAATAGAGAAAACCTTATTCTTAGCTACAGTCTATAGTCTAGTTAGAATATAGATGCATATATGAGGGCATAGTATAAGACAATGGCACCAAAGAAATAAAAATGCTGGGAGAATTTAAAAAGCAGATAGATAAAGAATAACTTAAAAAATACCTCAGAGAAAATACTTCTAAGACCGTTAAATAAGAAAATAGCATTTAAATAAATAGACTTCTGAACTAGTTTTTCAAAAGCCATAACTTAATTTTGTGAACAATATATTCCTGGTATTGTTTAGCATTTGGGAATAATGTTGAGAAAATTTTGAGCATTTTTTTTTCTGAATATAAACCTTACATACCAAAAAGCTAATTATATTTCAAACTTGGGGCTTTTCTGACTTTTGAAGGTAGTGTTGAATTGGACTGAGAGATTTTAAGCATTTTCTAAAGAAATCATTTGTGTGTTCTGAGTATATAGTATATAGTTGCATGGCTGTGTTCCAAACCCCAAAATAAATTTCTTCCTTCTCCCATTATTTTGTAGATCTCTGTCTCTTCCCTTCATGAATATTGTTATTGGAAGGAAGTATGCAGGTTCAAAATGCTTTATGAATTTATATCAAATTTATTCCTGATTATATGCTACAAATCCTGAATGAATATAGAAAGTTGTGAAAAAGGGACTTTATGAAAATGAATTCTGTCTGTCATCATCAGTTCTGACCAAAATTTAATAAGTCTGTTTCTCATACATTTTTAAAAAAATTTTTCATTTCAAATCAGCAATTCATACGAAGGTAAAAATTAGTATCTCCCTCTTAAAATAGTATAGATTGTTAATCTGCTCTTTATGTAACATTAAAAAAAAAGTTTTTCTTAATCATATGAGTACTCTGTTCAGAAAACAGAAAATTACATCGGATTATTATCCTTGTTAATGTTTATGTTGACCTTGTCATCATTTATTTCAGAAAACAAGTTTTCTCACTGTTAACAGAAAAACTATTACAAATAATTTATTCTTTCACCTTGTACAAGAAAGGTGCTAAAATAGTTTAACAATGCATAGGAGGTGTTGGGAAGTATTACAGTGGTTAAAGGGATTTTTTTATCCTGTTGCTAGTTAAATTTGGTATGCATGACCTTATTTTTTCTTAAAATGCTACAAATCATGGAAACAGCAAGTTGTCAGTTGTATTGCTTTGCTCTAAAAGTATATATGGTCAGCTATAGGTCAGAGCTCCATCTGACTAAAGGAAAGGCAGGGAAATATATAAATTATATTTTATCGGTTAATTAAACATAACTCAGGTAAGTGTGTAAAAGTCAAATAGCACACAATCTCTTCTATGGTCTGTTAATTTCAAACAACTGTCTAATGTTTTTAATTCTAAAAGCAGCTTCATTTCAAAATGCTTATAAAAATTAGAGCTAAGAATGTAAGCTTTAACTGTTCTCTTTAAATTCTGAAATGCTGTGTTCTTTGTGTAACCTTGTAGTTGCCTGGAACTTTAAGTATCTGTGTGACACCTGACACTCAGATTTAGTTCGCCAGATCTGAAAGCCAGCATAAATTCATACAGCAACTATTAAAAAAAAAAAAAAAACTGAAAAAGATAAAACTCCAATTAAAGATGTGATGAAACTGATCTCATTAAAACTAGGGTAAATAAATATACCAAGCAAAAAATAATATTGTCAGTATTTTAAAGCTTTAACACAAAAAGAAAAATGTTTATTTTGTCCAAAATTTAAATTTTCTGTACCACACTAATTTAATCTGTCTAGTCAGTTTATTTAAACCACCTAATTCAGCTTTATTTGACATAGAACCTAGAATAAGGAATACAATTTTAATATTCTGTGCAAGTTAGTATTGTACTATGATGTATTTCAGAGTATTTTGGACAGAAAATGGAAACGCATTTGCAAAGTCCCTTACGGGATTGGAAAAAATAGAATTATTAAACTTTCCCACCTGGGGAAATCCTGACATTTTCTTAAGCAAGAGGGGCTCCCGATTTACTAAGCCAAGTCCTAAATCTGGAGGCTTGCCCTTAGGAAAGTTATTTCTGTAATAGCAAACTGAACCTACTTATAATAATAGTGCCTAAGAGTCATCTCCCGAAAATCTCTGCTTTATTCAAATGTGATCTCTCTCTATGCTAAACTCTGACATTCTCCCTTATGTGGGACGTAATTTCTAGGGATAAGCTTGGCCCTGGCATCATGAGACATAAATTTCAAAGATGAGCCTGGCTCTGGCATTGTGGATTAGTTGACCAAAAGGGAGAAAAGAAATAAAGTTTCAATGGCTGAGAGAGTTCAAATTGAGTAGAGAGATTATTCTGGAGGTTACTTTTATGCAAGTTTCAGCCAGATATTGCAGACTGCCACAATATGGTAACCTCCAACCAACAGTATTTCTGGAAACCCTGAAAGACATCCTGGGCTTTATAAAATTTTACTTATTAAGTTTGTTTTTCAGAGGCTTAAAACCTCCAGATTGTTCCAATGCCAGAGATGTTATGGAACCCAGAAATATTGGCAATTTCATGAACAACAACCAGTTTCATCTCTCTGCTGCTTAATATACTCTTTTTCAGCCTTGAAGCAGTTAGAAGAGTCATTGTCCAAATATCACTCAAGGTTGAGAGATAATTATCAAATGAGAGGGAGGTTTGTAAATTGAGAAATTAGGATTTAAGGGATGATTTTGGTTGCTGAATCATTATTAATATTCCTTTTTGCTTTTGGATATATTGGAGTAGACAGAGGGAGATCCCTGAAATCTCTAAAATGTAATCCAACTGCCATGATCTCTGATAATGATTGTATAGCCTTTGTCTTCTGCCCCTATAACTGTGAAAACTTTGTGAATAACCTTCTTTTGTATCCATTTATCCAGTCTTTCAATTTTAGAATCTTGCAATTACTAAAGACAGTCTATAATGTTTATTAATGAAGCTCTTGGATCAGTCCAGAACTAATCCATCCCATGCCCAAAGTTATCTCGATAACCAAGACTAGATCTAACCAAGACTTTAATCTGTACGGCACCTATAACTCATTATAATTCTAAAAATCATGTCCATCATAATATTAAGACTGCCATTTTCTTATATATGTTCTGTGACTAAGTATGTGATCAATAATTAGCTCACCTCTAATAACATCACCTGGGGTGGTGCGACATGGCTCAGTGACAGATTTCTCACCTGCCATGCTGGAGACCCAGGTTCAATTCCTGATGCCTGCCCATGCAAAAAAAAAAAAAAAAAAAAAAGAAAAAAATTATTATAACTTCCTCTAATTACATCATCAGAGGATATCATCCTTAGGATAATCATTATCCTAAACCCTATCCATTTATTTCTCTAGTAAAATTATCAGAATTACTGCAGCTTGGAGAGGCAGATTTTGGGCTGATAGGTCATCTGCTCTTCTGCTCCGTGCATGATAATAAACTTTTTTTCTCTTTGAAACCCTGATGTCTCAAGAATTGTTCATTTGAGTTCATTGGACAAAAGAATCCATCATCTTTTTCCAGTAATGTAAAGAGGTTATACTATTTGTCCAAATCACACAGCAAGAAAATGGCACAGTGTAGATTTTAGAGACATACCTTGAACTACACACACACATGCACACACACACACAACTAAACATATACTCAATTAGAAGTTGTTTAAGAAAGTAGGGAATAAAAAAAAATTAGAGGCAAGAGATTTATCATTTTAGATATGGAAATAATTAAAATTCAGTTAGGTTGCTATTTCAACTCAAAATTTAACATTTTGTACATATATAATGAAATGGAAAATTCCTAGGGGATATGAATTAGCAAAAAAAAATCAATTGGACCAATAAACATGAATTATAAAAGATAATATCTTTTACTTATTTGAATGGAAAAATTTGTAAGTAGTTTTTTTCTCTGTAAAATAATGCAAGAAATGTGGATGAATTTCATAATACAAATAGTAATATATATAGGTTTTTATTACTATATAGTAGCATTTCCTAACTTTTTATCTTACCTTGAATGATGAGAATTCTTATACATGAATTTAATTATTGCTCGGTTTTAAAATTGGAGCATTTTCTCTAAAATATCTGTAATTTTATTTGTTTTCTTTTGATTGGCTATGCAACTTCTTTAAGTGAAAGATAAGGGACATGTTCTTGATATCTTTATATTGACAATATTTTAGTATTTTTACTTATGTAATGATATTTACTTAGAAATACTTTGATCTACATGTTTTTCAATAAATATTTAAAGCAGGGAGTTGGATTGAGTTTGATGAAATATTCTTCCAATAGTGGCTTGGAATTAGCTATAACATTATTAGTTTGTATTATGTGAATATGGGATTGCATGTGGAATATATTGCATCAGAATGGGTGGTTGCACAGTCTCAGATTTGCAGCTTTTTCTTATGCAATTTTTTCAGTTTTGTTTTTAGGTAACTCTTTGAATCTGCTTATTTCAGGCCTGACAATTTTGTGAAACATTCCTAGATGTATATGGTCCTAATTGAACTCGGTGGGTAAATTTTGTTTTTATAATTATTGGAATCATATTCCTATTTGATTAGTTATCCTTCTAAAAGTAATTCTTTAAATGTAATCTTAAAACTGTGAGCAAGCTGGAAATTGTAATAACAGAAATGTAACTTTAAATCTGGAAGCAAGCTGTGAATGAGCTTAGTCTCACAAAGGAGCGATATGTAAATGTAAAGTCTGCACCAGATTTTAATATGCTTTCATTTATTGCCCCAGATGAATAAGCTTTTCATCCATTTCCCTAGACTTGGAGGCAACTTTCTCAGGTGTCAAAGAGGATGGAAGTATTGAAGGATTTAGGAAATAACTAAGATAAAATACTGAAGTCTCCAAACCTCTGTTACCTCTTAATTAAGAGGATTAGCTCTCTTTGTCTCTGAGGGGTATAAAAGCCAATTGAAAAACCACAATGGGGAGGCAGATTTGGGAAAGAACTCTTCCTTTCCCTTCTATCAACATAAATACTTTTTCCTTCTTCAGCCTCTTCAGTGTCTGCTTAAGGACATAGCCTTCAGCACAATTTATCTCATTCACTGACTTATGCATACCTATTTGAGAATTAATGTAACTGATCTGTTGTGCTTGTTTGAAAGGATGTATGTGCCCTAGAAAAGCCATGTTTTAATCAAAGTCCCATTTCAAAAAGATAGAATAATCCCTATTCAGTATTATATATCATCTCCCTGGAGATGTGATTTAATCAATAGTGGTTGTTAAACTGGATTAGGTGATGACATGTCTCCACCCATTTGCGAGGGTCTTGAGAAGTTTCTGGAATCCTATAAAAGAAGAAATATTTTGGAGAATAGGAGATTCGGAGAGAGCAGAGAATGCTGCAGCACCACAAAGCAGAAACTTCACAGCCAGTGACCTTTGGAGATGAAGAAGGAGAAGCTTTCTGGGGAGCTTCATGAAACAGGAAGCCAGGGGAGAAAGCTAGCAGATGACGCCGTGCTCACCATGTGCCCGTCCAGCTGAGAGAGAAACTGACTGTGTTCGCTATGTGCCTTCTCACTTGAGAGAGAAACCCTGAACTTCATTGACCTTCTTGAACCAAGGTATCTTTCCCTGGATGCCTTAGATTGGACATTTCTCTAGACTTGTGATTGGGACATTTTCTCGGCCTTAGAATTATAACTTAGCAACTTGCTAAATTCCCCTTTTTAAAGGTCATTCTGTTTCTAGTATATTGCATTCTGGCAGCGAGCAAACTAGAACATCTGTTTAATGATATTTTCTAAAATACTATTTAAGCTGAACTGAGCTATAAACCCAGATTTGAGAGTTCTCCGTGTATATCCTCTGACCATGAGTTATTTATTTATTTATTTATAAGGATTTGGTTATATCGAACTGAATAAAATATATTTTGTATACCCAAATTCCATTGATGTGAAGGGACATAATTTGGAAAATAACTCAGATATATTCAATATTAGCAAAGTATTATTTTTTCACTGGCTTTACCTAGAATTTTTGGCTCTGCATAAACAATGATAGAACAAAGCAGCTGGTTTTGTTTTGTTTCATTTTGATTTTGCATATGGGAATTGCAAGAAATAAACTGCTCTGGGTATCTCTGTGCCAGGAATTCAGATCTTTACAATATTTCTCTTTAATGGGGTCCAGACTCCCAGAACAGAAGGTAATTCCTATTCCAGGGATGAGGAATAATACAAAAACTAAACAAAACCGATATTATTAGCTGCATTTTAAGAATAGAACTTTTGAATGCAGCTTGTTGAAGGATTCTGTATGCCATGTCTAAGGACCAAAAACTGTAAGTTATTTATAACTTGACAAACTGAAGAAAATGGACAATTACACACCTCCCCAAATATTAACACAGTAGTGTTGAGATATGGTAAAACAAACCAACAAACAAACTCATTTTGGTTCATGTATAAGAATTAGGCCCAACATTTTGGCACAAAGCCAATACAATTTTTAACTTAGTTTATATTCAGTGTTTGGGAATTCTGCATATAAAATATATTTAATTATGCTGTAAAGTAGCTCTTCTCACCCACTAATATCTACATAGAATTTGTTCCAAATCTCAGGCCATGCTATATCTACATCTGTGTTGGGAACATTTCCATGGCCTTAGGATCTCATGGTCATCTACAGTTTTAAGCTCCTACCTCAACTCAATTAGTTTAATTTCAGAACTAGTTTTCTTTCTGCTACATCCTGTCTATTTTTTGCCCTCAACCTACCTGCATTTAGAGAATATCCCCGTGTTCTCATTATTTACAATCCCCTGTGTCATGTGCATGTACACACACGCACACACACACTCATACTCACTTTAAAATCTACATGTCTCTTCACCAAACACACAAGGATAAGAACTACACAATTTCTTGTATTTAATTGTCACCCAGAGCCAATATCATGCAATTCCATAAAATTTAAATTAGACTCCCTCTCACTCCTTATCTTTGGAAGAAATATGATTAGTGTTGAAAAATATGCTTGCTTTCAGAAGTTCTGAAGTGTAAGGTTTATTCAGTTCTTATTTTGGGATTCATTGAAAGTATGTCCAACTTAAATCTTCCCATAATACAGGCCTATATTTCTTGAAATTTTTCAACCAAATTTTCTGTATTCCTGGTGCCTGCCCATGTTAAAAAAAGTTTTCTGTATGAATGATGAAATTTAGAAATATATAATGTGAAATCACTTCAATTAAAATTTATAGGAATTTTGCTATGCTTTCCTTACTTATCTTCTCAAAATTTGCAATACCTCCTTGGGAACAGAGAGCCAAGTAATTTCACTGAATATTTTCTCTAATTTCTCTATTACCAGTGATTCAACTGGACACAGCCTTAAGCACAGTTTATCTCATTCACTGACTTATGCACACCTATTTGAGGGTTAATGTAAGTGATCTGTTTAATGGTATTTTCTGAAATACTATTTCATGTGTTACCTAAGGTTTCTCTTAGGAATGGTATGGACATTTTAGGAAGTTACTAGATCTTGCAATATAAGCATGAAGCTATTGCTCCTTTTCGATTGGCCTTTCGGAAGCTGAAAAAAATATGGCAATCTTGAGATGAACTGTATATTGAATGACACTTACTGAAAGAAATCAGGGATTCTTTTGGGAGAAAGAGAAAATAGAATGAGGAGAAAGAATTTTCAATGAGTGACAGAGGTGCATTTGGGGAGAAAAAGGTAAGCATGATCTTGTATTTTTCTGTAGGATTCCCCCCACCCATGCACCTTTCCTTCAAGACTGTTTTAGGAGAGTATACTGTTTGTGACACGACAAATGTCAGGCAGTGTCACAGATGACAGGATGCTTGAAGAAGTACCAATGAACTGGGGAATATAGATTTTGATATCAACAGGTTCAAGTTGCTGACAGATTGGACGTACTTGCTAAGACATCTGATCCCACAGGAAAAGTGTACTTCTGAAATTGATGGCTGATGTGACTGTTACAATGTATGAGGAGAAAGAAAGAAAAAAAATTATACATTAAAGCTGAATATACTTGCAGTTCTCTGATTAAATTTTGTGGATCTACTAGATGCTAATTATTTAAAAATTCATTATACGTTAAGATGAAAATTAAATTGAACTGTTCTAATGAAACCTGGTTTTAGCTTATTTGTGAGGCTGCTGACATAGAAATAAGATTATACAAATGTGTTAGTTGAGATTTTCTTCTATGAAATAATAAAAATATATTTATGCAAGGCTTTCAAAAAGATATACCATAAACATTAGCTATTTTCACCATTGTTAACAATAATACTTCTAATATGATCACAAGAAAACAACAAAGTGAGAAAGCATATCAACAGCATACTTCTGTTGAATGTAGCATAACCATTAAATCATAGAATATTATGTATCTTAATAGATTTTCCATATATGTCTGTGGATGTTTTTAATAGCAATAAAGTGTCCATCTAAGGCAGCAAAGATGAAAGCTTATCTGTCATGGGGAGTTAGTGTTAATGCAGGGTTTCAAGTAAGGGTATTGATTAACTCAAAAGAAGGAAGTTATTTTATAGAACATTTGACAGGATATTTAGGGATTTTCTTTGAGTCTGTATGTACAAGAGTTAGATATGTCTCCTTCTCTCCTTTGTCTAGAACTTTCAAAAAACCAAACAAAAATGGCCCATCATAACTCATTAATATTTTCAAGCTTAAACAACAAAATAATTTTTATAACCTACATTGAAGCATTATATACATATTTTGCCTTCCTTATATATAAAATTTAAAATATATGGTAAATTTCATTTACAATGAATAAGAAAAAATATTCTTTTTAAGCTAAAATATAAAACCTTACCATATCAAGGTGTATGTCAAAATGCTTTGTTAAGATACTGTTTTAATCTTAGATAATATTTCAATGGCTATAGAGGAAAAACAACACAGAAAAACCTTGTTCATTGCTGACATGTGTTAGAACACACAGAAATCCACATTATAAAATCAATCACTTTAGAAATCTCTTATGATTCAAAGAGACTGTTACCTGGACCACTCCTCCATGAGTCTTGAAACTGAAAAACTGCAATCAATTTTAATATCTCATGTTATGTACTGATTCTGATTCTAAGTCTTATTTGGACAAGGTTATTTTTATTTGACTCACTGAAATTTTATAAGGGCAAATATTATCTTGTCTTCCACAGAAATATTCCCCATTTCAACAGTTTGCTGGCCCCAGCCCCATCCCAACCCTTGTGATGGTTTAAAGCTACATGTTCCCCAGAAAAGTATGTTCTTAATCAATTCCTCTTGGTGTGAAACCATTGTTAAGTAGGACATTTGATGAGGTTACTTCTGTTAAGGCATGGGCCCAGCCCAATCAAGTTGGGTCTTAATCTTATTACTGAAGTCCCTTATAAATGGAATGAAATGCAGACACTGAAGGAGCAACCAGAAGCTCAAATTCAACAGAACAGAGAGGCCAGGAGAGATCACCTTGTGCATTGCCATGTAACAGAGATGCTAAGGACCAAGGATTACCAGCAGCCAGCCTCAGAATGCCAGTCTTTTGGGAAGAAAGCATAGCCTTGATGACACTCTGATGTGGACTTTTGGCCTCAGAACCATGAGCAAATAAGTTTACTTTGCTTATCCTGACCCATTTCCTGGCGTTTGCTCAAGCGGCCTGGGAAACTAAACCATCCCCCCCACCACCACTTTGCTCAGCTCCAATCGTCTTGAACTGTCTCTACTTGAAACTAAAAATAGAACAGGACACTTTGTCACAAAGTTCTAAGAAACTCTTAATTTGGGGAAATTAGTGTCACTAATAAACCTATTTTGATATCTTGATTTGTTACTTCTATGTGGTATTTAGGAAGCAGAGAGATAGTAGAGTAAAATATGGATAAATATATTTGTTAACCCCCATGGATATTTATTTCTTTTTCTAAGACATAATAAACAGAAATAAACATACATTTAATTATTAAAACTATTTGAAAAAGTGTAACTCCAAAGTAATGTTGCAAAACTGCCCACAAGTTAAGAAAGAAAATAGTTTGTTCGTCATTATAATGCGTAATTTAAAATGGTCTTTTCTTCATAATGATTTCTAATACAACTTTCATATAACATGAGATACAACTGAAATACTTGATAGCTACACAAAGGTAAATATTCATTGTAGCAATGATTGTTCCCAGTAAAAGAGAAACAGTCTGAAAATATCCAAATTGCTTAAAAACTGTTTCCCATATTTTTTTTACTGTCATCTTGAGGGGATGACATCATCTCTGTAGAGAGAGCAAGGACATCACTCTACAGTAACTGTCACACTAGATAGTGCGCTGTTCAACATTTTTTAATAAAGGCACTATTTTATTTAGATATTAGACAAATGTTTATTACAATTAGATTAAGATCTGTTGATATTGGTAATATTTGCAAAGGAAAAGTATTGTCCTTAAGTAATTAGATTACTTAAGAACAAGTATTACCTTAATAATTAGATTAAGATCTGTAGATATTGATAATACTTGCAAAAGACAAGTATTGCGAAATGACTAGTTCCTTTTCTAAATGCTAAGACTGAAAAGCTATGGGAATTTAAAGGAATAAAACATGAATATGAAGTTAAGGCCCTTATTTTTATTTTGGATTACAAATATTTATTGGACTGCTTGCCAAACTGTGAGGAGAACTCAGGGAAAATGGAGTTAATTGTGTATTGCTTAAAGTTTGCTATCTTTCCCTGATATGCTCAGATATAAGCCTCAGCGTTTGCTTGTGAAAAAAGATATTAATAGCATTGCATTTTTATTCCGTGAGGCTTAGTGTCATGAACTAAAGTGTTTATCCATTTATCCAGTTGTCTAAAACAAAGAAAAGAAATTCTAGATTAAATAAGAAAAAAAATAAATAAAAGGAAAAAAGTGCAGGTAACTTAACATGTTACACAACTAGAAAATATTGTAAAGATCGAAATAAGGGTGTTGGCTTAGGCATTTACCAAGTAATGCAGTAAATTATGTCTACATTCTGTTCCATCAGAAAGGTCATTGGTCATTCTCCTAGGACATTCATTTTTTCTCATTTTTGCCTGTCTTGGTTATAGATGCAAAAAAATATTTCCAGGACAATTTTCACTCATCTAATTCTTAAAAGCAGCTATTGGATCTCCAGGCATTCATTTTTCAAAGTAATGGTTAAAGAAGCACATACATGATGCTATTATTTATTAATAAACCTATGCTTTGTAAATATTGGAATCAATATAAGCATTGTTAAAGAACAATGAACAGTTAAAGACAATGAACAATGAATGTACATGGAACTGATTAGAGAATACCTGCTCCACATATATTGCCTAGCAGCCACTCCTTCCTGAGGCTAATGCTGTCTCTAGGAGGCAATTAAGTCTAAAGTTACTGGAAGAAAGAATGAGAAGGCAATGCATCATATCTGAAAAAATAGGTCCCATTTTTTTATAGCTGCTTAGTAGGATTCACACATCAGAATTAGAAGAATTTCAAAATAATTACTGGCTTCATAAGCAGAAGTTCTTAGATACTTATAACTATAACTCTATCCATCTATGACCAAGTAGAATCACTTTAATTTGAACATACTGTATCTCAAGAGGCAACTATGAGCTCAAATTACACTTTCAGCCATAGTATCATGTTTTCTTTAAGTTAGTAATTGTGGAACTATCGATAAAATTCAATTAATATTGTGTAAGGTGTTACCTTTTAGAGAAACATAAACCTAATAATAAAAAAGACAAGTTGGGCAGTTTTTCTATTCTCTATGATAGGAAATGATGAATTATAGCAAAAGCATAAGAGGAATTTATGGATTCTTCAGTTAAATGTAACAATGCCCAAAGCCAATAACTGTAGCAATATATTTTGAAAAAGAAGCCTGGCTTGGACTTCCTAGTGTGATTAAGATATTGGTGTTATGCCAAAAAAAAAAATGTTACTATGCAAAAATAGTAAAGAACTAATAGAACTAAATAATTTCTAAGAAATAAGCATTTCAGCAATATTATTTTCTTCTCTACCACAAACTATTTAAATATTTCAGTGTTCTTTTTTAAATTAAAGTTCTGGGTTTATAGAACAATCATACATAAAATATAGGGTTTATTTATACTACACTATTGGTGTGGTACTTTAGTTACAACTGATGAAAGCACATTTTTATAAGTGTACTATTAACTATAGTCCATGGTTTAACTTAAGAGTTCACAGTTTGTGTTGCAGAGTTTGTATATATATGCATGTATTATATACCTGTATTATATATCTAGCAAATATACATTTTTTTCTAGCAAATGTGTGTATGTGTGTGTTTTAGGTTTTATATATATATATATATAAAACCTAAAATTTAACCTTTTAACCACATTCAAATATAATTCAGTGCTGTTATTTAGGCCATAATATTCTGCTACCATCACCAATAAACACAACCTAAGTTTTCCTTCATCCCTGATAGAAGCTCTAAGCTTTTTAAGCCTTAACTCCCTATACCCTACATCTACTCCATACCCTGGTAACCTATACTCTAGATTCCGACTCTATATGTTTACTAATTCTAATTGTTTCATATCAGTAAGATCATACAATATTTAGCCATTTGTATCTTGCTTACTTCACTTAACATGATGTCTTCAAGTTTCGTCTATATTGTGGCATGTATCAAAACGTCATTCCTTTGTATAGTTGAATGATATTTCATTCCATAATATTCCACTTTTCTATTCATCAGCTGATGCCACTTGGGGTGCTTCCATCTTTTGGCAATTGTGAATAATTCTACTTTTGAACACCAATATGCAAATACCTGTTCTAGAATCTTTCAGCTCTTTTGGATATATACATATACATATGTACATATATACATAGTTGTTGCATGGTAATTCTACACTTAACTTTTTGAGGAACTGCCCTATTGTCTTGCACAGGGGCTGCAGCATTTAACATTACCACTAGCAATGAAGGTGTTCCTATTTTTCTGCATCCTTTCCAAACCTTCTAATTTTCCATTAAAACAATAGGGGTAGGAACATGGTGGCTCAGCATGCAGAGTTCTTGCCTGCCATGCCAGAGACCCAGGTTCAATTCCCTGTGCCTGTCCATGTCAAAAACAAACAAACAAACAAACAAAAATAGGGGTATGAAATGGTATCACATTACAGTTTTGATTTACATTTCCCTAATGGCTAAAGATGTTGAACATTTTTCATGTGCTTTTTGATCATTTGTATATCTTCTTTGGGGAAATGTCTATTTAAGTCCTTTGCCCATTTTTATATTGAGTTGTTTGTCTTTTTGTTGTTGATTGAAGAATTTCTTTATATATATATATATATATATATATATATGAGGCCTTTATATATGAGGCCCCATTTATTTAGTTTTTCCTTCATTGTTTATGTTTTGGATGTAAAGCCTAAGAAACTGTTGCCTGACACAAGGTCTTGAAGATGTTTCTTTATGTTTTTCTTCTAGGAGTTTTATAGTTCTAGCTCTTATATGTAGCTCATTGATACATTTTGAGTTGATTTTTGTATATGGTGTGAGGTAAGGCATCCTCTTCGTTCTTTTGCAAAGAGTGATTTTGTTTTCCCAGTACCACTTGTGAAGAGATCATTCTTTCCAAATTGACTGGTCTTTTTCTCTTTATCAAAAATCATTTAGCCATAAATATAAAGATTTTTTTCTGAGTTCTCAATGCAATGTCCTTGGTATATTTGCCTGTCCTTGTGTCAATACTATGCTCTTTTGGCTACTGTGACTTTTTAATAAGCTTTAAGATTGGGAAGTGTGAATCCTCCAACCTCATTCTTCTTTTCCAAGATGTGTTTGGTTATTTGGGCTCCCTTCCCATTCCATATAAATTCTATGAATGGCTTTTCCATTTGTAAAAAAAAAAAAGTTGTGGGAATTTTGATTGGGATTGGGTTGAATTTGTAAATTCTTTTGGGTAGAATCTGCATTTTAATAATATTTAATCTTCCATTCCATGAAAATGGAGTAACCTTCCATTGATTTAGATCACAATGTGGAATTCTCTTTCTATTCCTAGTATTCTGAGTGTTGAATTTTCTCAAATGACTTTTCTGCATCAATTTGAAATGATCATGTGGTTTTTATCCTATATTCTGTTATTGTGGTGTATAATGTAAATTCATTTTCTTATGTTGAGCCACCTTTGCATGCCTGGGATAAATCCCACTTGATTATGGCATATAGAAATTATCTTAATGTGCTGTTGAATTTGTTTTGCTAGTACTTTTTTGGGGAGATTGTGCATCTAAATTCAGAAGTAATATTGATTTGAAATTTTCTTTTCTTGTGGTATCTTTACCCGGCTTTGGTATGAGGTTGATGTTGGTCTTATACAATGATTTTAGGAATGATCCAATTCCTTCTCTTCAATATTTTGGAAGAGTTTTAGCAGTATTGGTGTTAATTCTGCTTTGAATGTATGGTAAAATTCCTTCATGAAGCCATATGGCCCCGGGGTTTTTTGTTGTTGCTGTTTAAATAACTGATTCAATCTTTTAACTAGTTATTGGTGTGTTGAGATCTATTTATTCTGGGGTCATTGTAGGGAGTTTGTGTATTTCTAGGAATTTTTCCATTTCATGCAGGTTATCTAATCTATTGGCATACAGTTCTTCATCTTCCTTTTTATTTCATTGGGGTAAATAGTAATGATCCCCTGTTCATATCTGATTTTAGTCATTTATGTTCTCTCTCCTTTTTCTTTTTCAGTCTAACAAAAAGTTTGTCTACTTTATTGATCTTTTCATAGAACCAAATTTGGCTGTGTTGATTTTCTCTCTTGATTATTTATTCTCTATTTAATTTATTTCCATTCTTATAATTTTTATTTCCTTCTTTTCGCTTGCCTTGTGTTTAGTGTTTTTTTTTTTCTTTTTCTAGTTCTTTCAGTTTCGTTGTTAGGTGTCTGACTTGAAAATGTTCTCCTTTTTTAACAAAAGCACTGCTTTGGTGCATCTCTTAGCTTCGGTAATTTGTATTTTCATTTTCATTCACCTTCAAGATATTTCCTAACTTCCCTTGTGATTTTCTCTTTAACCAATTGATTGTTTATGAGTGTTTTGTTTAAATTCCACATGCATGTGATTTTTCAATTTTTATTCCTGATATTGATTTCTAGCTTCATTCCACTGTGGTCAGAGAAAATGCACAGTAGGATTTCAATATTTTTAAAGTTATTGAGCATTGTTTTGTTACCTAGCATATAGTCTATCCTAGAGAATTATTGATGTGCATTTGAGAAGTATATTTTACTGTTGTTGGGAAGAGTTTTTTATATATGTCTGTTAAGATCCAATTGATTTAGAGTATTGTTCAAATCTTGTTTTCATTACTGATGTTCTGTCTCTGCAATCTATCTATTATTACAAGTGGTGTATTAATGTCGCTTACTATTAAGGTAGAACTATCAAATTTTCCCATCAAATCTGTCAATATTTGCTTCATATTTTTGGGGTTCTGCTGTTGGGTGAATATATAAGGGTATGTACATATATATATACACATGTTTAATATGCAAATATACATATATAAATATATATACATATACATAATTGTTACATCATGTTATATTGACCACTTTATCAGTTTATAATGGCCATCGTTGTCCCTTATATGTATTTTTGACTTAAGGTCTATTTTATCTGCATGATATTTTGTTCTTTTCACTTCAACTTACTTATGTTTTTTGAATGGTGAATTTAATCCACTTACATTTAAAATCACTACCGATAATGCAAGAATTTCTTCTAGCACTTTACTATCTAGTCTTTGTAAATTTTATGCCTTTTTTGTTTCTCAATTATTCTGTTAATGCCTACTTTCATATTGATTTAATTTTTATATTTTACAGTGTATCCTTCTTATTTGTATCCGGACATGTTTTTAACATATTTTCCTTGTGGTTACTATGGGGTTCAAATTTAACAACTAAATATATAGCAATCATTTGATTTGATATTAGCTTGATGTCAAAAGCATGCGCATACACTGTTCATATATCCTCCCTTCCCTTCACCATTTTTATACTTGTTACAAATTATATATTTGTTCACTGCATGTCCAAAACCATAAAATTAACCATTGCTTTATATGCATTTACATGTTAGCCCCTATAGGGAGTAAGAAGTGGTGTTACATACTAGAAAATAAAAAAAAAACAATAGTATTGGCATTTATAATTGCCTAAATGGTCACCATTACCGTGGGTCTTTATTTTTTTATGCTGCTTTGAACCATAGTCTACTGTCCTTTTCTTTTAGTCTAAGTAACCACTTTTAGCATTTCTCATAGGGTAACTCTAGTGGTAAGTTCCATCAGCTTTTTAAAAAATCTGTTTAGCACATATCTAAATATGTGATGCCTTACAGTTTTCTTCAAATTTATCCTGTTTGGTGTTCTCTGGTCTTCCATGACATGCACATTCATGTCTTTTGCTAAGTTTGGGAAAATCTTTGTCATTATTTCTTTGAATATTCCTTCTACTACTTTCTGTCTTTCTTCTCATTCTGGAGTTCCCATAATGTGTGCATTTGCATGTCAGTGGTGCGATAGAAGTCTCTGAGGCTTATTTTCTATTTTTATTATTCTTTATCTTCTTTGTGCTCCTCAGCATAACTTATTTCAATTTTCTTGTCTTCAAATTTGCCATTTCTTTTGTCAGCTCTAACCTGTTATTAAAACCCTCTTGGGAATTTTTCATTTCAGTTTTTGTGGTCTTCAATGCTATTAGTCCTGTTGGGTCCTTTCTAAAATTTCTATCTCTTTATTGAGATTCTCATATTGTTCATTCATTGTTTTCCTAATAATTTTTTATTAGTTCTCTTTATTTCTTTCATCTCTTTAAGCATACTGAAGATTATTTTAAATTCTCTTTCCAGGAATTCCATAGTCTAGTCTTCTTTGCTATTATTTTCTGGATTTTATCCTTTTCCTATGGACGATGCCATCATTGTCTTGTGATCTTTTCTGCACTTTGTACATTTAAATATTTTAAAATTTTAACTCTAGGTATTATTCTCTGAAGTGCCTGTTTCTGGAGTTTGTATATGACAGTGTTATATGACAAGAAAATTCAAGATTTTCTTGAATGCCAGTCCTCCTGTCAGGAAGGTCTTCTGAAGGCAAGTGTAAAATGTAAGGTTCTCCCTGTCTTTTATGATCCTGTATCTTGTCTTGGACTTGTGCCTGCTAATGGCCTTAGGAGAGTTTGAATGTCCCCTCTACTTCCAAGGTGACAGACCTAAATATTTCAGTTTCTGAAAGCCAATGAAATTACTGTTATGTTTCTAAATATAAATTCCAGTTTATCACTGTTGGTACATAGGAATGTACTTGAATTTTGCCTGTTTGCCTTGTATCCTACAAACTTTTTATAATCACTTATTAGTTGCAGGATTTGAGGAGGATTCTTTGAGATTATCTACATAGACATCTATGTATCAGGACATCTGCATACCTTTTATTTCTTTTTCCTGTCTTATCATAGCTAAGACTTTTGATATAATGTCAAATGGAAGTGATAAGAAGGGACATCCTTATCTTTTTTCTGGTCTTAGGAAAGGGCCTGTTAAGATTATTGATTTCTAATTGTGTATCTGTTTTGGCAGATTCTACCAATACATATGATGTCAGATATAAGTATTTCGTAGATGTTCTTTATCAAGTTGAGGAAGATCTATTCTATCCCCAGCTTGTGTAAAATGAGTTTTGGATTTCCTCAAATGGTTTTATACATCAATTGACATGATCATATGACTTTTCTTCCTTAGTCTTTGAAGTGATGAATACCATTAATTGATTTGCAAAAAATTTTTAACCAGCCTTGAATGTGGCATATAATTCTTTTTATACAATTTTTTTCAAATATTTTCTTGAGGATTTTTGCATTAATATTCATGAGAGATATTAGCAATTTCCTAGAAACACACAAACAACCTGTACTGGCTAGAGAAGAAATAGAAGACTTCAACAAACCAATTCAAGTAAAGAGATTCAATTAGTCATCAAAAATCTCCCTACAAAGAAAATCCAGGGCCTCACAGGGGAATTTTATCAAACATCTCAAGATGAAATAACATCATTCAAAATCTTCCAAAAAACTGAAGAAATGGGAATACTACCTAACACATTCTATGAAGTTAACATCACTATAATACCAAACCAGATAAAGATAATACAAGAAAGGAAAACTACAAATCAATTTCTCTAATAGATATAGAACAAAAAATTCTCAACAAAATTCTTGCAAATCTAATCTAATGACACATTAAAAGAACTATACACCGTGACCTAGTAGTTATATACTAGGTGTACAATATAGGTCGTGGTCTATAATTTTATTCAGGCATGCAAGGATGGTTTAACAAAAGAAAATCAATCAATGTAAGACAATATATTAACAGATTTAAAGGGAAAAATTGCGTGATGATCTTGACTGATACAGAAAAGCCATCTGATAAAATTTAGCATACTTTCTTATTAAAAACATTTCTAAAAGTATAAATCTAAGGAAACATCCTCAATGTGATAAAAAGCTTATGTGAATAACTCACAGCATTGTACTCAATGGTGAGAGATTGAAGCCTTTCACCTAAAATCAAGATCAAGAGAAGAGTGCCCATTGTCTCCACTGTTATTCAACACCATACTAGAAGTTCTAGCTAGAGCAATTAGGCAACAACAACAAAAAATAAAGTCAGCCAAATAGGAATGGAAGTTGCAAAATTCACATTATTTGCAGATGACATGATCCCCCATATTTAGAAAATTATGAGAAATCTACAACAGAGCTACTTGAACTAATAAACTAATTCAGCAAAGCAATGGGATACAAGATTAACTTGGAAAAATCAGTAATGTGTCTTTACAGACCTAAATGAGGAGGCAGTTAAGAAAAAATTATATTCACAATAGCGACTAAAAGACCGAATATTTAGGAATAAACTTAGCCAAGGATGCAAAGGACCCGTACCCAGAAAACTACAAAACATTACTAAAAGAAATCAAAGAAGACCTAAATAGGTGGAAAGATAATCCATGTTTATAGATGGGAGGGCTAAATACCATTAAGATGTCAATTGTACCCAAATTGATCTATGGATTCAATGCAATATCAATCAAAATTCCAACAACCTACTTTGCAGACTTGGAAAAGTTAGTTATCAAATTTATTTGGAAGGGAAAGGGGTCTTAAATAGCCAAAACATCCTTAAAAAAACAAAGTGGAAGACATGCTTCCTGACTTGAAAGCTTCTTATAATCCACAGTTGTCAAACAGCATGGTATTGGCACAAAGATAGATATATTAATCAATGGAATCAAACTGAGAGTTCAGAAATATACTCTCATTTATTGTCAATTGATTTTTGACAAGGCTATCACATCAACTGAAATGGGACAGAATAGTCTTTTCATTAAATGGGGCTGTCCATATCTAAAGGAATGAAAGTATACCCTTACTTCTCACCCTACACAAAAATTAATTCAAGGTGGATAAAAGACCTAAAAATAAAAGCCAGTACCATAAAACTTCTAGAAGAAATGATAGGGGAACATCTTCAAGACCTAGTCATAGGAGGTAGCTTCTTAGACCTTACACTCAAAGCACAAGAAACAAAAGAAAAATAGACAAATGGGAATTCCTTAAGATTGAAACCTTCTGTGCATCAAAAGACTTTGTCAAAAAGGTGAAGAGACAGCCAACTCAAAGGGAGAAAATATTTGGAAAACACATGCATGATTAAGTTTTGATATCTTGTATACATCAAGAAATCATACAACTCAACAACAAAAGAAAGAACAAGCAACCCAATTATAAAATGGGCTAGAGGTATGAATAGGCATTTTTCCAAAAAGGAAATACAAATGGGTAAAAGGCCCATGAAAATATGTTCGTCTTCATTAACTATGAGGGAAATGCAAATCAAAACCACAATGAAATATCATCTCACACCTGTAAGAAGTTGCTATTAAACAAACAGGAAACTACAAATATTGCAAAGGATGTGGAGAAATAGGATCACTTATTCATTGCTGTTGGGGATATAAAATGGTAAGCCATTGTGTGAGAAAGTTTGGCAGTTACATAGAAAACTAAATATTAAACTGCCCTACAATTCAGAAATTCTGCTACTCGGTACATACCCAGAACATCTGAAAACAGGGACATGAACAGACATTTGCACCCCGATATTCATAGTGGCATTATTCACATTTGCCAAAAGGTGGAAGCAATCTAAGTGTCCTTCAACAGAAGAGCAAATGAACAAAATGTATATACATACAATGGAATATTATACAGCAGTAAGAAGGGATGAGGTCCTGAAGCACATGACAACATGGATGAACCTTGAGGACATAATGCTGAGTAAAATAAGCCAGACACAAAAGGATAGATATTGTGGTATTTCTCTAATATCAACTAATTAGCGTATTTAAACTCAGAGTCTTAAAATGTAGAATATAGAGTACCTTGAGATAGGGGAGCAGTTACCTAATATGCACAAAATTGTTAACAAGTTGGAACATGAATGTTTGGGAATGGATAGAGGTGATGTTGCCTCATTATTGGTGCCATATTGTAGGTAAATTTGATTGAAAGGGGTTGTCTAAAGTCATGTATGTCGCTGATTAAAACTAAAAATGAAAAGGTCTTGCATGAACTTCTACAAATATATGACACTTGGACCAAGAATTAGTAATTGTGTGTATATGGGGGATAATTACCTACTGCAAGCTATAGACTGCATTTAACAGTAATACTTTAATGTTCTTTCATTAACAGTAAAGAGTGTGCCACATCAAAGTTAGGGCTCAATAATAGGGGGATAAAGGATATGGCATGTTTGGGTTTTCCTTTTTCTGGGTCTATCCATTATTTTTCTTTTTGGAGCAATGAAGAGTGTCTAAAATTTAGTGTGATGATGATTTCACAACTAAGTGATGATACTGTGAGACATTGACTGTAAACTTCGGATGGAATATATCGTATGTGAATATATATCAATGAAGCCTGTAGATTAAAAAAAAAAACTCCCTTACTTTCATTGTCTTGAACACTGATAATGCAATTTATTATCTCAAATTTCACACTATTTTAATTTTCTCTATATCACAAAAAGTGAATATATTATGTAGTACATGTAATAAACTTTCTGGAATTTGATTTCTGTAAAGAAAACATATTATACATAACATAAACAAAATATGTTTATACATTTTTTTTATTAATTAAAAAAAGAATTAACAAAACAATTAGAAATCATTTCAATCTACATGTACAATCAGTAATTCTTAATAACATCACATAGTTGCATATTCATCATTTCTTAGTACATTTGCATCGATTTAGAAAAAGAAATAAAAAGACAACAGAATAAGAATTAAAACAATAATAGAAAGAAAAAAAAAACAAAAAAAACAAAAACAAAAAAACCTATACCTCACATGCAGCTTCATTCAGTGTTTTAACATAATTGCATTACAATTGGGTAGTATTGTGCTGTCCATTTCTGAGTTTTTATATCCAGTCCCGTTGTACAGTCTGTATCCCTTCATCTCCAATTATCCCTTCTCTCTTTTTTTTTTTTTAATTAACAGAAAAAAAGAAATTAACCCAACATTTAGAGATCATACCATTCTACACATGCAATCATTAATTCTTAACATCATCTCATAGCTGCATGATCATCATTTCTTAGTACATTTGCATTGGTTTAGAAGAACTAGCAACATAACCGAAAAAGATATAGAATGTTAATATAGAGAAAAAAATAAAAGTAATAATAGTAAAATCAAAACAAAACAACACAAAACAAAACAAAAACCTATAGCTCAGATGCAGCTTCATTCAGTGTTTTAACATGATTACTTTACAATTAGGTATTATTGTGCTGTCCATTTTTGAGTTTTTGTATCTAGTCCTGTTGCACAGTCTGTATCCCTTCAGCTTCAATTACCCATTGTCTTACCCTGTTTCTAACTCCTGCTGAACTCTGTTACCAATGACCTATTTCAAGTTTATTCTCGAATGTCCGTTCACATCAGTGGGACCATACAGTATTTGTCCTTTAGTTTTTGGCTGGATTCACTCAGCATAATATTCTCTAGGTCCATCCATGTTATTACATGGTTCATAAGTTTATCTTGTCTTAAAGCTGCATAATATTCCATCGTATGTATATACCACAGTTTGTTTAGCCACTCTTCTGTTGATGGAGATTTTGGCTGTTTCCATCTCTTTGCAATTGTAAATAATGCTGCTATAAACATTGGTGTGCAAATGTCCGTTTGTGTCTTTGCCCTTAAGTCCTTTGAGTAGATACCTAGCAATGGTATTGCTGGGTCGTATGGCAATTCTATATTCAGCTTTTTGAGGAACCGCCAAACTGCCTTCCACAGTGGTTGCACCCTTTGACATTCCCACCAACAGTGGATAAGTGTGCCTCTTTCTCCGCATCCTCTCCAGCACTTGTCATTTTCTGTTTTGTTGATAATGGCCATTCTGGTGGGTGTGAGATGATATCTCATTGTGGTTTTGATTTGCATTTCTCTAATGGCCAGGGACATTGAGCATCTCTTCATGTGCCTCTTGGCCATCCGTATTTCCTCTTCTGAGAGGTGTCTGTTCAAGTCTTTTTCCCATTTTGTAATTGGGTTGGCTGTCTTTTTGTTGTTGAGATGAACAATCTCTTTATAAATTCTGGATACTAGACCTTTATCTGATATATCATTTCCAAATATTGTCTCCCATTGTGAAGGCTGTCTTTCTACTTTCTTGATGAAGTTCTTTGATGCACAAAAGTGTTTAATTTTGAGGAGTTCCCATTTATTTATTTCCTTCTTCAGTGCTCTTGCTTTAGGTTTAAGGTCCATAAAACCGCCTCCAGTTGTAAGATCCATAAGATATCTCCCTACATTTTCCTCTAACTGTTTTATGGTCTTAGACCTAATGTTTAGATCTTTGATCCATTTTGAGTTAACTTTTGTATAGGGTGTGAGAGATGGGTCTTCTTTCATTCTTTTGCATATGGATATCCAGTTCTCTAGGCACCATTTATTGAAGAGACTGCTCTGTCCCAGGTGAGTTGGCTTGACTGCCTTATCAAAGATCAAATGTCCATAGATGAGAGGGTCTATATCTGAGCACTCTATTCGATTCCATTGGTCGATATATCTATCTTTATGCCAATACCATGCTGTTTTGACCACTGTGGCTTCATAATATGCCTTAAAGTCAGGCAGCGCGAGACCTCCAGCTTCGTTTTTTTTCCTCAAGATGTTTTTAGCAATTCGGGGCACCCTGCCCTTCCAGATAAATTTGCTTATTGGTTTTTCTATTTCTGAAAAATAAATTGTTGGGATTTTGATTGGTATTGCATTGAATCTGTAAATCAATTTAGGTAGGATTGACATCTTAACTATATTTAGTCTTCCAATCCATGAACACGGTATGCCCTTCCATCTATTTAGGTCTTCTGTGATTTCTTTTAGCAGTTTTTTGTAGTTTTCTTTATATAGGTTTTTTGTCTCTTTAGTTAAATTTATTCCTAGGTATTTTATTCTTTTAGTTGCAATTGTGAATGGGATTCGTTTCTTGATTTCCCCCTCAGCTTGTTCCTTACTAGTGTATAGAAATGCTACAGATTTTTGAATGTTGATCTTGTAACCTGCTACTTTGCTGTACTCATTTATTAGCTCTAGTAGTTTTGTTGTGGATTTTTCCGGGTTTTCGACGTATAGTATCATATCGTCTGCAAACAGTGATAGTTTTACTTCTTCCTTTCCAATTTTGATGCCTTGTATTTCTTTTTCTTGTCTAATTGCTCTGGCTAGAACCTCCAACACAATGTTGAATAATAGTGGTGATAGTGGACATCCTTGTCTTGTTCCTGATCTTAGGGGGAAAGTTTTCAATTTTTCCCCATTGAGGATGATATTAGCTGTGGGTTTTTCATATATTCCCTCTATCATTTTAAGGAAGTTCCCTTGTATTCCTATCTTTTGAAGTGTTTTCAACAGGAAAGGATGTTGAATCTTGTCGAATGCCTTCTCTGCATCAATTGAGATGATCATGTGATTTTTCTGCTTTGATTTGTTGATATGGTGTATTACATTAATTGATTTTCTTATGTTGAACCATCCTTGCATACCTGGGATGAATCCTACTTGGTCATGATGTATAATTCTTTTAATGTGTTGTTGGATACGATTTGCTAGAATTTTATTGAGGATTTTTGCATCTGTATTCATTAGAGAGATTGGTCTGTAGTTTTCTTTTTTTGTAATATCTTTGCCTGGTTTTGGTATGAGGGTGATGTTGGCTTCATAGAATGAATTAGGTAGTTTTCCCTCCACTTCGATTTTTTTGAAGAGTTTGAAGAGAATTGGTACTAATTCTTTCTGGAACGTTTGGTAGAATTCACATGTGAAGCCATCTGGTCCTGGACTTTTCTTTTTAGGAAGCTTTTGAATGACTAATTCAATTTCTTTACTTGTGATTGGTTTGTTGAGGTCATCTATGTCTTCTTGAGTCAAAGTTGGTTGTTCATGTCTTTCCAGGAACCCGTCCATTTCATCTAAATTGTTGTATTTATTGGCGTAAAGTTGTTCATAGTATCCTGTTATTACCTCCTTTATTTCTGTGAGGTCAGTAGTTATGTCTCCTCTTCCATTTCTGATCTTATTTATTTGCATCCTCTCTCTTCTTCTTTTTGTCAATCTTGCTAAGGGCCCATCAATCTTATTGATTTTCTCATAGAACCAACTTCTGGCCTTATTGATTTTCTCTATTGTTTTCATGTTTTCAATTTCATTTATTTGTGCTCTAATCTTTGTTATTTCTTTCCTTTTGCTTGCTTTGGGATTAGTTTGCTGTTCTTTCTCCAGTTCTTCCAAATGGATAGTTAATTCCTGCATTTTTGCCTTTTCTTCTTTTCTGATATAGGCATTTAGAGCAATAAATTTCCCTCTTAGCACTGCCTTTGCTGCATCCCATAAGTTTTGATATGTTGTGTTTTCATTTTCATTTGCCTCGAGGTATTTGCTAATTTCTCTTGCAATTTCTTCTTTGACCCACTTGTTGTTTAAGAGTGTGTTGTTGAGCCTCCACGTATTTGTGAATTTTCTGGCACTCTGCCTATTATTGATTTCCAACATCATTCCTTTATGATCTGAGAAAGTGTTGTGTAAGATTTCAATCTTTTTAAATTTGTTAAGACTTGCTTTGTGACCCAGCATATGGTCAATCTTTGAGAATGATCCATGAGCACTTGAGAAAAAGGTGTATCCTGCTGTTGTGGGATGTAATGTCCTATAAATGTCTATTAAGTCTAGTTCATTTATAGTAATATTCAGATTCTCTATTTCTTTGTTGATCCTCTGTCTAGATGTTCTGTCCCTTGATGAGAGTGGTGAGTTGAAGTCTCCAACTATTATGGTATATGAGTCTATTTCCCTTTTCAGTGTTTGCAGTATATTCCTCACGTATTTTGGGGCATTCTGATTCGGTGCGTAAATATTTATGATTGTTATGTCTTCTTGTTTAATTGTTCCTTTTATTAGTATATAGTGTCCTTCTTTGTCTCTTTTAACTGTTTTACATTTGAAGTCTAATTTGTTGGATATTAGTATAGCCACTCCTGCTCTTTTCTGGTTGTTATTTGCATGAAATATCTTTTCCCAACCTTTCACTTTCAACCTATGTTTATCTTTGGGTCTAAGATGTGTTTCCTGTAGACAGCATATAGAAGGATCCTGTTTTTTAATCCATTCTGCCAATCTATGTCTTTTGATTGGGGAATTCAGTCCATTGACATTTAGTGTTATTACTGTTTGGATAATATTTTCCTCTAACATTTTGCCTTTTGTATTATATATATCATATCTGATTTTCCTTCTTTCTACACTCTTTTCCATATCTCTCTCTTCTGTCTTTTTGTATCTGACTCTAGTGCTCCCTTTAGTATTTCTTGCAGAGCTGGTCTCTTGGTCACAAATTCTTTCAGTGACTTTTTGTCTGAGAATGTTTTAATTTCTCCCTCATTTTTGAAGGATAATTTTGCTGGATATAGGAGTCTTGGTTGGCAGTTTTTCTCTTTTAGTATTTTAAATATATCATCCCACTGTCTTCTAGCTTCCATGGTTTCTGCTGAGAAATCTACACAAAGTCTTATTGGGTTTCCCTTGTATGTAATGGATTGTTTTTCTCTTGCTGCTTTCAAGATCTTCTCTTTCTCTTTGACCTCTGACATTCTAACTAGTAAGTGTCTTGGAGAACGCCTATTTGGGTCTAATCTCTTTGGGGTGCGCTGCACTTCTTGGATCTGTAATTTTAGGTCTTTCATAAGAGTTGGGAAATTTTCAGTGAAAATTTCTTCCATTAGTTTTTCTCCTCCTTTTCCCTTCTCTTCTCCTTCTGGGACACCCACAACACGTATATTTGTGCGGTTCATATTGTCCTTGAGTTCCCTGATACCCTGTTCAAATTTTTCCATTCTTTTCCCGATAGTTTCTGTTTCTTTTTGGGATTCAGATGTTCCATCCTCCAAATCACTAATTCTATCTTCTGTCTCTTTAAATCTATCATTGTAGCTATCCATTATTTTTTCTATGTTTGCTACTTTATCCTTCACTTCCATAAGTTCTGCGATTTGTTTTTTCAGTTTTTCTATTTCTTCTTTATGTTCAGCCCATGTCCTCTTCATGTCCTCCCTCAATTTATCGATTTCATTTTTGAAGAGGTTTTCCATTTCTGTTCGTATATTCAGGATTAGTTGTCTCAGCTCTTGTGTCTCATTTGAGCTATTGGTTTGTTCCTTTGACTGAGCCATATTCTCAATCTTTTGAGCGTGGACAGTTATCTTCTGCTGCTGGCGTCTGGGCATTTATTCAGATTTCTCTTGGTGTTGGACCCAGCAAGGTTGTAATATTTTTCTGTGAAATCTCTGGGTTCTGTTTTTCTTATCCTGCCCAGTAGGTGGCGCTCGTGGCACACGTTTGTCTGCGGGTCCCACCAGTAAAAGGTGCTGTGGGACCTTAAACTTTGGAAAACTCTCGCCGTCCTGGGGATTCGCTAGCCGAAGCGGCTTGAGCCGGCCCTCGGTCCGAACGCAGGGAGGGTTGCTGGTCGCCGCAGCCAGGGAAAGAGCCCGTCCGAATTTCCTAGTTGGCCCTGGGCAACAAGCGTGGCGGGAGGGCGCCAGCGGCAGCGGCCCGCCCGAGAGAGTGCACGTTCCCCGGGAGTCACGGGTTTGGAAGGGGCCTCCCCCACCCGTCACCGTTCTCCGCGGCCTGGGGGTTTCCGATCCAATTCTCTCAGTTGGTCCGGGGGCTGCGCGTGGTGTGGGCGCCAGTCGCCTTGGTTTCAGGGGACCGCCTCTCCAATTCTCCCAGCCGGCCCGGGAAGGGGGAAGGGAGCAACTCCGGCCGCTTGCCACCCCGCCCGGTAAGACCCGCGCGCCTCGGCGATCTCACCCGAGCTGCTTCTCTCAGCCAGCCAGCCGTTCCAGGATGGGGTACGCTGTCTTTTTTATCTCTGTTGTGGCTTTGGGCGCTTTCTGTATCGTTTCTACTCCCCTAGTAGGTATCCTGGAGAAGAAACTAAGATCCGCGCGTCTTACTAAGCCGCCATCTTCCAGGAAGTCTTCTGTTTATACATTTTTAAAACTGAATTTTTCAGAAACTACAATATTAAAATATTCTTTACAATCTAGTTTTTATCTTGGCAATAAAATGTCATCCTAATTGAGAATAAAATTAACATTCCATCACCTGTTCACCTATACTTTATAAAATTGGTAAATAAATAGAAATAATCATATTTTTGACAAAATCTTCTCATTTAATATAATTGATATCACTGTACAGATTTTGTATTTAGAAACGATATGCCATTCTTTTTTTGGTATTCACTCTTAATTCTAGAAAATTCACTAGGAAACATGCATAATATGTATGTCTTTAGCCTGTATTATGGGTTTTCAGTTCTGTCTATGGGAGAATCACACTTAGTCTGAAACTCATTAACATTCTAAGTTACAGAACAAAGAAGCAATCTGTTACCAGCACATCCCCTTGCCTATCAGGGCACAGCTTTACTTCTAAACCTTCCTATTGAAAACTATTATCTGTCATATACTGTGTGTATTTTGTTTTCCCTTTTCATACAGATTTTGTCTTTCCTCTTTTTTAATATCTACATATTAAAATATATGGATATTTTTCAATATCCATAATATATAGCTAAATTAGACAAAAAAAAAGGAGTTGAGAACTACTGAAACAGAGTTGAACAATATCAGTGAAGCCGGAGTAAGCAAATGGAACTGGGATAGTCAGCAACATTCTGGTTAAGTCTTGGAAAGGCTTGTGATGGTTAGGTCAACATGTCAACTTGGCCATATGATGGTGCCCAACTGCTGGTCAAGGAAGCACTGGCCTATCTGATGCTTTGAGGACATTTCATGGACTTTTATCATCAGCAGTTTGGTTGTAATCTACGGCTGATCACATCTGCAGTGTGATCTGATTTTTTTTTTCAGATTTAAAAACAAAGCAAAAATGACAATAAAATGAGGCAAGAATCTTAGCTTTCTTGTGTATATCATAAAGTTAATCAATAATTGAATAGGAATTTACTCTCAGATCTTTGAGTTTACATAGCTGGCACTAATTCTACTCCATTGAATGGCTTAGAAAAGCTTAATTCAGACCAGCCTTAATATTGGAATCATAGCACCATATTTATGTCTTATATAGTGAGAGCATTAATTGAAAATAAAGTACTTCTCTTGAAGTAAACATGTTTTTATTAAGTATTTGCAATATATGATACTACTTTGGGATGAAACTAAAGTGAATAAAATCTGATTATGGAAGTGGAAGGAATGGAAAAGTGGAGAGAAGGGTAGTAGAAAACTGTAGCTATAACTAGTTAAAAATAGAAGGTGAAAATTTCCATAGTTAGAATTTCTTGAAAAGAGAGAAATACATATGTGGGTGGGAACATTTAGAAAAGGAACAAACTTATTATCAGAAAGGTTAAGACTCAAAGGATAGCTTTTAATCTGTTTTAAGAACAGTGACCTTGAAAGTTTTTTAAAACTTAGCCTCCATATTTTCACATGTAAAGTTTTCTGTTCCCCATGTACTCTATGTGATGAATATGGGTAATTGCATGCTCAATGTTAAAAGAACATAGGATACATTAATGATTCCTAAAGGAAGAATGCCTGGGCTTCAGTGAAATCCTCAGCCTAAATTCAATATGTATATTGATTGATGTAAGAGTAATACACGTAATATCCCACATAGAATGAAGAACATACTCAAAAAATAAAGATCTGGGTGTACAAAGTTAACAGTTATAAAGAAAGCAAAATAGAGAAGGTTTTTTTAAAACAAATTTTTAAAAATATCTAAACATTTCTTTTCTTTGGCCTTTGAATAGGGTTATAAATGCTAATAAGCCATTGACAATGAACAGCTTTAGTGCCCAGATTGCAGTCTCTAGATACCATTTCTCACTGTAAGGAACATGGATGGCTTAGAGTATAGGCTGATTTCAGGACCGGGGCAAGAAATATTTCCAAGCCTGGGGCAAGAAATACAAACCATGCACCACAGACAGCCTACAAATCAAGGAAGTAACCAATATTTGCTGGATCATATAAAAGGATTCATAAGCCGATTTAAATGGATTGTCACTGCTCTAAAATGCAAAAAAAAGTATGTATCATAAAGAATAATTATAGCAACAGGTTGAAATATCTTAAACACATCAAAATATGTGAATTTATTAAGAATTCATTTGTCACATTTGGAGGATCATTATACTGAAAATTGAAAAACAAAAGGAAACAAATATTTGACTTGCCTTTCCTCTATGGATTATATTTCAGGATATTGAAATAATGAAGAAATCAGAGCTAATAAGTGTTTGGAATATTGAATTAGAATATCACAGTTTAGCAACTCTTCCTGAAATAATGGATCTGGGCAAAAATCATCAACAGAGGCCAAAAATCTTAAGTGAAACCTGGTGGGGAACTTCATGATTGATGGGTCATGCTGACACTTCTGGAATCCACTAATCAATTTTGACAAAAGGTGATGCTTTCTGACAGTATGTTGCTTAATGTGGAGAAGTAAGACATACGTATGCCCGTTAACGAAGCATTCATGTCTAAAAGAAAAGTATTCTGAGTTAAAACATCTACTACAAACCGCCAGTTTAAGAATGTAGAGGGACTAGTTAAATGGATTCAGGAATCAACCAAACCACGAAAGTGAGAAGACCTGTAAGACTAATGTGTTATTTTGGGTTTCCCAGTCTCTCGTCCTGGTACAAAGGTTACCTTGTGCCATCCATGAGTGGTGTGTGGGTTGCTGGGGCAGGGCAGGGAAGGCAACCATTAAAACCTGCATTATGAAGTGGCTATCACTAGGGGGCACCAAAGCCTAACCTCATTTCACTGGAAAACTAAGAAACTACGTAAAAACCCTTCAGAGATACCTAAGGCAAGAGAGAGGGAGCAGTCGTTTCTTGATTATAGTTTGATCTCAGGTGTGTTAATTCTAGTTTAACTAGTCAGCAGGGTTAGAGTGGCTTCTGAAACCTGCAAGCAAAGAAATATACAATTGCTGCATTAAAACTCAGACATATGGGTACTTATGCTAGACTCATGACGTCTTCAGGAACCATGTAGATAGGGTGGGAGAAGGAAGGGAGATGAAACAAATATAGGTTAGAGAAACTTCTTTGATTAATGAAAAGTGGACATTTTCATAATTTTGATTATGGTGATGGTTTCATGGCTGTATACATATCTTAAATCTCATTAAATTGTACAATTCGAATATATGCCATCTATTGTGTGTCAGTTACCTCTAAAAAGCTGTTTTAAACAGCAATAAGAAAACCGCCGTTAAAAAAGAAAACTCAAGAAGTCATGTTAACCAAGTTAAAATAAAGGGAGGTCATTTGATTATCGATTAGAGCTAAGCAATTTAAAAAAGAAAACATTTGTATAGCAATTAGAGACAAATGAATAGCGAATACAGTCTGATAGTAGATGATATGAGGGCATCTGATAATTTTGGTGCATATGATATGGTATTACAATTATGTTAAAAGTATTATCCGTTCCATATGCTGTCTGCTTTTTTTAAATACATTTGCAAAAAGAAAAAAAAATGGGTAAGCAATAGGTTAAGCAAGAAAAGGAATTTTCCTATTCCCTCTACTTTTAAATATGCTTGAAAATTTCCAAATTAAAACGGTGAAAAGAATAACATTACAGACCTAACGAATTTTCAAATAAAATACTGTTTTTTAACCATTCCTGCAAGGAAATGAGTAAATATTTATTTAACTACAATTATCTTCAAAATAGCATAGTAATTGCTTTGTTTTTATTGGCATCTGAGTTTTAAAAATTCTGCCATTCATCATACTACACCTTGTTGCTTATGTTGATTAATGTTTTGTAAATTCATAAAAGCTATTAGAGCTATAACTATATATACCAAATTTCCTTTTAAAATGATTAAAATGACATCATTGTTTAATATATTTTATTAAATTCTTCTTATTATTATTATTTGTAAAAAGGGATAAATCTGATGAGGCATTCTAGGTAACAGTTAGGCTTTTGGCATATCATGCTATGGTTGGATGTAACTACCATTAACTTCAGTTTATCTTTTATTTTTCTTCTTCACCAACTTGCTAATTAATTTAATCTTATTAAATTCTTCACAATATATTTTCACCAATGTTTGCTTCATTACAAAGGAAGATTTGATTCTCTTTATTAAAATCCATCTATATTTTGTACACAAGCTATTTATTTCCACAGTTTCTCTCTATAAAATAAAATATGATTGTTTTACTACATCTTTTGTTCTGCATAGAATTTGCTTACTAAGTACCTTCATTTTAAAACATTTTTCATGTATATTCACGCAATAATAAATATACTTATTGAATTATAATAATTTGAAGATAATGATCGAGTCCTTTACCTGATTTAATAGAGCCTATACTAAGAGAGAACTTTCCAAATTCAAATAGAGTAAAATGATACTTAGTTCCCTCAAAGTTAAAAGAAAAATAAATGGAGTGAGTGAAAAGACAACTTGGAACACTCAATTTAATATGCAGCCAGTTCAATATGAGTGTGTTGAAAATACAATCAGCTGTTGGCATTTTCTGTAGGAAATGCACTTTTAACACAACTCAATAAGCAGACAGTAAAACAGCCTGCTAAAAGAATAATTTTATTTTTTACTCAAAGTAACTGCTACATCATAAAGATGAAACATTTCTTGTATATATAAGACAAAGCTGAACTATAATGAGGTTATTCATGTTTTCTAGACCAGCAAATAAATGAATTCCAGCAAATAATGGATTCCAATTTGGAGTTCCTGTTTCATGTTGAAAATAAGGACTTGGTAAAACCCGGATATATATTTGAGTGCCTCTGCATGTTCTTCAGTCATTAGAAATAAATCTGTGGGTGTTGAGGGGGAAAGAGCCTGGAGTTCTATTTATATCCCATAATAAAGTAGCAGTTCCATGAAAGCCCAAGGCTAAACTTCATAAGGGAAATAAAGAACATCTACAATGAATTAACTAGAAAAGAAATTAATTTCAAAAACTTAATTGACACTAAACCAACAAAAAAAAGCCAACTTTCTTACAGCAGTCTTTCTATAAGAAGGTTAAAAATAAAAAGAATGAGACGGAATGTAGGTACAGTAAAAACACATTTGATAATCAAAAGAAAATGTGGTTATCAGTTACTTATTCTAAGAGATAAAATATAGCAAATCATGCCATCTATACCCTTGCTGGCCCTTGGATATCTAGGCATACGTTTTCCAATGCCTGGGATTCATTTTTATTATCTTCAATTCAGATTGTATTTATATACTCTAAATAGCCCAACATGATTTTATAAAGAAGCCCATGTTTGAAAATGGATTTGGAAGTAGAGTAGCTTTAATACTGTCTTATTGAAGAAAAATTTAGAGATATTAAAATAGAATATTAATATTCATACTTAGTTGGATATTTTCTGCATTTGAGATAAATGTCAGGAAATACTGTGGGAAGGGTTTTTATATGCCACACTTAATTTCTAGTTTTCATGTAGTTACTAACAAACTGAAACTGAATGATCATTCTCTTGACATTTCTAACATTTGACACTAGGCAGTAGTAATTCTGGACTTAATCACTTGGGAAAACAAATAGCTATGGAATGATGCCCATAACTTAATACTACAATTACTGAATTTTTTAGTTAAATATTGTCATAGTGTATATATGGGGGTATGTGTGTGTATTTGCTGCTTTTAAAATACATTTTCTTATATTTAGCTGAGAATCCAAGAGCGCACATAAAACAGAGAAGTTACTTGGAAGTTGTCAACTATAATCAACTTCATATCTCGTATTTAGTTTATATTTCTACATACTCTTCTATGAGAATTTTAAAAAAGTGATATTTAAAAAACAAAACATGTTCCATCATACACCATTAACAATGGAAAAGAAGTATTTTTTTCTCTATCATGTGCTTATTTTATGCATAGTTCCTTTTGTTTCTATACTGAGTGATTTCTATTGCTTTACTATTGACTTTGTATTGCATTAGTTCAAGTATGAATTCTATATTTTTGATCAGCATAGTCATATTTCTCAATAGAAATATCATTTACAGAAATTAGATTTTTTTCAACAAAATTTTATGGAGTCCTTACCATGTTTTAGTTATCATACCATGTGATAGTATTGGAAAGATTAGTAAACTATGTAATCAATTACAGAGCAATATGGCATATGCAAATAGGCAGTAACAGAAATATAAAATTATGAGATAATGCTGAACTCACAGTGATTAATTCTATCATGATATGCCATTGAAAGGAGGAAAAGGATAAGATAAAACAAAATTTCACAGATGAGGAAACATTTGAACCATGTTAGAGTTGAGGGGATGTATAGGTAGAAAGAAGCGTTGGAGCCTGGGACAGGTTTTCTTTTCAGTCGCAGAGATTTCTAGCCAACTCCCTAAGAGGTGGTAGAATGTAATTGTTAGGAGCTCAGCCTCTATCTAGAAGGCCAGCAATAAAAATCCGCATTTCCCTCCTTAGTAGCAACCTTACGTTGTGCTCAATCTTCAGTCTTCTAGTCTTTAAAATAAAGACAAAAATAACACTCACCTAATTGGTTCACTGTGGGATGTGGTTGAACCTGGCAACCTTGGTTGAACCTGGTTGAGTTTAGGCTTCCTAGCTTTTATTATTATTTATCAAGTTCTCCTCCACAATGCCATGACTGCATGTGTGGAGACAACCTGGTGAACTACAGGGAAGTAAGCTCCCACCTCTGCCCCACTTAACTCTGTGTTTGTTTCCAGCCTGTAACTTCTTCCATTTTCGTTGCTCCATCAATCCCCAAACATTGGATTATTAATAATACCACTCTTCTCTTCCCAGCCAGAATGTCATTCCTTTTCATCCCCATTAACCAACATTTAAATGACATTTCAGAGGAAGGTAAGTCAAATGCATTTGTTGAGTACATCAACTTAACCAGATACTCGAAGATACCATCTTTTGGGAAATTATTTTCAGACATCAGCATTAGTAACCGCAAGCAGAACCAAAAAGCAGATTCAGAGAAATCCCAGCTGGAGAAGTGGTTTCTGTCTTCTCAAACCTGATTATTTGTTTGTTTCATTTTATTTGCTTTGGGGTTTTCTTCGATTTTACTGTAACATATCTACTCCTTAAAAATACTAGGCTAAATTAGTTCTTCACAGTCTTACAAAGCAGGACAAATTGAGAAATGTATGAAGGAAAACCTTCCCATTTGTCATCCATGGGAATAAGGCTTATGCCCTCTGTAGGCATACGGTCTAGAAGGATCTTGACGTAGTGTGATGACAGCGTTGATAAGATCTTACTATCGGAAAACTACGGGGAGATTTGTTAAATATAAAAAATATCTCCTACCTCTTTCAGTTTTAGATGAAATAGCTTTTAACCTGAGAGGAAGGGAACTGATTATCTTCAACCTAAGGGAACATTGAGTGCAATGCACAGAACTCTTGCAAAGGTACTTATTAGCCCTTCGGCACACCCAAAGACAAACAACCACCAAAGACCAATCGCTCGTCATCAATGGCCTGTCACCCATATGCCATCTATATGATTTACTCTGATTCATTCATCAGTTGTAAAATTCAGGGCCTTCTAACGGTTTGTAACAGTATTCATTTCTGATATGGTAAAATGCCCATCATTGCCTTTCTTAGAAGTCATTATCATGTGTATTTACTTTTTCTTTTTATGTGATCAGGCACCAGGAAGAGAACCCAAGTCTCCAGCATGACAGTCGAAAACGCTGCCACTGAGCCACTGTTGCCTCCCCTGTAGTGTGTGTTTATATCATGTCTTTTCTCTGACTTACTTTTGTGAGTACATATTAATGAACTAGTACTTAAAATCATCAAAATTATCCTTGGCACCTTTCTTGTTTGGGATAACACAAAGCGTCAATCACATAGCTAGATGACCCTACCATATTGTAGTGCAACCAGGTAAACTATTGAATAAGAAACATTTTGATGAAGGATTGAAGGGGAGCCTGCCTGTCCTTAGATGGCCACATTCAATTAGGGTGATTTAAGGGGATTTTAACAAAGGGAATAAGTACAAGATCTGGTAGGTTGAATTATGAAGTAGAAAAAAAGCAAATTCTTAATCTGAATCCATTTCCATCGGTGTGACACCATTAGAAATAGAATTTTAAATCTAGGAAATGTTTAGGAGAATATGCTACCCACTTTATTATATGATTTAATGGATCCATGATTTTATTGCACTATAACAATTATAGGTGAAATAGCAAACGTAGTACTCATTTTCATTTGTGAAGTATACATTCTTCCAAATAGATAGTTGAAATTTCTCCTCCAAATTCACCATTTTTATCATCCCTTGCAGCACATTCCGTAATATTTCCAGTTTAATAAGTGACTCCCATTGGTGATTCGACTAAGCCTTCACCTAGAAAATCATATTGAGAATAATGAGTGAAGCTTGATTCCCAACTACCTGCTGTTCTTCTTAAATATTCTCTTTATAGAATGTTACTATTAATTGCTGCATGCATTTCTCAGAATTAATGAACAAAAAAATCATACATCATTCATTTGTTCTTAGTCATCTTTTTCTTACTTACCTTTACACATTTTTAAAAAATTTAATCTGAATCTCTCTCCTCTAGAAGGAGAAGAGTGGAAGTTACTGGGGAGTGGTAAGAGAAGGCTGGCCCAGCCACAATACCAGGCAAATTATGTCAATTATTGGGTTCTGGAAGAATGAAAGTATACCCAAGTCTCCAACCACACCCTCCACCAACATGTCAGGAATAGATAGACAAAAAGATTAGACAAATCATTTTATTGGAGGAAACTAATATTCAAATGGCCTTGGCAAATCCCAAATAAATGTCAAGCCTGAAGAACCTATTGCAGCATTAAGTTTGCACTTGTGAAAACTGGGTTTGGAGTTACACCCAGGAAGACTGAATTAAAAGTGAGGAAGCAAAAAAAAAAAGGCCCATTAAAACTCAAAGGGACAACTCATCTACTATTATTAACTTTATCACTCTGCAGTGTAGTCTTTTAAACCCTGATGAAGGATAGAAACTTCTTTCGTATTTCTACCTTTGTATAATTTGAAAACCTGGAATACCAGTTTTAGGTTGAATTTCTACAAAGTAAACTATACTTAGAAGTATCTATGCTTTAGGAGTAAACAGCTTACTTTGTTTTATTATTTGACTTTTCCACTTTCCACCAGTAACATTTCCTTTCCCTTAAATGATTGGAAACTACTAAAATAATTTAAAAATATTCCTTTATGTCATTTATCATTTTGTCTTTCAGCTTTGAATGCACTCTTCCACATATGCTCTGTGATAAACAACAGAATTGTGTTAAGCATTTCCTTTAAAGTGAGCAAAATGTTAAGTAGAGGGATCTAGAGGAGCATTGCAAGAGGAAGAGGTTTCGTGGACAGGTTGGGCGTCAGCATTGTAGGTGTGAGAGCATCTGGTAGAGCCTGGCCCAGCCACAGGCTCAGAAGTGGTCACTTACCACCTTGCATCCCTGGCCTGGTGGTAATTTTTCCACAGTCCACTCCACACAAAGACTTCCAACACTTACCTGATGGCCTGCTCCCCCAACTGCACTTCTGAGGAAGGCCATGGCTTGCCCAGCTACTCAGGTCAGCTTCTACCTGGCCAACCTAGCAGTCTTCTCTGCTATCCAGTGGGCTGGCCCACAGCTCCAAGGAGATCTGAAACCCTTTTCAATTTGTCCTTCTTTGGGTATTCTCCCTCAGCCTTAAGATGCCATGCAGAGTGTCCTTATATTTTATAATTGCTCTTTCATAATAGTTAATGACTCTTCACATTAAATTTCCTCTGTTAAACCTACTGTATATTATCTCCTTATTGGATCCAGGCTGGTACATTATTTTAATTTGGTCATCTCATTAACATAGTAAGGAATGCACATGTTTCTTATACACAACATTGGAACAAATTCCTGTCATCATAAACAAAGGAAGTCATGGAAAGTGCATTGAAATATTTTAAAAACATTATTATTTACTCTCAGTTGTGGATGGTTTTAACAGTGTTCAGAATGAATGTATATTTCCAGGAAAAAAGCATTCTAATTAAAATATTGCAGATGGGTTCCTGAAATAGAAGATTGTCAGACTTAATGGAATTCTTTGACTATCCTGTTGATATAGAGAGTTCATGAATTTAAAATTTCTATTAATTTACAGCTATCTTTGACATTATCCTGTATTTAAAATTAGTATCTGAGAGCAATCGCACCTGAAAAGAACAATGATGAAAAAACGCATATAATAAAAATCATTAAAAATATGTACATTTTCCTGAAACTTTGTAAAAGAGAAACCTTTGTTAGCATTTCGTTTTTTCTCTTTTTTCATGAGTAAATTTGACAAATTGAAAACAAGAAGTTTCTAAATCTTTGTCAGTAATGCATTTCATACATTTTTACAAAATGAATGTGGCAAATGTAGATTTGTAATCACGTGCATTTATGATTACATCAGAGATACTAAACATTCAAATAAAAATTTCATGCATTCAGGAAAATTTAACTTGTAGATCTTTTGGCTAGGAAATCCCTAAACAATATTATAAGACTTACAAGGGTTTAGCACTACTTGAGTTAACGTTGTGCCTTAATAATCCAATAAGTTAGAACATAGGCATGATTCTCTATATGGGATAATAATTTGACATTCTTGCATTTAGTGAAAACTGAGGTCTAAACTGATAAGGAGATTTTGTTTTGGGTGGAGTTGTCATTGTGTTTTATTTTATTTGGGGAAACACTTGATTACTATTAATTTTTCAAATGTCCATATAATGAAAATTAATTTGGTCAGTTGTGCGAAAAAAATTTGGCAGTTCTGTGTAGGGACAGTTCTCTATAGAAATCAAAGAAAATTGGTACTGTATCTCTACCTTACTCCAGTAATGCTTTACTGAGCATTTTAGATTAAAGTCCTGTACTCTCTTTTCCTGGCCTGCTTCTTTTATTTGAATAGACACAAACTAGAAGAGCTAGAATATAGTGAGCCATGTAAACCTTATTTAAAATTAATGCCTATTAACACCATAGTACTCATAGGTTTCTAAAGTGCATTCACATATAATATTGCAATAAATCCTTACAAGAAACAGTAGAGAAAGAAAGTTATGATGGATGACCCCATCATAATGTAAAATTCTCAGAGGAAGAGCACTTAATATCTACCTTTCTTTAAGCACTTTTGGATGAAGTATTGAAATAAATGGTCTCAGTGCAATATGTATTTTAATTTTTGCAATAACTCTGGCAATGCTGCTTAGATTTTACAGATGATAAGCCCAAAGCTTAGAAAAGTCCGTTGTTTTCCCAGTTTCAGAAAATTTGTCAATAGTTTAATAAGGATCCAAATCCAAGGCTATCTAGTGCAAACATACATGTATTTTCCATTTCCCCTTAATAGGCTTCATTCCTTCTTTCTTTCATTCAATGATTTAATAAATATCTAATTAACCAGGAAGTATGTTCAGTGCTGTGGGTACACATACGAGTTAGATACAGTTCCTGTGGAGGGAGCACATCGGGAAATTTCATGGTCATGTTTGTACAAAATAATCACAATGCAAACTCACATGTTTTCAAAATCAACCCAGCTTTTCTGCTTCATCGTTTAGCGTATCAGTGAAGAAAGCTGACTCACTCAAATAGGTGGACGGCAGAGCCCATCCCAAAAAAACTAGAGAGCAAAAATGATATCTTCGGAAGGCACAATTTTAGCCCAAACACTTTATCGTTTTAAAGTTTCTGTTGTTTACTTATTGTTGTGGTGTTGGGCTCAGAGACCTCATGGCTGAAATGAACCTAAACAATGGCTTACTTATTAGGCTTATTTGCCTTGATAAAATAATAATCAAGAGGTATTGAAGGACTTCTCCATGGTAAGAAAGTACTGTAGTTTCTTTTTAAGCAACATATAAAATACACACAACAAAGCTCACAAATTCTAAGTGTGTAACTTGATCAACTTTCATAAGATAAATAAGTCCATGGAACCAAACTTAGGTCAAGAAGTAAACCATACCAGAAGCTCTAGGAGAAAGGAGATGGTGGTTCTGATAAAACATGAGAGAAGATTCTGGCAAGTTCTTATTGCTCTGTTGCTTGAATTGGTATTGATTACATGTAGCCACAGTTTTGATAAGTCATTAACCGTTACACTTTTATTCAGTGTACTTTTCTCTGTTTACAACATATTTTGCATTAAAAGCTTTTTTAAAAAGAACAAACCAATATTTAGTGCTAAATCAATCTTAATTTTGAATTTTTTTTTTTTTTTTTTTTTTTTACAAAATCAGCTTTGCTTTGAATTTTTGTTCTTTGTCAAGCATCTTGATGTGTTGCAGCAAAATCACCCAGGGAATTTACTCTCTTCAGCTCTTGACATTGTGTAGCTTTGTTAGATATTTCCTATAGTTTCTCAGGTTTTTAGATACCTAAAGGCTCAGAGTTCCAATACAAACTATGAGAATAAAAAATTGCTTGAAAAATTATGTTAAGTAATTATTTGAGAATATACACATAAAATATTATCTCTGAAATCTACGAAGATCTTTCATCGAGGTCAGGGCCAAGTAGAGGCCAGTCAATGAATCCCTTTGAGCACAGATCTCTTAAAGGACTATGTGGAGATAGTTTAAATTGTGTGACCATTTGGTGAAAATTGGCCAAAAGGCCCAGGGGTAGGAGAAGATTTAGAAAGTGTTCTTTAGGTATGTCAAGATTACACAGCAAGAATCTTTCTGCCTTAGTATACAAAGAAGAGGAGGTCATGGAGGGGACTCCAGATAGATGTGAATTGCCACTCAAACAAGATATGTGTACATTGCTTAACTAATGAGTAGGGAGCTGCTAATTTCAGGAAAAGTTGACTGTTGTGGTGGGGGGTGGCTTAGAGTTTTACAGGCTTCAAGGTACCACATGGGTTCCCTGGATAAGCAGTTGACAACCTCTGTGGGTTGTAATCCCAAATCTGAGTCTCAAGGCTACTAGCAGAACCAAAACCCCTATACCCCAAGCATGTGGTAGATTCAGCAGGAGGTGAAGTCCTGACCAGGAATGGGGGCAATGTCGTCTGAGGCAAGGTGGCGATCACTGGAGGCAAAACCAGGTGTGGTGTCCCTCCTAAGTAGCAATCCATAAATGAAGGGAATTTTGCCATGGGCTTTTGAATGCCATTGGGCACTTTAAACATGATATCTCTCTTTATTTTGTGAAAAGGTGGTCGTCACAGAGTGCCATGACTTTTAAGAGGTTGTCTAGGGCATACCTAGCAAAATCTTTGGTGGAGAGTTCTGTCACAGCCCCTGTACTTTCCTCCGCAGGAAGAATATGCTTTATCTACACTTGTATGCCAATTTGGTGTTAATTTTTTGTAAGCATTTTTGCAATCTAAGCTCTTGTCTTAGAATATATGTCTAGCAGGCTGTAATAGAGGACAATTAGGTTTGATGTTATTATACTCATGAGACCATTGGTGCTGTGTGAGAATCTTATGCTAGATTATGCCTGCATCGAGAATCATTTATGTATTGGTGCCAGTAAACACATTTGATATGTAAATTGGATAGCTCTGGGTTATCAGCCATGTACAATCTCATGTTTGGCACAAGTTACTGAGGACTAACAGTCAACAAATCCTTCTGTCCTATTCTTGGGTACAATTTTAGGATTAGCTGAACAATTGTTTGAGCATTCTTGGACCTGTATGGTGAGGCCTTGGTTAGTAAATAAATCTAAATCTCAGGCAGTTAGCAAAAATACTGAAATCTAGAGCTAGGGTGAACATTGTCTTTGTGCCAGTCATTTAAGATCAGATTCTTGTGCTGTTGTTTGTATCATGACCTGTTCTTGTTTTCCTTTTGCTGAAAGATTATGTAATGCTTTCTTTTATGGCTTATTTTATGTTGTGTTTGGAAGCTTGGGTGTTGTGCCTTGTATAGATGATATGTACTCATTCCAGGGTACAAAGAGATCTTTTTTTTTGATGTGACTGGAATCCACTAAGCATAGTTTTCTTTCACCTCTAAAGGGGTCACAGACCATTACACTGCCTGGTTTGGGAGTAATAATTTCTACTTCCTTTTGTCTCCAGCTTTTGAGAAGTGGTCCCATGTAATTAATATGCAATGGGATAAGTGTTTGTCCCTACTCCAAGGAAAATGACTCCATCTATGGGAAACCAATATTTGTTTTTGGAGCACAAGTTACAGCCTTCAGTAACTACTTTGGCCAGTGGTGGGCCTACAGGCAGTCCTTTTTTATGTGCCCACTCTACCAGAGCAGAAGATCCTCTGTGACTTGAGGTGCTATGTACCCAGTTAGTAGGGGAAGGTTTGGGAGACTTGAGTGGGTGGTCTTTAAAAGACCTGCCAGGTATGCTGTGTAAGAATAGGTTTTAAGCATTTTATTAGCAGTATATTCCAGTGTGGTGAGCTGAGTATTTGCAGAAATGGGTGAAGCTGTAAACTAGTTCCAAATGTGGCACCTCCCACTATGACCTTTCTTGTATGAAAAAATTACTTTGCATCTATTAACCTGGCCCCAATTCCAGTCCCTTGACAAATGTTCAACAATTAGTGAAGATTTGGAGATAGGGCAATTGGTGCCTCAGAGCATTCTGAAGTGCTAACTGAACCAATTCCAGCTCTGCCAACTGTATATGCCCAAGCATCCATCCTGGGTGAATGAGGTATTTGTGGCCAGGTGATATGCTGGGGTCTCCAATGAGCTGTGTTGTACAGAGTGGTAGTGTTGTCATCAGCGAGATAAACCAACTCCCTTTCACGTCAGCAAGTTGATCCCAACGGACTCCTCACTTGGCTTAAGGAGGGGGCAATAAGGCACCATTGCCAGTATCACAAAATCTGAAGGCAAAGGGCTGAACATTGAGGAAACCGTATCCTTCTGCAATTTGGAGAGACCCTGTTTGTCAGATTTAGCCCTACCCACAGATACCATTTCCATTTTACCAGTGAGATATCAGTGGCCATGCTGAACTATTGCTAGGAATTATCTCTCATGCATGGTATTATGGGAATCTGCATGTGCAGGCTGACTAGTTGTGGCATTTAAGCTCCTCCGTTTTTTAGAAGAGCCTAATAGGCAGCCAGAATTTGCCATGCTTAGTCCAAGGACTTCAAGAAGCATACTCAGATACAGTCAAGGCCTCTTATTTAAAATCCATCCCTGGTGGGACAATGGTCATGGTTTGGGAAACTGCTTATTTTGTCAATTCTAAGGCACATTTTTGGTGCTTTCCCCAGTGAAAAGCAACAGATGTAATCTGATTCTGTACCTGGGCTATAATGAAAGTGTGGCAAGTGTTATCTCTAGAACATGAATATTCTTAATAGGTTTTGGACATGTCTTAGTGCCTGTAGACAGCTTGTGTTTGGTGGTGGTGGGAATCTGGCTGCCTTTGGGGAACAGGATGGTAACCAGGAAGTTGACCGAATCTGATGGCCCTTGTATTTAATGGGGTACTGTTGCGTGGCCTCGTTTTTGTGAATAATGTGTTAGTGTGGTTAGGTTCTTTATGATGTCCTCTTTAGAGTCACTCTTAACCAGTTGCCAGCTATACAGTGTAAATATTTTTGGAGCACAAGTCATAGCCTTCAGTAACTATGGGTTGTAAAGATTCTTTATTAAGGTTTTGGCAGCAGAAGTTAAGAAATTTTTAAAATGTATTGGCACTGTGCATACATGTTGACCAAGTCAGTCACAGCAAATTAATTGTCCACATTTCTGTATGTATTTTTATTAATTAGATGATGTTAGGAATAGGAGCTTTGATCAGCAGGATGTGTACACTGAATTTGGTATGATTGATGGTTAATTGTCCTTCAATGGTGGAGGCTATAAAAACTGGCCAATTAGTGCCATTATATGGGGAAATGGTAGGTATAAAGACTACCTCTTTGAAGAGTCTTGGACTCTACGCTAGAGCCCCACTGTAGCTTGCTTTAGGCATTATGGCAACATTTATCAACTTGATTGGTAGAATCAGTTAGTTCCATGGGAGTCCCATTTAGCATGACTCACCAAGGGAGCCAAAGACTTATTCCAAGCAACATGTTAAAGCAGAAATACCTAAATTGGGGAAAGTAAGAGCACAATGTAATACCACTGGGGATGCTGTTTTATAGGGATTGTTCCAACAGATACATCTCCCAAGGAGGCCAGGGACTGGGCCTTTGCCATGTAGGGGCAGGGCAAGGAAGGAGATCTTACAGGGATGTGTTGTGTGGCCCCCTGTAGGTTGACCTCTTGGAACTTATGAGCCAAGGTTTGTTACTCTTACATGAATCTTCCTCAAGTCCAGCCAATAACTCTACCCTGACCTTCAGTCAATAACACTGGTTAAGTTTTCCTGGTAATTTGGGATGGGGAAAAGTGGTCCCAGTAAGAAAATTTTCCATGACTCAATGTCAAAGGAAGTCTGCCAGGGCTGAAGACAAACTCTAGGCTCTTGTCTTCATTGTGACTTGGAGAAGAGGAGTAGGACTTTCCCGTGAGTGCTGGGGCTTGTTAGCTTTAAATTATACAATGCCAAATGCAGAAGTAGCAATGGCCATTTGGAGAAACTGAGGGAACCTCTTATCCAAACCATACAGAGGCACAAGCCCTACTAGTTGCAGTTATACACAGGGCAGGACTAACTGTGATTGTTGTTCAAAAGGGAAACTTCTGACTAAGCCAGCCAAAATGACAAGGTACTAAATATAATATCTACCAAATATAATGCCATGTGCTAGTTTGAAAGGATTAATGTACCCTAGAATAGCTATGTTTTAATCCTAGTCAATCTTGTGGGAGCAACGGTTTCTTCTAATCTCTATTCAGTACCATAGGTTGGAAACTTGATTAGGTTATCTCCACGGAGATGCTGCTCAATCAACTGTGGGTATTAAACTTGATTAGAATGGAGACATGTCTCCACCCATTCTATGTGGGTCTTGATTAGTTTACTGAAATCCTACAAAAAAGGAGACATTTTGGAAAGAGTTCTTTTTGAGATCAAGAAGAGAGCCACAGAACCATGACAGAATGACACAGAGTACACCAGCCAGTGATTTTGGGAGATGAAGAAGGAGAATGCCTCTGGAGGAGTTTCATGAAACAAGAACCTGGGAGAGAAAGCTAGCAGACTGTCACCATGTTTGCCACGTGCTTTTCCCACTGAGAGAGAAGCACTAAACTCATCGGCCTTTCTTGAGTGAGGGTAACCTCTTGATGATGCCTTGGCTTGTATATTTTTATAGACTTGCTTTAATTTGGAGATTTTCATGACCTTAGAACTATAAACTTGTAACTTATTAAACCCCTCTTTTTAAAAGCCATTCTGTTTCTGGCATATCACATTCAAGCAGTTAGCAAACTAAAACATGTCATTAGACAGTCACTTAAGAGTAAGTTGGGAATTGGATAACTTTGGTAAAGAATCTTCATTCTTTTATTGTCTTTTCTTTCAACAAGCTTAAATGACTTGTTCATTAGAGTATGTATTTCGATGCTCAGCAAGAAGTCAAATCAATAAGCAAGGACTTTTCACATCTTTGCTTCAGTAAAGTTTGCTACTTTTCCATTAACCAAATAAAGTCATATTGACAAGCCCAGACTCAATATAGGCAGGAATAACAAGGGGGGTATGTATTTACAAAGGCATAAAAATTATGAGTCAATACTGCAATAATAGATGAAAAGTAAATAATGTTTGTCAGGAAACAGTCATATAAGCATGATATTTAGTATTATGAAGGCAAATACCAGAATGAGCAACATGAAGAGGTAAAAATCTTTGTCCTTAGGAAATAAGTATGGTAGTTGAAAAAGTTTAGGCCTAGCATTGCTGATTTGTGAAAAAATTTAGGCCTAGCATTGCTTATTTATATTACACTTTTTCTAGAGTTATTCAACTTTAAAAATATGTCTTTGTAAAACTTCAGTAGAAATAAAGCCAATTGGGTGCACGTGTAGTTTAGTGGTTAGAATGCCCACCTTCCATGCAGGAGACCTGGGTTCGATTCCCGGACCATGCACCCATAAAAACAAACAACCAAAAAAGAAATAAAGCCAATTATAAAGTGTTGAAATCTTAGTTTATTTTGCTTAGGTTTCTGACTTGCATCTGTTTTGATAGATGCACATAGAAAATTTTTTAAAAATTTAAATAAATAGTAATTTATCACCATTTTTTTGCTAAATTCAATTTAATATCAACAATACCATATAAAATAAACCCGCAATGTGCACTTGATGATAGCTGCAGCTGCTTGCTCATAGTTATTGAATCTTGAAGTATTTTGATGGCGAAACCTCATTGGGGACTTCTCAGTGTCAATAACTATTAATAATTGCTGACAAATTAACAACATCCCAGGAGCAAGTTTTCTGTTGATGTCTTGTGAAAAACAAACATATGGTAACTTTGATATTATCTTAATTTTCTTACAGTAGATATTTCACTTTGATATGAAAAAAAGATAGGCTATATCAGTAAAAGCTCATGTAATTTTAAATAATATGAAGACTATCTGCATGCGTTTTTGTTGTTTTGTTTTGTATTATTTTGTTTTGTTTTTCTTTCTTTGCTGTTGTTCCAATAAGACTTTCTGATATGGGGTAAGCATTGAATAAACTTAAGTATAACATGGAAAACGTATTTTATTAGCAAAACAGACTTCTTGCCAAAGTAAAAAAAATGCCATTTTCACTTGCTTGTTTTTATTTATAGCATTCTCATCTGATATTTCCTTTTCTGCTCATGTAGCAATATGAACAGTTTTATAGGAACCCTATGGGAGATTAAATGTGAGATGTTTTTTCTACGTTCTCTTACTCAACAATATGCCATCTATAATACCATATATTCAAGACTAGTAAATAGCTTTTAAAACATTAGTATTCCCTCTTTGGAATGATACTTCCCCAATAAATCACAGAGGAGGCTTCTGGATAGATATAGGGCACCTTGGAATTAGTGAGGTCAGTGTTCTTATGAAGGGTGAAGGTAACTTGTAGATTTCATTCCTCAAGAAAAGGTACTTGTGAATGGTTAAATAGAAACTGAATTCCACTTCCACTTAAGTATCAGAAGTTGCAATTGACTGCCTCACTTATAATTTAACAAAAGCAAAACAGTTCTGAGTAATTAAAAGATTATTATATAATACACATTAATAATATATAGAGAGAGGCTTAAATTCAAACCTATCCATAATCACATTGAACATAAATGCATTAAAAGTTCTACTAATCAAGGATTGTGAGACCTGTCAAAATAAGACTCAATTATGTGATGTTTACAATAAAAAAACTTCAAATATAAAGAAACAGATAGGTTCAAAGTAAAAGGGTAGAAAAATAAAAGTTTATATCACGCCAACACTAAACATAAGGAAGATGCTCTCCATATATATAAACCTACAAAAGGTAGATTTAAGGATAAAAGTAGTAAAACATAAGAATAGCTCATACTGATAAACAGATCAAGATAACATAGTAATCATTAATGTAGAGTCCCTTAAAAACAATTTTAAAATGCATGAAGAAACATTGATAGATTTGAGGGGAGAAAGAGACCAGTAATTTTTAGAACTAGTAGAAAAAAAAGTAATGACTATAGTGAAGGTTTGAGCAATGCACTTGGTATAATTAACATTTACAGAACACTCCACCCAACGACAGCGGAATACATATGCATCATTAGACATGCTGAATTATAAACCTAGTCTCAATATATTTCAAAGGACAAAAATCTAAAAGAGCATATCCCCGATCACAATGTAATAAATTATAAATCAATAAAAATAGGATGCATAGAAAATTCTGAAATATTAAAAAAACAGTTATAAATAATAACTCAAAGAATAACACAGAAGAGAAATTTGAAATTATTACAAACACAGTGATAGTCAAACCATAGCAAAAACTAAAAGATGCAACTAGAACAGTGACTTGAATGAAACTAACAAGTTAAATTATTATAAAATAATAAAAAATCTAAAATCAGTGCTCTAATCTTCTAATTTAAGAATAGCAAAATAAAAATAATTAGAAGAAAGGAAATAAGAAAAATAAAAACAAGAATTGACAAAATATAAAACAAAACAATTGAGAAAAATTGCAAAGCCTCAAGTTGGTCCTTTGAGTGATTAATAGTATTGATGAAGCTTAATAAGACTGATTAAAAAAACAGAAAACAACAAATAATAAATTGTAGCTTTTTTAAAAAAGGAAAACAAAAATTCAATACAGATCACACAAAGATTAAAAATGGGATATTATGAACAACTGAAAATTTAACAAATTAGATGAAACAGAAAAACTTCTTGAAAAAATACTTTACCAAAGACAATACTAGTAGACACAAAAATAAAAATCTAAATAGTTCCGTATCTATCGAATATATTGGATTAGTTATTTAAAGTATCCAATCACAAAGAAAACTCCAGGTCCAGGTGGATTCATTGATGAAGTCTATGAAATATTCTAGAAGCATCAAAATCACATAAATATTTCAAAAATTGGAGAGGATGGAACACTACTTAATATGTTTTATGATGCTAACTTAACTCCAACACTAAAAGCTAAGCCATTTAAAAGAAAAATAAAGAAATGTACTTCAGGACATCTTTTGAACTTAGACACAAATATCCTCAGCAAAATATGATCAAATTGAATTCAGCAATATATAAAAAAGGGCAATATGGCATGATAAAGCCAATAATCAACACTAATCTATATTAACCAGATCGATCTACTTATGATGGAGAAACATATTTGGTGCTGTTCCACAGCACAATAGTAGGGAACCAAAGTTACAATGTTTTGATTTCTGTTCATAGACATCCAGAAGAAGTTTTCTTATTTTGAGTAAATGCCTATTATTTATTTTCTATTAAGTGTTTTGTGTATAGATGCATATTATTTATTTTCTGTTAATTTTGTGTATGGCTTACATACTCAACTTTCTGGCATACAGAAAGATGTTTTTTAAGTCAAGTTGAAACATTTACCCTCATTTCAGAATTGTTTACCTTCTTTGAAATACATTTCAAAAAGTAAACGTGCTCTTAATGCGAAATTAAAATGATGGAACAAGTTCACAGATTGGAGTGATGTGGCCACAATCCATGGAGGCCAGGAGACCAAACGAAGCTTAAAGAAGCACGGAATGGATTCTGCATACAGTTTCTGTAGGCTGTAGCTCTGAGATATTTCGATTTCAGGCTTCTGACCTTCAGAACTGTAAGAGAATACATTTCTTTTGTTTTAAACCACCACATTGGTGGTAATTTGTTATAGCAGCCCTAGGTAATTAATATATCCACTAAAATACCAAAATGATTATATTTCAAGCTACTACTAACCTAATTTACCTTTTTTTTTCTCAGTAATAATTATTATAGTCTTCTAAGGGACACAATCCACTTCAGAAATTAGTATACACGAAAGCAGGGGACTTCTGGTTGTAAGAGAATCTTCTACAGTTTCCAGTAAATGCTAAATGTTTTATCTTCAAAACAGAGTTTCTTTACCTGGGCACTATTAACATTTTCAGCTACATAATTCTTTGTTGTGGGAGGATATTCTGTGGGGGGAAGTCACAGACATGCTCAGTGGCCATCTCCCAGCCCTTGCTTACCCCCTCTTTTTCCTATCTTGCTTGATAGTGTGCAGTGCAGATGTTTCAATATGTTTCCAGTCTAGAGCTCAGGGGAGACATTAGATCAAATGGAATGCCCTAGCCTGACCTTGAACCCATAATCGTAGCAAGCTGCTGATTGCCAGGGCAGGAACATTACGCAAAGGTTGCTTAATACAGGTTTTTTTTGTGCAGAGACAGGGTCCTTTTCCCATGAAGTTAATTAATATCCTGTACTCGTGCATCACAGGAATCCCTTGTCTCCCATGCAAAGCTGGGCATGTGGAGCTCTCATCCACTGTCCCTGACATAAGCAAGTGGTCTCTTAGGGGTACTGGCCATGATAGGACCTCTTCCTCACCCCTTTTGGACCCTTTGTGCTCTGTAAGCAATAAAGTCGCCATTTGTTGAGAACTGCTGTCATGCCTGAGCTGGGGTTCACAGCGCACCACATAGCAATTTGTTCCACAGATTGTAGGATGTATAGCAGCATCCCAGGACTCTACATCTAGATGCCAGTAGAAACCCAGATTTCTAATAGTCTAAAACATCCCCTATCCCCCACTCTCAGTTGAGAACCACTGCTTTAAATATTATCTGAAAGTATATCCATGATTTGGGACAAAGTTCCCATAAAGACTTTATTTTTCAAAATGATAACAGCATCCTCCATGCATGTGCTTTTCTCTCAATATAACTTTGAAATTCCTATCCTTGAGAGGTAAGGTCGATATTTCATGTTTTTGTGTATGGGTAGACTTGGGACTGCAATAAAAGTGACATTGTGGGGCTTCTAAGACTACTTCATAAAAGGAAATATGCTTTTCCTCCTGATTCTCTGCAGAGATTTGTTACTGGAATGAGATCCCTTATGGAAGCTCAGGCAGGGAGTAGAGAGACTCCTGCAGAGGGGAATTGAGGTCCCCAGCCTACAGTCCCAGCAGAACTCTCAATGACATTCAGCCTTACCTGCCACCCTGTGATTAAGTAATCTCAAAAGTCAATCTTTAAGTCCCCAGTCAAACGACAGCTGCTGATGCCATCAGGATCAAGGGTAAGGCTGCCCCTGCCAAGCTCTGCCCAAATTGCAGATTTGTGAACGAAGTTACTCAATTTTTGTCATTTTAAGCTGCTAAAAGTTGCAGTTGTTTGTTACTCAGGAATAGATAACCATATCATTCTCCTAGTATGCTTAAATAACCAATAAAAGGTGAGAGTCAGTGAAGAAATATTTCCAGAATCTTCAATCTGACTTCCTTTCTTCTCTCCTCCTTCCCCCACTTCCTTCCTCTCTTCCTCTCTCCCTCCATCCTCCCTGCTCTTCCTTCCTCCCTTCTTTTCTTCCTTCTATTATCTCCTTCCTTCTATTTCAAAATAATTTTACATGTTTTTACCCAATACACTGTCAAATACTGGCTATAATTTACTTGAATATTTACCTTTATTTACTAACTTGTCTATGTAGACAGCAATTTTGTTTTTATGTAACTACAACAAAGCTGTTCATTCAAGCTAACATATACTCCCATAACGTACTACTCATGTGTATCACAGTCCGCCTAATATTCTCTATTAATCTTTCAAAGTCCAGGACAAAGTCGTCACTAGTCATTTAATCATAGTGGACCACTCAATCTTTGGGGCCCTAAGACAGAAATATTATGTTATACCACGGTAAATATTACATTATTTGCTGTTCTGTCTCCCTGGTACATTTGTATACAATTGAGATCAGGGACTTTATTTTGCTCTGTCTTTACATTCCAGATACTATGCAGGCCTTCAATAAATGGTGACTGAATGAGCCTGTGAGTTGTCAAGCTGAATATTTTGAGAAATGTTCACAAAATTATGGGTTGGTAAGAATGAGTGAGATAATCACTTAATGTAAATAAAAATCATATCATTGAAAAGGTTTGGATTACCAACCAAGGAGTTTGGAAATTAAGATGAATGCATGACTCAATAAGGAAGACATGGGTATGAGACTGCATAGCATTAATTCAGTAAGGTGTTTTATATTTCAAAACCATTACTCATGATGAATAACAAGAGTAAATATACAACTGCAATTATGTAGGAAATAAAATCATGTTTGTATAATAAATCAAAAATTATCAATTAAAACATATACTGCTGCTCAAATATAGTGAAAATTCAGACATGGCAATTTCCAAAATTCTAGAAGGAAATAAAGCCAGGTGCTAAAACAAATAGAATGAATTAAAAATCTGGATAAAGAGATTTTGAGGAAATGTCTATTTTGGGAAAAAGTGATACATTTTTCAGCATAAATTTACCACCAATAAAATATAGTTTAAATCTAATATCTAAGAATGACTTTTTGTCTGGGACCTATACAAAAAGATACAAAAACCTAGTCTTTTTCTGGCCAATATAAAGCATACATTGATGTTTATCTCAAGACTTATTTTTGTGATCTCACATGATTTAACATTTAAAAAATTTTTCTTTTTCTTCTGCGCTTTAACTTTTATTTGATAATGGATTACATTAGGGTTTTAGAAATGCCGTTTTAAATCAAAACTGTTAACAAAATTATGAGTGAACAAACAACAAAAATTAGAGAAACAATCGTTTTTTTCATCTATAAGAAAACCAAATTAGTTATTTTTAAATGGCAAATTTGATAGTTATGTAGATGTTTGTTAAAACTACCTAAATGATCCCATAATATATATAACTTCCAGATTAAGCCAAATATATAATTTGTAAATCTTGCCTCATTAAATTTCAGATATTTATAAAATATTAACAATTAATCTTACTTTTTTCTTTATAAAATAATTCATAAATAGTATTTTATAAATGACAAGTTACAGAGTTGAACAATGCTAAATTATTGTTCTCTTGTGGTAATGGCCAATAAACTAAGTTATAGAACAGCTTTATGGTTTTAAGTATGTCCTTTAAAAGGCATTTTCAATGCTCTCTCCCAAATTAGCATTTGTTATGCACTTGTGCTATTACAATTTCTTTGTTTGATAAGCTGTATCCTATTCAAAAGACCTCATGTGTATCTTGTACACATGAGGTCTTTTGCACTGAATATGTATCTTGTTGGTTTTCAAAGGATCCCAGCTGGGATGCTATTCATAAGTTATCTAAAAGATAATACTACTATTCAACATTATGCAGCATTTTCAGAATCACAATAGTGTATAGATTTTAAGTAATTATTACTCATTATAACCATGAAATGCTATTGTCTCTAGATGAGCAAATTATCTCGGACACTAAAATGGATAAATAATTTAAAATAAATTACATAAAATGCATTTTTTGTTTATCCCTACCACTTTAAAAGGCATTAAAGTTACTCTTTATAGGAGAGAAACTATGCACAGATAATTCAATAATAGAGAAGTAAAGATTTTTATATTGAAGTGCAAGAGTTCTAGTGTTCTTCATAAACCCCAGTTTTCATTTTTTTAAAGATGAATTTAATCGACTTAGATTTATTATTCCAATAGCACTGAATTGATCCAGCTAATTATAATGTAAAAGAGGAGAGAATCATGTTGTACTTTTGTTGTTCTAGTCGTCCATTTAAAGGTCTGAGATCATCCCTTATGCTGCCCAATTCCAACATATATTTATAGTAATTTTTTCTACTTTAGCAAAGAAGGTGGAAGTAATTACTTATAATTATTGTCTTTCAAATATGTTACACCTATCTCTGCATGCACATTGTGCATACAAATAAATCTTCTTCTGTCGATGCAAAATGGAATATGTAATGCTTGTAATTCTCTGTTAAAAACAAGTTTCCTCAGATTTCTGTTTAATATTATGTTAAATGAGATGTCTTTGCATAGTGATTCTTCAAATTTGATATCCAATTTAGAATTGGATATTAAACTACCAATCTATTCTGTCCCAGAACACTTCCCTGCTTTGAAGTGGATACCTGGCATGAGAAAACACTGAGCTTTTCCTGAACAAAGCACACATGTCTTCTTAAACATGGAGAGGAATCTATATTGTCAAAAAAAAATGAAAACAAGGGGACAAATATAAGGGTGGATTATGGCATATAATTATTTTACATAGAGAATAAAGAACATATAATAACCTCTCTTTACACTGGTCTCTATGTCTCTTGGTGCCTTTAAACGTAAGACTCATTGCATAATAATAATAATAACAATAATAGTAATTTAGTATTGTGAAGGGATTTATCACAGATATTCATATGCACTGAGATGTGCTCAGGAAAGAAGTCTCAAAGATTAAATTGAGAGGTGATAAAACCTTCCTCATACTATCAATCCTATAATCTTCTGCCAGTTCTTTAGCTACTAGACAGTCCATTATGCTTCCCTGAGAACATTATCTCTGCTATGTTATAATAAGTGAGATTAAAGGCTGGACACTTTAACTACCAGTATTTATTAGACATGGAATAAAAAGATTTTTAAAATCTAGATACTTCCTTTTATGTTATCAAGGCTCAGGGATAGAAGTTACAGGTCTTAAGAAACAGAATCTTGCCACTGAATATCAACAAATTTTCTTTGTATGTTGGTGTATATTCTAGTACCTTAGTATAAAAAAAAATCAGGATCATTTGCTAAAGGAATTAATATATTTTAGGCAAGAGTACATGAAAGATGCTTCTTTTAATTAGCTCTCAAATTTAATTTCCTTTTATCTAAAGGGTTCCCATGTCTATGTGAGAATTATATTCATATGAACTACTGTGGCAATACACATAGACAATGTAATATTCCTCCCTTGCCTTTTTTTTTCTTTATTTCTGTAACTAATTATATTTTGTTATCTTGTGCCTCAATGGAAGAAAAAAATCCTTAATAAATTGAATTCAGCATGGAAAAAAACCTGAATACCAATGAACAAAACATACATTCCTGTATATATATGTGTGTGTGTGTGTGTGTACATCTATATGACCATGTATACATAATATATGTATCTATACATGTATTTATATGCGTGTATAAGTACAAATTATTCTAGAGTTTCTCCTTTTAGATCACAAGGAAATGTTTAGGTGATCCATTTATGATAGGATAACATTCCTCAAAATTTGTTTTACAGAATACTATTTCCAAGGGATTTTAAGGTTTCCTTTTTAAAAAAAGAATTCTTGATCAAAAAACATTGGGGCAAATGGTTTTTAATTCGCTATATGGAGTTCTTTATTGCAAGCCTTTTCAAAGGTGTCAGTTGAATTGTGAATCTCAATGAAATGTTAAAAAATGTATCTAAAATACCGTTTCTTAAGCTTTTTTGATCATGAAGCCTGTTTCTATAGAACATCTCATACTGCCAGTATACTAAAAAGTAATCTTTGAAAAAATGAGGAAACTGATGATCAGAAAAGTTTATTATCTTATAGTTGAAAAAACTGATAGTCTAACTTGCAATTTCTATATAAACATACAGCCCATGAGCCAAAATATTGTGACTTAGTCACAACCTTCACAAACTGGAAATGTTTACTAGGCACCTTAAATAACATAAAAGGAATCAGATTATTTGACACTGTAATAAAAATTAATAAGGAATATCTTAATAAAAAGAATGTTGCACATGTGTCCAATAATGATAGAAGAAGAGGAGGTATTAGTAAATAGTAGTAATGTAAGATTTTATTCCCTAAATAAAATATGAAAAGAAGTAGGGTCAAAAATGATGAGAACATATTTTAAAGCGTACAGGCAGGTTTAAAAGGGGTTAAAAAGTATTTGGGGATAACTTTCAGGTATATGATTTTGCTTTATGTTAGTAAAAAAAGGATAGAATCCTGAACAAGTGAAATTTTGTTACTAAGTTCCAACTTTAAAGCACACACATCAATATCTCTTTTACAAAGATGTTTGAAAACAGTGAGACTCAGATATCAATATAGTCTTCAATAGGTAATAAAATGCAAATGCCAAAAAGGAACAGATTTTAGTGCTCCAGTAGCAGAGTAATAAAAAACATCAAAGTCATAGTGCATATTCTTATTCTAAATTTTAAAGACATTAATCTATGTTATGAGTTTTTAAATGGCCAATCATTTTAATGCATAATGTCACAATATTTTTCATCCAGGAAATATATATAACTTTTCTTGACTACTTAAATACTTTCTGAGCAGCTCATAAAAGAACTTCAAGAGAAATTATAATTTTATTTCAATATGTATTAGGCTGTCATTCATTGTTCCAGAAAAGGAGTTATTCTCTCTCTCACTCTATGTAAAGCACATAGACATTTATCTTCACTTATAAAAGCAGTTGAAATAAATGAAACATCCTTAAATTTTCTCATCTTTACAAAATCACAACAGTAGTCATCCAAAAATCATTTACAAAGAAGTAAAAGAACACTGGCAAAGAAAAGTTTATTAACTAACCTAATGTTTGGACCATGTTAGTGAACACTTTGAATTTCTTTTAAAAGTTATTTTCTCTTGAGAGTAACAGAAATCCTAATATAAGAGCATTCCTTCAGATGGCAATCAAGCCCTACCCCTGCAGGAGCAGCAGGAATAAATGTTAAATTCAGAACTATGGTAGGAGAACAGTGAAGCCACATCTCCAGCTGCCCTAGTCCCGGGAGCTGCTTAAGGCTGGAACCTAGAAAATAAGAAAAATCTCCCCTCCCATGCTTACCCACAGCACTAACAAAAGTAAAGCAAAATTAAAACCATGAAAAACAGCAGGAAAAGCCGCAAGAGACAGATACTCTGTTGTGAGCAATCCAACAGGAGGGAGTGGAACAAGCCATGAGCAGAAATTGAAAAAACTTCTCTGGCAAACTAGACCACCCTCTAAAAGCAAAATATCAGTCAAATGTGAAGGTTCAGGTATACTGAAGGCAATCATAGATGCAACAAATTTCAACTCTGCTCTAACTTCTGATTCTGTTTAGTTTTCAGTGCAAAATTATGTGTTACACTAAAAGGTAAGAACAAGCCCAATCTGAGGACACAAAGCAACCATCACAACCAGATTCAGATATGATACAGGTTTGGGTTTATCAATAGGGAAGTTTAATATCTACACGCAATATGTTAAAGAATCTGATGGAAGAATTTGATGATGTGCAAGATCAGAGAGGCCATTTCCACAGAGAAATAAAGAACATGACCAGAATCAAACAGAAGTACTTGAAATTAAACACACACACACACACACGCACACACACAAAGACAGAAATAAATGATGTCTTCAACGTGCTTATTATTTTACTTGACATAGTCAAGTAAAGAATCAGTCAATTTGAAGAGCGGTGAGATGAAATTACCCAAATTAAAAGGGAAGAATAGAATCTCAGAAGGTGAAGAGAGCCTATGAAGAGAAGTATTTGAAAAAAGGCTGTCTGAAATATTTTTCAAAATTAGTAGCAGATACCAAAACCACGGTTGCAAAAAGTACAGAGACAAAAACAATACATATACCAAAGAAAAAGAGTAGACCTAGCTATATCATAATCAAACTGCTAAAAATCAAAGCTAAAGATAAAGTCTTGAGAGCAGGCATATTTAAAAAGACACATTACCTCTAGTGTAAGAATGATAAGAATTATGGCAGAATTCTCATCAGAAATCCTAAAAGCAAGAAGACAGATGAGTGGTCTAAAACAAAAATAAAACTGCACACACAAAAAAAGTCAACCCCAAAAATCATACCCATGAAAATATACTTCAAAATAAAGGTGAAATAGAGATTTTAATAGAAAAACTAAAAAATGATACTCTTTTTTTATAACATATTAAAATAAATTTATTCAGTTCTGTGATGCATGGAAGAATACTGCATGGACTTGAAAATTAAGGAATGCTTTTTTTTATTATTACTATTGTTATTTTAATTAAAGAAGTTGTTGGTTTTCAGAAAAATCATGTAAAAATGCAATGTTCCCGATTCCCGGCCCATGCACTTCCCAAAAACAAACACACAAGCATACAAAAGAAAGAAAAAACAAACAAACGAACAAAAATTCAACAAATGGTGCTTCAATAAGGGAATACTCACATGGAAAAAGAATGAAATGTGACCCCTGCCATACAGCATAAAAAAAATAAAAGGAAAGAAATGCAATGTTACCATATGCTCCCCTACTGCCAACACTTTGCATTCTTGTGGTACCTTTGTTATAGTTGAATAAAGAATATTGCACTTGTACTATTAATCATAGTCCACAGTTAACATTAGGTGTATTTTCCATTGTGCATTAGTGTCATACATTTGTTATAATTCATAAAAGAGCATCCTTATACTTGTATCATTAACCCCAGCCCAACATCCACCACAGGGTTGCCTGTGTTTATAATGTCCCCCCTGCTTTATCTTCTAGCTTTTATTCTAGTAACACACATGGCCTAAAATATCCCCTTTCAACCATATTCACATACACAACCTAGTGCTGTTTATTATAGCACATTATATCACAATATATATTATTGTGATAATAAACAATATATTGTTTATTATATTATAGCACATTATATCACAATAATGTGCTACCATCACCGACATCCATTTCCAAACCTTTACAGTCAACCTAAATAATAATTCTGCACAAATTAAGCAGGGTATCCTTTGCTAGTAGATCTACTCTGTATAAAATGTTGAAAAAAAAATCTCTAGTTATAAGGTATGTGACATAAAGCAGAAATTTGGAAATGGATGGTGGTGTCACAAAAAATGACAAGAATTTGGAAATGGAATCAATGAAAGTAAAATAAAATTCCTATAATTCATAATTTTAATTACTCTAAAAGACAAAATTGTTCTAACTTGAATTGCTCTAAAGCAAAAAAGAGTAACATATTTAATGTATAAAGCATATTTAAAGGTGAAAAAATGTTAGCACAAAGGATGAGAGAGAAGAACGGAGGTGATGTACTGTTGTAAGGTCCTTATGTTGTGCATGAAGCTGGGTAATGTTACTTATATGTAAATTCAGATTATTTAAATGTAGATTGAATACCATAGAGAAAACCCTAAAACTATTTTTAAAATAGGCAGGAATAATCAGTCAATGGGGTAGACAATATGCAAACATAAAAATGCTCAATAAAACAGAGAAGCTATAAAAAGTGAAAAAAATAACAAAACTAATAGAATAAAAAAGAGAGTTATCAACATGTTAAATTTTAAAGTAACGTTATCAACAATGATTTCAGACGTGAATAGTTTAGGCATATCAATTAAAAGATTGAGATTAGCAGATTGGATACAAAAAAAGCAGGTCCAACTTAATGTTGTGTGTAAGAAGCCCATGTTAAATATAAAATTAAATGGAGGTTAAAAGTTTTTGCCAAGATTGCGGGAAAAGAATTGGAACAACTATGAAGGGAACACAAAGGGGAATTTTTAAGGTGATGGACCTTTCTCTCTGATACTGTAGTGGTTGATACATGACTCTATGAATTTTTGAAAACCCTATAAAAATATATGCCACAAAGTGAATATTACTGTGTGTTTATTAGAGAAAATCAAGTAGGATGTTGGACATTCCAGGATAAAATGCGCCCTGTAGCAAATACATTGTACTCTAACACGTTCCAGGTACAGCAAGACCTGGCAGGGCAATCAAAACCCATGCTCAGTTTTGGGGACTGAGTCATATACTCAACCAAAGACATGTTGAAGTCTTACTCTGCAACTGTTATTGCGAACCCATTTGTAAACAGGACATTTGAAAATGTTATAATTAGTTAAGGAGTAGAAAAAGTAAGCCAGGTAAGCCTTAATCACCTTAATTCAGATGCAGCGAGTAGAAACCAGAAGCCACTGGAAACCAGACGCACAGACAGAGACATCATGGAATGGAGGACTGCTGTCACTGAAATGCTACCAACACTTGGAAAAAGAATGGCCTTGCCAATATCTTGATGTTGAACCCTCTCAGCCTTCAAACTGTGAGACAAAAAATGCTTATTGTGTAAGTCAACCATTTTGTGTTATGCATCATAGAAGCTCTTGCAAACTAAGACACACAGTGACACTGAACTTCTGAACAAGACGGATGACTATTTTAATTAAATAATATAAAACAGGAGAAGTGAAGTACTCTAAAGTGAAGTACATAACAGATTTTCTGGGGATTGAAACCAATACATGCTTTTGTAACTAAATAATTGAAAGAATCAGAGGAGAAAATCATAGTGTTTGTGATCCAGAGGAGTTCTGGGATGATCAAATGGGAGAAATAATACAAACGTATGAAGCATTAAGCAAAGAAGTTTAGGCTAAAGAAACACTAAGAAAAACACTAAGTAAACAGATGAAGAGTTGAAATTCATGAAGGAAAGTATAATATATTGCAGAAATATCCAGGATAGTAGTATATAAAATAGGAATTCAAAAGGAGGAAAACGAAAGATATGAAGATGAGGCAAAAATTAAACAAAAAGTAGAAAAATAAATTCCCTATGTAAGAAAGTATTTAGAGTGAATAAAGATAGATAAACTCAAAGACTCTGAATTTTTTGGGGGGAGGGGCATGCATGGTCTGGGAATGTCCCACATGGAAGGAAGGTGAGCATTCCACCACTGAACCATCCGTGCACCCTGAATTTGTTTTTTTGTTTTTTCTTTTTTTTGCACGGGCAGGCACCGGGAGTCGAACCTGGATTTTTCTTTTAAAGAAAAAGAAAAGATGGGCAAATTCAGGAATAATCAATGAAACAGTCACACATAAAGATTAAAGGGTTGTCAGTAACTTTATGACAGCTGAATTGACAACTGAAAGAACTGAATAATTTCCTAACAACCTGTACATTTCTGAAAATAATGTTGCCCCACAATTCTATTTTATCATAAGCTTATTCACACCTTCTCATCTAACCTGAAAATCATCTCTGCCGTCCGTGTCTGAGTTGACAAACTTGGTGTCTAATTCACTTAGAAAATTGAAGCCATCAGATTATAACTCCCCAACATTTCCATGGTCCTTCTCCTCAGTCTCCTCTCCTGGTTTTTCTGCTTCTCTATGAGCTCTTCAAAACTGGAGTGCCCCAATAAAACTGGTTGAACAAATAATGATATATTAACACCATTAAAATAAATTAGATTTCATGAGGTGAACTCAAAAATTTCTAATAACTAATTTACAACATAAATGAAATAGTTGCAATTTACTTGCTCTGTGTGTGGTTGCGTCATATTTCTGAAACATAAGAATAAATAAAGACAAAAATGCCTAAAAATTGTTTTGGTAAATGAGGAACTTAGATTGATTAAAAAGATAGTTCAAAACGAATATACCTACATCTATAATTTTATGCTAATAGCTATAAGTGACCATGTCATATATATCTCACAGTGGTCTTTTAGCTCCCTATTTTCTTGTTGTTACTGAATCTCCTTTTTCATTCCATTCACATCACTTTTCCGTGACTAATTAATCACCTTTTCAACTTAATTTACACCCTTTCATATTTTTATGCATACTTGTATAACTATTCATAGATAGAAACATAGATACATACAAACGATAATACTTTTGTGCTCACTGTGACAGGTATCGTTCTGAGTATTTGACCTTCAAGATAACTCTACCAATTATATACATATTATCATATCTATCATGTGGGAACATTGAAATACAAAGAAATGAAGTAGCTGGCCCACAGTCAGCCAGCTGGTAAGGTGCAGATTTGGAATTCAAATCTAGGTCACTTATTTTCACAACCCATTTTCTTAACTAACATCTAGTACTGCTTTTTACACCTTCATAAACAGTGAAATACCAAATATTCAACTTGCCACAAAGAGTATATTCTCAGAAAATTTGTCATTTCTCGTAGGCTAATGTGTAAGAAATAGCTAGGAGAGACCTTTAATCAAATTATGTATTATGTTATGCTAATTAAGTGTACTTTAAGAAGGAAAAGAGGCATTGCTTTTGGTAGAAGAAGAGGAAGTCACTGATGGGCTAAATAAAATATTTATGAAGTTTTTATTAAACTGTCTTATTTAATTGTCTTCACTGACTTGACTAATTTTGTCTCTGGCAAATTACACTCTAAATTGTTGTTATTTTTAGTAGCTCTTAAATAAGACAGACTAAAGATTGAAATTAGGCAACCAGCAAAAATTAATGATCTCATAAATTTCCATATATTTAATCCACATTGATAAGTTTCTAAGATCTTAATTTAACTTTACTTTGGAGGTAAATAAGACAAAGTGACTTTGTTCTTAATCCACAGCTATACACACATATACGTGCAGTTTGTGGTGTGGGGTCAAGAAAAATTGGGGGAATATTAAGAGAATTAAATAGTTTTAAATTATATTATGTCTAGCACTCTATCACTCACTGTCTAATTTGAGATGGACACCAAAGGGTATTCTAATACAATTAATTTTTTAAATATATGATAAATTTTATTTTAAAGCAGTTCTAGGTTTATATAAAAGCATGCAGAAAGTACAGAGTTCCCATATAACTTTCCTATCCTCTCCAGGCAATTTCTCCTATCATTAGCATCCTGCATTAGTAAAGGACATTTCTTACAATTGATGAACCAATAATGATACCTTATTATTAAAGTCCATAATTTATATTAGAGTTTACTTCTGGTGTTGTAAAGTTTTTGGGCTTTGATAAATGCATGAAACAGTTTCACTGCCCCTAAAATGCCCTGTAATCACTTATTCATCCCTCTCCCCCCTATTGTGTTTTAGTTTCTTACACCGTTCAAGAAGATACCATGGAATGGGTTGACTTAAACAATTGGAATTTACCAGTTTACAGTTTCAAGGCCACGAAAATGTTTAAATCAAGGTATCTTCAAGGCAATGCTTTCTTTCCAAAGACCAGCTGCCAGAGATCCTTTGCACCTGTTCCACATGGCAAGGCAGGTGGGAGTATCTTTGGTCTCTCCATTCTCTACTAGGCTTTGTTGCTTTCAGTGTCTTTCTATTGTGGCTCACTCTCTCTCTCTCTCTCTCTCTCTCTCTCTCTCTCTCTCTCTCTCTCTCTCTGTGTGTGTGTACTTCTCTCTCTCTCTCTCTCTGTCCCTTCCCTCGCAGTCTGTCTTGCCCCACACATGAACGCTCCATTTATAAAGGACTCCTTTACTGACGTAGCCTCATCAAAATGTCTTACTTATGATGGATTTACACCGAGAGGAATGGATTATCTTTAGGAATATGTTTTACATATGGTGCCAAACTACCACAACACAAATCTCTGACAACTACAGATCTTTTTGTTTTGTCTATAGATACACCTTTTTCAAAACATTATATAGTTGCAATCATAACTTTTGTAGCCTTTTCAAAGGATTTATTTCATTCAGCAGTATATTTTTTGTGGTTCTTCCATGTCTTTTCATAGCTTGAGAGCTCATTTCTTCTTTTGCAGAATAATACTCCATTGTATGGATTTCCACAGTTTGCCTATCTATTCATCAATAAAAAGACATATTGGTTATTTCTAATTTTTGACAACTATTAATAGGTCAATGCAAGCATTCTTGTGCAAGTATTTGTATGGGCCTAAGTTTTCAACTCATTTGGTTAATACCTAGGAACATGATTTCTGAGTCATATAGTTATATATGTTTAACTTTGTGTGAAGTTGCAAGATTGTTTTCCAAAGTGGCTGTATTATTTTGTATTCCCACAGAAAAGAATGAGAGTCCCTGTTACTCTACATTCTCCAGCATTTGGTGTTGTCAGTGTTTTGGGTTTAAGTCATTCTAAGAAGTGTGTATTGGAATCTCAAATTGTTTTTATAATTTGAAATTCCCTAATGATGTGATGCTGAGAATCTTTTCATATGTTAATTTGTCATCTGCATGTCTTCTTTGGTACTGGGTTGTATGTCCAGATTTTTTGCTCATTTCTTAATGGAATTATTTTTTTTCTTATTTTTGAGCTTATGAGTTCTTATTTTGGATATGAGCCCTTTATCAGGTATGATTTTTGTAAATTTTTCCCAGACCATGTTTTATCTTTTCATTATGTTAACAGTCTCTCTCACAAACAAGGAATCATAATTTCAATGAGGTTTAACTCATCAATTTTTTTTCTTTCATGAATCATTCTTTTTCATTGTAACTCAGAAGACATTGCCAAACCCAGGGTCACCTGGATTTTATCCTATGTTATCTTCTAGTGGTTGTATGGCTTTGTACTTTACAAATAGGTCTAAGATGTATTTTGAATTAATTTTAGTGAGAAGTTTATGGTTTGTTTCAAGATTATTATATATATACATTTTTGCATATGGATGTTCAGTTTTATTGGCACCTTTTGTTCAATGATTTTCCTTTCTCCCTTCAATTGTTTTTGTTCATTTTTGTCAAAAATCGATTGACATCATGTTAGTGTAGGTCTATTTCGGAAAGATCTATATTCTCTTCCATTGATCTATTGGCCTTTCTTTCACGAATACTCCACTAATGTCATCATTGTAGCTTTATAGGAAATCTTGAGGTCATGCACCAAAAGCATACTTTTTGTCTTTGTCTACATCATTTTAGATTAAAAAAATAGAAAAAGATAGAGATAAAAGAAATAGAATTTGAGCGCCCCACGCTAGGGGACCCGAGAAACTGCCTATGGCCCTCTCCCCACCCTTGCCTACTCTTCTTCCCCACTCCTTTTCTATTATGTACAGATGTTTCAGTATGTTTCCATTTCACAGCCAGTTTAAGAAATGAAATCTGAAGGAGCTAACTGACCTTACCTTAAACCCAGAATCTGTGAACCAGCAGTCCGGCAGCTTATCAGGGTAAGATCTTTCAATGGACTGGCCCCCTCAAGCTACAGCTGTATAAATACCCCACCCTAGGGCAGCATGAATCTGTCTCTTCTCCATGAAAAATGGAGGTGTGTAGCTCCATGTGTTTTTATGAGATATGTGTTTTTATGATGTTTTATGAGATATTCACTCATAAAAACACATGCACTCACACATACCCACAAAGCAGGGAAAAATGGAGGTGGTTTTGGTTTATGAAAGCTGCCAGAATGCAGTATACCAGAAATGAATGGGCTCTATAAAGGGGATTTATTAAGTTACAAGTTACAATTCTAAGGCTGTGAAAAATGTCCAAACTAAGGCAGAGGATAAAAGGCAACTGGCATTTGGTGTTCATCTGTCACATGGGAAGGCACATGGTGATGTCTGCTGTCCTTCTCTCCTGCTTTTTGGCTTCAAATGGCTCTCTCAGCTTCTGTGAGTCCTTCTTGCTTTAGGATGGGGTATTTTCTTTCTTTCTTGGCTTCTCTTGGCACTCTCTCTCATAAAGGGCTCAACTCACCTTGAATTGAGTGAGTCACATCTCCATGGAAGCAATATAATCAAAAGTTCCCACCCAACAAATGGATTAAAAGATCATAAGCTTATCTGGAGTACATAACAGATTCAAACCGGCACAGGAGTAGATTTATAAATATGCATAGTCACCTCAAAGAAAGAAAAAAAGAATGAGCAATGCGGGAAGGACTCCTGAGAGACTGCAAGTGGAAAGTCTTTGGGACCTGGCATTTCATTTCTCAGACATTCTCTTTGAGACATCTCATTTCATCTACATGTTCTACAAAAACTGATTTTTCTTCTCCATAATCTCATCAGAATATGACTGTTCTAATAAAACTCATGACTGCACTTTCTCTCAAAATTAATACTATTGGAGACGGACAACTTTCTCAATCAGCAAACCAAATTCCAAGGAGGGAACATCTTTTGGTCAAGATGGGATACACCCTCTCAAGTCTCAGCTAACCCTTGACAGAGAATGACTCATTCATATGGGAAAAGCATGTCTACAGAACCCTCTTCCTACAAAAGACAGGTTTGTTCTTAACTATGAAACAGAGATAAAATAATTTCCTTACCATTTTGCAGTATACAAATGAAATAAGTTATTTCATATGTAAAATGAAATAATTTAAACAAAACTGAATTTAAGTAAACTTTTTATAATAAGTAGAGGAAAAAGCAATTATCTGAGAGAATTATTCAAAAAGTCAATGGAAACTCTTTGAAGATGTTGGAAAATATTGAGATTTGAATAACATATATACATAAATAAGGCAAATATACAGTTAATGTCTTACTCACTTTTTACTCATTGAGAGTGTATGCAATGCATTTTTTCTTTGATGCATGCAAATTTTATTAGATTTTGTTCCTTAAGAATTTATTTGGTTCCTGCATTGTTCTTCAAATAGGAAATAACAGAAGTCCAAATGAGTTTAAAAGTATTATAAAGCCAATGGCCATTAATTGGGCTGTGTCCTGTTTGTTACACCCTTGGTAAGAAAACGATTAAAATTCACATAAATAAAAAACTCTCTGTATGTCTTATTAGTAAAATATGAGAGTTGGTTTTCATTTCATGTTTTGACTCACATTTATTTCCTTATAGCTTATTTTATTTTATAAATTTTAGCAGTAAATGAAAGCAAAATTTAAGTCTGGAAAGTTAAATTACAACAATACATTAATATAACATTTTTCTTCAGCAAATGGAACTTGTGAATTCTCTATTGCTTATATCTTAAAGAAGATATTGAGACTTTAATTAATATTTTAATTGAATATCTCCAAAAATTTCCATTTAAAGCTATTTCTTTTCTAGCTATAAATTATCCCTTCTGTTAATTAAAGAAATATTTCAAATGTATACTGCCCCTCAAAAAGCTTTATTTATAAAACATTAATGGATTTTCCTCCAAAAAAGAAAAAAATGAATATTCTAAACATAGTTGATAGTGGATTTCCAATTATGTTGGCAGAGAATTCTATTGAAGTTATTGCATATATTTAAAATTTCACCTCAAATTCTCATCAAAGTGGTCAAGTGCAACTGCAACATAATATACATATAAATATGCACACAAACTTTGCATGTTCACACATACACACATACACACATGCATTATTTCATGCATTTAAACTGCATTTAAAAAATAGATACTTTAGGTATTTTTCTTTTTTTTAATTGCAAATTTTTATAAGCAAATAGAACTTCCAATCATTATGCTAATAAATCTTTTGACTACTGGATTTACTGTTTGAGTCACGTGATTCGTATCAAACAGCATCAAAATACTCTTTATATTTGGGGTCTTCTGTAAAGTGCAATCTGAATGTTAGAAATTTAATATACCATATGGGAAAATTTATTTCTTTTTTGTATTGCTCTTTAAACAAAACTGATAACCAATCACACAAAATAATAATAATGATAATAGTAACCATTAGGATCTCCTTCCCTAAACTTTTCTATTGTTCTGACTTAAATAGTAGTTCTTGCTTTCATAAATAATTGCCACATTAGCTGGTCTCTTTAATAGTTTTAAATTATAACCTAATATGACACAATAGCAGTGATTTTCAAATTTGACTGCATAATATAATCAATCCTGAGCCTTAAGAAATACTGATGCCTGATTCCTACTCTCAGAACTTTTCTTTACTCAGTTTGGGTGTTGAACGACATTAGAGTTTATAAAACCTCCTCAGGTGATTTGAACATGCAGCCAAGTATGAGAATCACTGCAGTATGGTGTTCTCCATTGAATAAAATGCATACATTTACAGATATGACTTCTCAGAATTTAATTTTTTTTAAATTATTACACCAAGTTTCCAACACAATTTTACCCTTCACATGAAAAGCCAAGATAAATATTTTCATTGTGTTTTTCTTGATAACAGTCTTGTAAGACATAATTCACATGCCATAATTTGCCTTTTCAAAGTGTACAATTCAATGATTTTTAGTATATTGCAGACTTGTGCAATCATCACCACTATCTAATTTCAGAATAGATTCATCACCCCAAAAGGAACCCCAAACATATTAACATTATCTCCATATTGTCCCCTACCACAAACCTTGCCAACCATTAATCTACTAACTGATTATGTAGATTTGTCCATTCTGGGCATTTCATACAAATGGAACCATATATGCTGTGTGGCATTTTGTTTCTGGTTTATTTCATTCAGCATATTGTTTTAAGGTTCATGTGTGTTGTAGCAGTATCAGTATTGCACCAATTTTTTTTTTATTCATCCTTTGATTTGATATTTGGTTGTTTTGACTTTTGCTATTATAATAATGCTGCTATAAGAATTGTGTATAGGTCTTTCTGTAAGTATATTTTCAGTTCTCTTGAGTATATTCCTAGGGGTGGAATTGCTGAGTCATATGGTAACTCTATGTCTAAATTTGAGGATTTACCATACTATTTTTCAAAGTGGCTGCACCATTTTACAATCCCACTAATGATGTGTGAGGTTTCTGACATTTCTATAGCCTCCCAAACACTATTTTTTAAAAAAATTACTTTTCTTTATTTTAAAATTGTGGTTACAGAACAATTATGCATAAAATACATGATTTCCATACACTACCCATCCCAATACCTTCCATTGGTATGAAACATTTGTTACAATTGATGATAGTACATTTTTATAATTTTACTATTAATTAAAGTCCATGGTTTAACTTAGAGTTTACTGTCATGTGGTTCCATGGTTTTGTTTTTAAATTTTTATTGTTATCATATATACAATCTAACATTTCCATTTTTAATTAATCATATTAGATATACATTTCAGTACTGTTAATTACATTCACAATGTTGTGTACCATTACCGCAGTCTGTTACCACAACATGTCCATCATTCCCAATAGAAACCCTATACATTTTAAGTTTTACTTTCCTATACTCTACCCCTACACTGCCCCCTTGAGGCCTATATCTTAGATTCTGACTATGAATTTTCTTCTTCTAATTACTTCATATCAGTGGGGTCATACAATACTTGTCCTTTTGTATCTGGCTTATTTCACTCAACATGATGTTGTCAAGATTCATGCATGTTATTTCATATATCAGGTCTCCATTCCTTTTTTTGGCCAAATAATATTTCATTGTATGTATATACCATATTTTATTTCTCCATCCATTGGTTGATCAATACTTTGGTTGCTTCCCATTTGTGGCAATTGCAAATAATGATGCTATGAACATCTGTATCTTTTTGAGTCACTACTTTTGATTATCTTGGGTGTATACTTAGTATATACCCTAGTAATGGTAGTGTTGAGTCATATAGTAATTCTATACTTAGCTTTCTGAGGAACTGCCAAACTGTCTTCCACAGTGGATGCACCATTTTACATTGCCACTGGCAATGAATGAATGTTCCTATTTCTCCATATCTTCTCCAACATTGAATATTTTCTATTTTTTACTAAAAGTCACTTTAATGGGTATGAAATGATAACTCATGATTTTGAATCACTTTTCTGATGGTTGATAATGTTGAGCATACTTTTATGTTTTACCTCATTTATATCTTTTCTTTGAAGAGATGTCTATTCAAATCTTTTGCCTATTTTTTAAATTGGGTTGTTGGTATTTTTGTTTTGGGGTTGAAGGATTTCTTTATATTTTCTAGAAATTGAAATTTTATTGGATCTGTAGTTTCCAAATACTTTCTCCCATTGTGAGCATTATTTTACCTTCTTGTTAAAGTTCTTTGAGGCACAAAATGCTTAATTTTGATGAATTTCCTTTTATTTATTTTTTTCTTTTGTTCCTTGTGCTTCAGATGTGAAGTCTAAGAAACCATTGCCTAATGCAAGATATTGAAGATGGTTCCCAATGTTTTCTTCTAAGAGTGTGCTTGTTTTAGCTTTTTTAATTTAGGTCTTTGATCCAGTTTGAGTTGAGTTTTATATTATTGTGTGAGGTAGGAATCCTTTCCTTTTGTGCAAATGGAGATGCAATGTCACCGGCATCATTTGTTGAAGGGAGTATTTTTTCCCAACTGTGTGGTCTTTGTCAGCTGATCAAAAATTAGTTGGCCATAAATGTGAAAGTTGATTTCTGAGTTTTCAATTCAATTCTATTGCTCTATATTTAGGTCCTTTTGCCCATACCATGTTGCCTTGATTAACCTGACTCTGTAATAAGTTTTCAGATAGGGAAGTGTATGTCTTCCCACTTGGTTTTTCTTTTCACAATGACTTTAGGGAACATTATATTTCCATATAAATTTGATGATTGGCTCTTCTGTTTCTGCAAGGAAAATTGTTGGCATTTTGATTGGGACTGTATTGAATCTACAAAATGCTTTGAGAAGTATTGATAGCTTAACTATAATTTTCCAATCAATTAACATGAACTGTCTTTCCATTTATTTAGGCCTTCTTTAATTTCTTTTGGCAATGTTCTGTAGTATTCTATGTAGAAATCTTTTGCATCCTTGATTAGATATATTCCTAAGTATTTGAATCTTTTAAGTTGCTATTGTGAATAGAACATTTTTCTCGATTTCTTCTTCTAATGACCCATTGTTTTGGTTAGAAATACTACTGAGTTTGAGGTTGAGCATGTGCTCAACCACTTTGCAGAATTCATTTTTTAGCTCTAGGACTTTGGTGGATTTTTCAGGATATTCTGTATATAATATTATATCATCTGCAAATAGGGAAGGTTGTACTCTTCTTTTCCAACTTATGGAATGCTCACTTCTCTTTAGATTTTTGGAAGAGTTTGAGCACAATTGGAGTTCAATGTTCTTGGAATGTTTGGTAAAACACCACTATGAAACCATTTGGTCCTGGGCTTTTTTTGTTATTGTTGGGAGGTTTTTGATTACTGATTCAATCTCTTTACTGTAAATTGGTTTGTTCAGATCTTCGGTTTCTTCCTGAGTCAATGCATTTAGCTTGTGTTTCTATAAACTTGCCCATTTCATGTAGTTTATCCAATTTATTGGTGTATAGTGTCTCCTTAAAGTCAATTTTTATTTCAGTGGGATCAGTAGTAATGTCCCCCTTTTTCTGGTTGATTTTTTTAATTTGCATCCCCTCTCTCTTTTTCTTTGTCAGTCTAGCTAAAGATTGATAAAGAGTCTTTACTGATCTTTTCAAAGAGACAACTTTTGATTTTGTTGATCCTATTGTTTTTTTTTTTTTTTTTTAATTCTATTTCATTTATCTTCCCTCTAACCTTGGCTATTTCCTTCCTTCTCAGCTTGCATTTAGTTTTCTCTTCTTTTTCTAGTTTTTCCAGTTTTGAGGTTAGCTCTCTTTGAAATTTTTTTTTCTTTTGTATGTAATACTCAAAAAAGTATATCCTACCTGATAGACCTGTAGATGATATCATTTTTTAGTTTCTCATAGAAGTACTGTAAATTTTCCTCTCAGTACTGCTTGCACTGAATCACTTCAGTTTTGGCATGTTGTATTTTCATTTTTGTTTGCCTCAAAATATTTTCTAGGCTTGCTTCTGATTTCTCTTTAACTCATTGATCAATTAAGACTATGTTGTTTAATTTCCACATATTTGTGAATTTTCCATTTCTCCCTCAGTTACTGATTTCTAGCTTTATTCCACTGTAGTCAGAGAATACATTGCATGATTTCAAATTGTTTTAGTTTATTGAGACTTGTTTTGTGACTAAACATATGGCCTATCCTAGAAAATGATCTGTGTGCATGTCATGGTTAGGGACACGTGTCAACTTGGCCAAGTTGTGGTACCTGTTTATCTGATTGGGCAAGCACTGGCCTGTCTGTTGCAATGAGGATATTTCATAGGATTAGGTCATGATCACGTCAGCTGCATCCACAGCTGATTCCATTTGTAATCAGCCAAAGGGGAGTGTCTTCTGCAATTAGTGATGCTAAATCTAATCATGGGAAGCCTTTTAAGGAGGACTCAGAGGAGACAGGTCCCGTTTCTGCTTTGGTTGGTGAGCCTCTTCTGCGGAGTTCATCCAGGCCATCCATCAGAGTCGTTGGCTTCACAGCCTGCCCTGTAGATTTTGGACTCTGCGTTCCTGCGGTCACGTGAGACAGTTTTATAAATTTTATATTTGCAAGTGTTCCCTGTTGATTCTGTTTCCCTAGAGAATCCTAACTAATACAGTGCACTTGAGAAGAACATGTATTCTGTTTTTGTTGGTTGAATTGTTCTATGTATGTTTGTTAGGTCCACTTGGTTTAAAGTATCATTCAAGTCTTGTACTTTATTATTGATCTTCTGATGAGATCTTCTGCACATTATTGCAATTGGCGTACAAATTCTTTTACTTTTAATGTAGAAATGTTAATTTCTCCCTTTTCAAGTCTGTCAGTATATGCTTCCTGTATTTTGGGGTTTGCTTTTAGATTCATATATAATATTAATTCCTACATCTTCTCGTTTAATTGTCCCTTTTATCAGTACATAATGACCATCTTTGTCTCTCATAACTATTTTTGACTTAAACTCTACTTTATCCAGTATTAGTATAGTCACCCAAGTTCTCTTTTGGGTAATACTTTTATGGTGCATATATATTTTCATCCTCAACCTATTTGTATCTTTGATTTTTACTTAATCTCTTCCAGAAAGCATATAATTAGGTCATGTATTTTTATCCATTCTACTAATTTCTGTTTCTTGACTTGAGAGCTTAGTCCATTTCTACTGCCTTTATTATGTCTTTTTAGATTTTAGCCATTTTAATTATTGTGAAGCAGTATCTCATGGCTTTGTTTTGCATTTTCTTAATGACTAATAATTTGAACATCTTTTGTGTGCTTTTTGGCCATTTCTGTCTTTTTTTTGTAAATGTATTCTCAAAATCCTTTGCCCATTTTTAATTGTGCTACTTGGTATTCTATTTTGTGAGCTGTTGGAATGCAATATACCAGAAACGGAATGGCTTTTAAAAAGAGGAATTTAATAAGTTGCTAGTTTACAGTTCTGAGGCCGAGAAAATGCCCCAATTAGAATAAGTCAATAGAAATGTCCAATCAAAGGTATCCATCCAGGGAAAGATACCTTGGTTCAAGAAGGCCAGTGAAGTTCAGGGCTTCTCTATCAAGTGAGAAGGCACATGGTGAACACAGTCAGGGCTTCTCTCTCAGCTGGAAGGGCACATGGCAAACATAGCATCATCTGCTGGCTTTCTCTCCTGGCTTCCAGTTTCATGAAGCTCCGCGGGAGGCATTTTTCTTCTTCATCTCCAAAGGTCGCTGGCTGGTGGACTCTCTGCTTCGTGGTGCTGCAGCATTCTCTGCTCTCTTAATCTCCTTCATTCTCCAAAATGTTTCCTCTTTTATAGGATCCAGTAAACCAATCAAGACCCACCCAAATGGGTGGAGACATGTCGTCACCTAATCCAGCTTAACAACCACTCTTGATCAAATCACATCATACAGGGGGGTGATCCAATCAGTTTCAAACATACAGTATTGAACATTATGAAATGGGATTTTGATTAAAACATGGCTTTTCTAGGGGGCATACTTCATTTCAAATCAGCACACTTCTCTTCTTATTTTGGAGTTGTAAGAATCGTTTGTGTGTTCTTAAGACACATTTATTATTATTATTAGATATATGATTTGCAAATATATTCTTCTATTCCTAAATTGTCTTTTCACATCCTTGATGATATCCTTTTAAGCACAAACATTTTTAAATGTATAATGTCCACTTTATTTATTTGTGTTTTCCAGTTATACTTTTAACGTTTTATCTAGGAAACCATTGGCTAATCCTAGGTAACAAATATTTACTCCTGTTTTCTAGTTTTATTTTTCTAGTAGTTCCTTGAAGGTGTCTTGCAATAAATTCAGATTTAACTTCTTCCATGTAATTTTTGTTCGTTTTGTAGCTATTATATTATCAATAAATACCACCTCTATAGTCCCTTGCATTGAAAATTATCATATAATGTTGGTTTCACTTTAATTTCTGTGTACTTGGTAGTTCAATACTTTTATCCAGTTTTCTTTTTTCTCCCTATATCCATGTCCCACACTAAAGTCCTGCTCTTCCCTTGTTCCTACTTCTTTCTGTCTACTTAGCCTATCCAGAAGGTGTGCTGTAATTGACTAATTTTATTTTATTGTTCTGATCACCATTCCTCTCTAAAACCCAATATTCCAGAGTTATCTTTCCCCACATACACCTTCAAAATATCTGATGGTCAACTTTTATCATCCAGTATAGTTATTACTGCTGTTTTGTTTGATTTTAATTTATGGAGAATAAATAATTTTGCCTAATCTTAAATTATCTGCCCCCAAATTTACTAATTACACCGGTATTGTTAGATGTGGGAATATTTTAATATTCCTCCCTCCAGGAAATGTAGATGAATATCCCTCCCTTGACCGTAGTCTTCACTTAGTGACTCACATTCAAATAGTAGGGTATGAAGGGGAAACTAAAGTCTCCAGTGGGGAAACCTGGCATGTGTGAGTTTAACCGCATGATGGAAGTCAACTTCACCAGCAACACATCCTGCTGATTCCTTTGCTTGCCCCCACTTAACTATTTCTTCCCCAAATCTACAATCTCAATATATTCATCAACAGTTATCAGACAAACCTAAATTGAATGACATTCTACAAAATTCCTAACCAGTTGTATCTAAAAGTATCAAGGCCATAAAAGAAAGGGAACGAATGAAAACTTGTCAAAGATAGAGATGACGGAGGAAACAATGACTGAATGTGAGGTGGCATACTCATTTGGATACTAGAACACAGTAAAGACAGGAAGAGAAAAACCGGTGAAATACAAATAAATCATGTAGTTTAGTTTAGATAATAATATCATAGCCATATTAATTTATTGTTACTATAACTTGCTTGTACAAAATATCTAGATATTTATCTAGACAAAGCTAGGTGAAAGATTGAAAGAAGCACTTTACACTTTCTTTTTAACACTTTAGCAAATTAATATCACTTAAAGATAGAAAAAAGAGATAAATAAAACCTTGTTCCTGGGTGGGTGCTCTTAGAATTGAAAATATTTAATTTTCCCTCAAGTGTTTTATAAATGTAAGGAAGTTACTTAAAAAATTATGGTTGGATTTGAAAAACTGTTTCTAAAAATTATGTGAATTAACAAAACCCAAGGATATGTTGAAAAAAATTATACAAATCTTTATACATATATCAAGAGAGCATAAAGCTACAATAATTAAGAAACAAGAATATAATTACCAGAAGGAAAAATTAAGAGTGATTTAGTCCCTGCTGATGAAACCAACTTCAACTTGTGCCATTGTTCTCTTTATTTCCTACTCTGCCGAAACAATGAGTTTAGAATTGGCCAGGGTTCTTCCCATTAATCCTGCTTATTCCTGCAATAATCCCCATTTCACATAGTGCAATCCAACTATGTCAGGTAAATACTGATTACTTAGGTTATTTTCTGATATCTCTGATTATATAAGGACTAATAATCTATTTTATAAAATATAATATTTTCCTTTGTTGTGCTTACCAAAACAACAACTTAGTATTTATTTGTTTAGTTATGTTCTAAAGCTAAATTTCCACTATTAGATTGAGCTTCCGTAGATGGGTTGACACATGCCTGTCTTTTTCACCTCTTTATATAATTGAATGAATGAATAAAAAATGAAAATCGCTCACAATTTTCCCATACATAGAAATAAGTTGTAACTTTGGTTTTATTTACAATTTAGTCTGATCCAAGATAACTGGCCCAACTTATAATGACTTGAACAGTTTAAATATGGTACAAATATATTCACAATTTAATATAATAATAGTTATTTCAAGACTGACTATAATATTAATGCTTCTCAGTGACAGTATTCTTTTTCATTTCTCATTTTATCTACTTATAGATCTTAGAAAAGAATGTCATTAAAATAGAAAAATTCAATGTGATTAGATGATGCCAGCCCATATGTTCCTCAGCTAGGTTTCTGCAGCTAGTTCCTCCAGAGGCTTAAGTCTCTTCTGCTCCTGAGCTGTCTCCTTGTTAACAGGAAATCATTTTAATGACTGCATTTTTCATAGCAACTCTAGTGCAAAAATTGGCTCTCTAAAAATTTTCATATTCATGTATTCTTTTAACAATACAGAAAAGAATGATTATAATTACATTTCAGCAACATATAGCATACATTTAAAAGAATCCTGAAACAACATATAGTTAAAGAAAAATGAAAATTTTATCTCTATGTGTATTTTCGGTAAACTCAATTAAAATATATTATTTATATGGAAAAATGTGCAAAGAACAAGGGCACAGTGTGGTAGCTTGGAGTTATATGCCCCAGAAAAACTATTGTAATAATACATTTTGAAGAGGCTACTTCAATTAAGATGCTTGCTGGTTTGAAACTGTTATGTACTTTAGAAAAGCCATGTTATTCTAATCCAATTTTGTGGAGGCAGACCTATTGTTGGGTGGGAACTTCTGATTAGGTTGTTTCCAAATAGATGTGACTTTGCCCATTCAAGGTGGGTTTTAATCTGCTTACTTGAGTCCTTTAAAAGGAAGACATTTTGGAGAAAGCACAGATGCTTGGAAACAGAAAATGCCCTAGGAGATGTAAGCTAAGAGATCAAATCCAGAGTTTTCCCCAGAGATACTAAGATGCTTGAGAAAGAAATACCTACAAAAACTAAGACCCACAGGACACTCGAATCAAAAGCTGAAAGCAAAGGACTGGGAGCAAGGACCAGCAGATGCCAACCACATGCCTTACCAGCTGACAAGAGGTGTTCTGGATGCTGGTGGCCTTTCTTCACAGTTCAGTTATCACTTATTGATGCCTTAATTCAGACATTTTCATGGTCTTAGAACTGTACGTTTGTTAACAAACAGCCTTTGTAAAAGCCAGTCTGTGCCTGGTATATTGCACTGCAGCAGCTTCAGCAAACTGAAACAAGATGTATCTGTGCTGGTCTGAATCTGTGGCGGACCCCAGAAAAGCCATGCCTTTTGATCCTCATTCAGTATTGCTGGGTGAGAGCATTTTGATTGTTTCCATGAAGATGTGACCCACCCAATTGTGGGTGGTAACTTTTGATTAGATGATTTCCATGGATGTATGTCTCCACCCACTGAAGAAATAGAGTTGCTTGCTGGAATCCTTTAAAAGAGGAAACATTTTGGAGAGAGTCCCTTTTGGTAAAGCCATGAGAAAGCCAGCAGAGACCACCATGTTTGCCATGTGCCCTTCCAGCTGAGAGAGAAACGTTGAACATCGTCGGCCTTCTTGAACCAAGGTATCTTCCCTGGATGCCTTAGATTGGACATTTCTATAGACTTGTTTTAATCGGGACATTTTCTCGGCCTTAGAACTGTAAACTAGGAACTCATTAAATTCCCCTTGTTAAAAGCCTTTCTGTTTCTGGTATTTTGCATTCTGGCACCTAGCAAATTAGAACAGTATCCAAACTGAATCAGAATAAGGTATCCTATTACTGGATACCATAATAAAGACAATGCCATATAGAGAAAAGCCAAGGAGAGCAGCCAGGAGTGGGAGGTCAACAGAACCCCGAATAGAAAGGAGAAGACACTGCGATGTGCATTCACATGTAGAAAAAAAAAAAAAAAAGGACCATGAATCACCAGCAACCATCCTTAGCATCCTAGAGTCTTTGGGAAGAAAACATTACCTTGCTGCTCGCTCAATTTTGGACTTTTTCTTAGCCTCAAAACATTGAGCCAATACGTTCTTGTTGTTTAAGTCAGCCTACTTGTGCCAGTTTGAAAATGTTATGTCCTCTTAATCCTCATTCAATATTGTTTAGGGTGGAACACTTTGATCAGATAGTTTCCATGGAGATTGCTCCACCTAATTGTGGGTGTGACGTTTTGATTAGATGGAGATGTGACTCTTCTCATTCAAGGTGGGACTTGATTAGTTTACTGGAGTCCTTTAAAGGGAGAAACAATTTGGAAGTTTAGATGCTTGGACTGCTGACGGAGAGCAGATGCACATGAAACTTAGCGATGCAGAAAGAAAATGCCTCCAGGGAGGCTGTTTGAAACCAGCCATGTGCTCACAGAGGTGTTCTTGACCCTTTGGCCTTTCTTGAGGTAAAATATCTTTATCTGGATGCCTTAGTTTGGGTATTTTTATGGCTTTAGAATGGTAAACTTGTAACTTAATAAATTCCCTTTGTAAAAGCTGTTCCATTTCAGGTATATTGCATTCTGGCAGCTTTAACAAACTAATACACTACTGTACGTATTGTTTAAACATCTTGGAAGTTAATATACATAGCTAAATGCATTTCCATGAAGCAAAATCAGTGTAACCAGCACCCAGATAAGAACTAACTAGCCTCATGCCTTCTCCAAGTCAATAACTACTCCCCATGTAACCACTATCCTGACTTTTATTTCCATTGACTTTCCTTTATGGTTTTCAAACTTTTTATAAAAGAAATTACACATTGTGTATTTTTATTCTAGCTTCATTTGCAAGCATTTTCTAATGAATATGTTCATGAATCTGTGCATTTTGTTGCACAAGTCAGTAATCTGTATAGGAGTCCAATAACATACAATCTATACTTTTTTCCATTTAATTATTGATGGGTATTTTGATACTTTCTACTTCAAACAACAAATTTTTGTGAGATCTGTATGAATGGAACCACTGCCAGTATGGACTAAAATGGACAGAAAAGGGAAAAATGGAAGGAAAAATTATTTCAGAAGCGAACCACATATGCTAAGGACTAGAGATAAGAAATCTTAGGACAGGAGAGCAGACCCACCATTCATGTAGGAATGGGGAGTGTGCCCTGGAGACAGAGAGTAGACCCTCCACCTCAATCTTCCAGAAGAGTGTTACCACCCCAGGGGTCTCAGAAGTCTGGGGAATTGAAGGAATTCAGCTTCCCCATTGTTCTGGAAGAATGGCACTGCCTCAGGCATCAGAAAATGTGGTGCACATTCCCTGGGAATTGAGGAGAGTCTGGTCACCACCATATTGTTCAGAAGAGGTTGACTATATTCCCAGGAGTGGCAGAGATTCCAGGTACCACTCAGAGGCTTGAGGAGGGGGTACCAAGAATAAAATGCTCTCCCCAATGCTCCCCAATGTTGCAGACCTCACACCAGAGTCTACAGAAATCAGGGCTGCTGCATAAGCCCTTAGAAAGGGGTGGGCCTGCCACTCTCTCAAGCCCCAAGTATAAAGTATCATTCTATAAAAGACTCTTAGACTTTGAAATCTAATGAAGTACACCTGCTGGTTTTTGGAACTGGTTGTGTCTCGTGACCCCTGTTTGACTTCCAATTTGTCCCTATGGAAATGGGAACATTTATCTTATGACAGTCCCTCCTTTCTATGTTGGAAGCAGATAACTTGTTCTGGAGAAATATAATTGACATATTTATCTTTACTCCTGTGACCTTTCTTAATGATTGACTCCCTGATTAATTTCCTTGATTGATTTTAGTAGGGTTTTTGTGTATATGTGTATGTAGTTTTCTTAGGAATTTCTACATGCACTTTCACATCATCTGTGAGTAAAGATTGTTTAATTCTGTGATTCTTATATGTATTCAATTAATTCATTAATTCATTTAAATTGGCCTGTTGTATAGACCAGGTTAAGTTAAAAGAACTGGTGACAGCTGACATCTGTGCTTTATGTGCATTTTAGGTGATAAATTTTCAGTCCTAAACCATTAAAAATGTTAGCTGTGGGCCTAGATGCCCTTTATATGTTGCTAATATTCTTTCTTATTCCTGGTTTGTTGAGAGATTTTAGTATGAATTGGTGTTGAATTTCCTCAAATATTTGTGTATGCTGAGAAGATCATATCTTTTTTTCTCTTTAGGTGAATAAAATAAATGATACTGATTACTTTTCAAACTTTAATCCAGCTTTGAATACATGGGGTATTCCTTACTTGATTTTTTTAGGTATTGTATTCCTGTTATGTATTGCTTGATTCATTTGTTTTACTTTTTCAGTCTTGTGTAATTTTTTATGGAGAATCCTGTTGTCATTTTTATCTTTTTGATGTTTCTTTTTTAGTCTGGCTCATTAAAAAAATTCTGCATGTTCATGTGTGTGAGTATGTAAATGTGTGTTTATCCTGTGATTTATTGAGCTTCTTAGATCTATGGATTTAAAGGTGTCCTCAAATACATAGAATTATCAGTTTTATTTCCTCAAATAATTTTATTATACCTCACATTCCTATACTACTTCTTATTTTTTTGCATGCTATATGGCAGAGTAACATTTCATTCTTTTTTTCATGTAGTATCCTGTTTTTGCAGCACCACTTGTTGAATTTTTTGTTGCTGTTGTTTGTTTTTGTTGGTGACTTTTGCCTGTTTGTTTTGGGAAGTGCATGGGCCAGGAATCGAACCTGGGTCTCCCACTTGGCAGGTGAGAATTCCAGCACTGAACTACCCTCATACCCCCAAATTCCTATACTTCTTAAACTTCAATACCCGATGGTCATATCATTTAATATTTTTCCACATGTCATTTAGTCCTTGCTAATTTTTCCTATGTTTTTCATTTTGGATAGTTTCTATGTTTCAATATAATTGATTTCTCTTCTGCAATATTTAATTTACTGTCATCCCAGTACAATGAAATTTTTGTTTCACATATTGTATTTTTACCTCTAGAAAATCCACTTGATTTTTTAATCAAATTTTCCATTTCTTTTCTGATTATTCTCATGGTTAAAATAACTGTTCTAAAGTCTGGCTGTTAGCCCCAATATCATTATCATTTCTGTGCTTCTTTGTAATTTCTGATTTTTTTTTTTTTTTTAACTTAGGTCATGTATTTCTTCCTCTTGGCTTCAAGAAATTTATTTGGATGTTAGAAATTGTAAACATTATGCTGTTAAATGTCTGGATTTCATTGCCTTCCATTATAAAAGGAAATTTTCGGCTTTTATTTTATAGCAGTTAAAATATTTGAAGACTAGTTCGATTCCTTTGAGATTGTTTTTAAATTTTGCTAAGGCAGTACTAAAATCGATGTCAGCCCAAGAACCGTTCAGTCTGATACTAGCAAGTGCTCCCTTGAGGACCTTTTTTGAATGTCTTAAGTGATGCCTGAGGACTCTCCATCCCCACTGAGAAGAGCTTAAAAGTCTTTTTTAACCAATGTAAGTTCTGGAAATGGTTCAGTTTACAACTTCCTTTACTTTCTCTCTGGAAGGAGGTTGCTTATGGAATTTCACTTCATGCATGCAGAGTCCAATATACTGCAAAGCGTTAAAAGGACCACTATGCTTATCTCTTGGGCTTCTTTTTCTGTCTATCTCCTTGGTGGAACACTGCCCTACAAGCACCAGCTGTCATAGTCTCTCTGAATGCCGGTTATCTCTTGTAACTCAGTGAGATTTTGAGTACCAGCTCCGTGTGCTTGCGTTTTGGAAACTGCTTTCAGGCAGAATGCCAGAGTGATTTGAGGGCTTACTTGCTTTGATTCCATCTTTAATGATTACAGTCTTTTGCTTCTGCTTGTGCAAAATCTGCTAAGAGTTGTTTCATGTAGTTCTCTCATTGTTTATGGTGAGAGTTAGGTTTTGAACATCTTATTCCATTAAGGTCTGCCAATTAAGTCCGCAAATATAATTTATATACAAAATGTGTCAACATGTTAAACAAAATATGCAAATTGTCTAATTTAACTGCCTTGCAATGAACTAATAAATATCAACTAATCTGCTAATGTTCAATCAACATAACTTTAAATGAAATATAAAATAATTGATTGACCACATTTATATATAAATTCCTTGTATTGGAAGGAAAGCTAAATATTTTCTGACTTTATACAAATATTGTAGATCCATATATAAGTTTAACAGCTGAGAGCACTGAATATATTTTGAAAAGTTAGGATTATCATAAAATACAAAGCAAAGTAGTAATCATCATTTAAATTGTACTTTGTAAAAGTTCAACATATGATGTCTAAGTGATGTAAAATAAACTATGATGAAACAGACTTATTTTTGGCAAGGGATAGACTCTTTGGTGGCAGGTGTTCTCAAATTTATTTGCTGTTTTTCTTTTTTTCTGCCATCTTCTTCTCATAGCCATCCTTATTTGCACTTTGTAATTAGCTTATCATAGCTCTCCTTTAAGACAAAGAGCATGGATTAGTTGGTCTGCAAGTTGAAGAGAGGCTGTACAAAGCAGAAAATAGCTCCGGACAACACAATCTATTATCTAATTTTTTATAAATATGTCTGTCTATATGGATAAATATGATTTAAGTGTACCAATATAAGGTAAGCTATCTTTGCCCATGAGAAAAAAAATTCTCCTTGTTTGTGGATAGAATCATCAGTTGCAGAAATTCTCTATACTGAGCCTCTCCTTTCCACATACTTCACTACTTTTAATCCAATAAGAATCTATTTTTAATAATCTCTTTGTTACAGTGTGAGGGAATATTATTTACTGCACTTATAATAGCAATCAAATCAGCATACAGGAACAGACAATGGATATTTCAGTAGTTGGATATGGTGACAAAATGCAATTTTTAGCGGTTTTATCAGAACCTAAACATTTGTTTATATTATACTTTAGCTTTTGTATTGATGGAACTACAGGGAAATTAAGAGATAAACCTTGTGGTAGGTTTGAGAAACAAAATGATGAATGACAATAGGAAATATCATGGAGACTTAAGAATATTTGGAAGCTTATTGATATAGCCTGTTTAATTTTCTGACAAGTTTATCACATCTTAATTCATTTTATATCTTTCTATTTTGACCTAAAGAAGAGAATATTTTGAAGTATATTTGGAAAGCTGGATGGCATGCATGAAAGGATATGTGTGTGTGTGTGTGTGTGTGTGTGTGTGTGTGTGTGTACACATGCGTGCACTGTGAGTAACAGAAAATACCAAAAAGATGACACTAGTCTGAGTAAAAGTAAGCAAATGACATCACTCACTCTGAAGATTTCTTTAATGGACATATTTTGGATATGTCTTCAAATAAGTGAAATTTTCAGACAAAAATTATATCCAACTTTGTTCATATTTGTCTTGCACAAGAACAACAGAGGTAGATATAAAGCATAAGTCTCTGTCAGCTTTAGGTTCAAAAATTTTTTAAATTAATGACAAAGATTTTTAAATTTATTGTTAAAAGATATCTATTACTGTAAAAAAGAATTCTATAGTATCTTCAATATAATTTATAATATTTCACATGGTATTTAATTATAAACTTAAGCATCTCCATGCATCCTTCGTATCCTAAGGATTATCTTTATTATAGGAAAGTGCCCAGGAAATGGGATTATACCATTAAAACTGTTCAATTTTTTGAGGCAAGAATTCACTAAGAGCAACTGACGGATGATCACAGAATTCCTACAATAACTCAAATGGATTTTCTTCTAGAAATAAAATGGTCAATTTTTATGGTTCTTATATCCACTCATGTTCTTTTAAACACTTCATTTTAAGTAAGAATAAATTATATTACTATAGATGCTGAGGGTTTGGAAGTTACCAAATTACATTCTGTGATGCTTATTTTAAAAGTCAGAAGTATTGAAATAAATGAATAGGCTTATCAAAGAACATCATATTTAGTCTTCACTAAATTTCACTCCCTGAACTTTGTAAACATTATTAGTAAATAGTAATACCTTCAAATAGCATTAGTGTAACGACACTAATTTTATCTTAAGATAGTAAGTTCTGCAAAATTTTCATGTTGTGATGCAATATATCATTTGGAAACAAAAATTAAAATCACTCTTGAAACATATTGCATAAACCACTTACATAAAGCAATTTTTAAACCTGCTTTAGGATTAATTTATCGCAAAACTTGCCAGTCTTGTTGACCACTCAAAGGCATTCAGGATCCCCTGGCACTCTTTGAAATAAGAGAGATATTAACCCTGCAGTTCTGGCCTCATGCCAAGTCTGGTAATTAAATTCTCCCTACCTTATATTCCCTACATATTTCCAATTAGGAAAATAATTCTCTAATTCTCTTTGATATTGCTGTTGGGAAATAGTTCTGGCACAAACCTCCTGTATGCGCTCCCTTGGAATTGAACTCCAACACTGTTTGGAAGTTGGAACGAATGACATCTTTATATTTAAGACATACCATCCTCTAATATATTGTGCTAACATGGACATTGGCCATTATATAGACCATGCACCTTAGTTAAAATATGGTATTTTGTTATCTTCAAAATTTCTCAGTCATAGAACATCATAAGAGAAGAAAAATAAATGATAACTTCCAGGATATTTTAATGTTCAGGGGGGAGTTTCCTGACAGGAAAGCAGAAGTTTATCCTAATCAAAACAGAGCTAGGATATGCCAAGCTTTTTACATTTTTTCACTTTCAAACCTCTACAGCTGACTATGTGGGGGGATGAACAGATGGGATGAATTATATATTTAAACAGCCTTTGACATCACTTCAAACACCTTGGCTTTTGCTCTGTAAAAGGAACTTTATTATTTTGCCACTTATTGGAATCATGGCATCCTTTGCATTTTATTAAATGCTATAAACAAGATTAACAGTATAACATATTAAAGATTTAAGTTGAGTATTACAAATGACAAAGCAATAGCAAAGAAATTACTAGATGTTCTATTTTTAATTAACACCAAAAATTCATTTTTTATTCTCTGAAAAATGTGTTATCCTTTTGTACTAGTTGAAAATTATCCCTTTTCATCTTGTGACACTAGGAATATTTCTAAGCCGATGTTTATTCCAGGGATTTAATTGCTGTTTGAGAAGTAAACACTGCATAGAGGCTGCTGCCAGCAAGAATCTTATTGAATATCTGACAGGGTTAAGTAACATGTAGGTGAAGTTTGATTGTATATTATAAAAACAGAACTACAGATGGATTAATGAGGTCATTCATTCATCAAATATTGTATGAATTCATACCATATGACAGACATGGATTTTAGTCCTTGGCCTTGCTAAACTTGCAATTTACAGGCTTTAAGACTGTGAACACACATACACACACAATTATTTAAATATATAATGCCAGTGTTCATAAGAGTTGTGAAGGAAAAGGAAGAGTAAAGAGAGAATTGATGAAAGAATATTATTTACGTAATGTGAACTCTTTGAGAAGATGCTGTTTGGACAGAAATCTGAAAAAACTGCAAGAGTGAGCAATGTAAAACATATGCGGGGGGAACAAAAGTTCCAAATGAGGATAGAGAAAGTATCTGAGGTAGAAACATGCTTGCTGTGTTTGGGATACTACTTGAAGGGCTCTGTGCATACCCTAAAGTGAGCAGAGATGGGACTAAGGTAAATCAGAATACAAGGTGAGGGATGATATTGTCCATATTTTAAAACTTCAAGTTCTGTGTGACCCAAAAAGGGAGATATGGCTATTTGGTGCAAAATTTGTATTTTGTGTAGGGAATTACCTAATTTAACTTGTGTGGTGAGTTTAGTTAAGCACTATAAGTACATGGAATCTTGAATAGGGTATGAAATTGTGTTGGTTTGTCCAGGTTAGTGTGATGCCCCAATATATAGAAGAGTAATTTGAGCAGTGAATAAAGAAGTATTTGCAGGGTCCCCTTGGGGGACCATTTGGAAAATTTCTAATATTCTCAGAAGCAATGGGGACAACCAAATAAACAGCATGAGCCCTCAATCCTGGGACACATCCCTATGAAACTTATTCCTGCAAAAATTAGGCCTACGAATCACCCTCAGAGAACCTTCTGTATTGTTCAGATGTGTCCTCTCTCTCTAATCAGCTCAGCAGGGTACTCATTGCCCTTTCCCCTATGTGGGACATATCTCCCAAGGGTGCAAATCTCTCTGGCAACATGGGACAGAATTCCCGGGATGAGCCGGACCTAGTACCACGGGCTTGAGAAAACCTTCTTGACCAAAAGAGGGAAAAGAGAAATGAGACAAAATAAAATGTCAGTGGCTGAGGGCAGTGCAATGGTGGCTCAGAGGCAGAATTCTCGCCTGCCATGCTGGAGACCAGGGTTTCACTCCAGGTGCGTCCCATGCAAACAAAAAAAAAAAAGAAAAACAAAACAAAAAAGGCAGTGGCTGAGAGATTTCAAACAGAGTTGAGAGGTTATCCTGGAGGCTATTCTTACGCATTATATAGATATTCCTTTTTAATTTATGGTGTATTGTAGTGGCTGGAGGTAAGAACCTGAAACTGTTGAGCTGTGTTCCAGTAGCCTTGATTCTTAAAGATGATTGGATAACAATATAACTTTTCAAAGTAACTGTGTAATTGTGAGTACCTTGTGTCTGATGCCCCTTTTATCTAGGGTATAGGCAAATAAGTAAAAGTATATGGATAAAAGTAAATAAATAATAGGGGATAAGGGGTAAAATAATTGGGTAGATTGGAATAATGGTGGTCAATAAGAGGGTAAGGGTAAGGGGTATGGGATGTATAAGTCTTTTTCTTTTTTCTTTTTATTTATTTCCTGGAGTGACATAAATGTTCATGTTGATCATGGTGTGAATACGCAACTATGTGATGGTATTATGCTCTATTAATGGTACACCATGTATGGACTGTATGTGTGAAGATTTGTCACTGAAAATATTTCAAAACTAATAATATAAGCAAAGGTGAGAAGGTAAGAAAGGTTTAGATGATAATGGAGCCTTGTAGGCTATTTTAAGGACATTGTCCTCACTCTGTGAGATGGAAGGCCACCGGTGGATTTGAGCTGATTTTCAATGAACTGACATGTATTTTCAAAGGATGACTGTGCCCTCTGTGTTCGTCATAAAATACAGGGATAAGATGGATGCAGGACTTAGTTAGGAGGCTGTTGGCAGTAATACAGCTTTGAAATGATGGTGGCTTGGACCAGAGCTTTAATCCATGGTGAGGAGTAGTTATGACTGGATTCTGGAAGTCATTTGAAGGTTAGAAACTCTAAATGATTTGATGAATTGGATGTGAATGTAAGAAAAAGAGAAGAATAAAGGATGATGGAGGATTCTGTCCTCTACAAATAAGAGAATAAAGCTGCAATTTAATGAAATGGGATAAAGAGGGTTAGCAGAAAGATTTACCTGGAAATGCAGAGCTTGATTTTATGCATATTAATTTGAGATGTTCATTACGTATCTAAAGATAGATGAAAAGGTGGCAAGGTTGCCTATAAGTATCTGGAGTTCAGGCGTGAATTTAAGCTAAATATGATTTGTGTGACATCAGGGAATTATGATTTTATAATAAACAAATCTAAGTCTATGACATCTGACATAAAATACAATTATTAAAGCAAAATGAATTAAATAATGGGTTATAAATATGTTGGGGAATCTGTCACATGCCCTAGTAATATATAATAACCAAAAATTAGTATACAATGAGTAGTTTCTACTATGGGCACCCCATGAGTACTTTGAATCTTTGTGTATGATGCAAACCTTTTGATAAGAATTGTTCTTTACTGAATTTTCATTATATAAACAAATATATATTACTGTAACTTCTATTGAACTAATTTAATTTTTTATGAATTTTTATTTTGTAATTAAATACTTTACGCTTATTGAAATCATCATGTTCTATTCGCTTTGTTTTCATTTGGATCAAATTATTCTGAGAAAAATAACCAACAATGCTTTTATTTATCGTTCATTATTTGACCCCATAGAAAAATTTGACAGCGTATTCTGCAATTGTCAATACTATGTTTGTTTCTAGCATATCTACCAAGTCAAAATTCTTCATGTCTGTTCTTTTTGCTCTGAAATTGTCTTGAATATTTATTTTGTGACAATTTTATATCATGTTGCTTTTATCATGTTCACTCATTTAATGTTTTATTTTATTTTATAATAATCTTTCTAGAAAGCTAATTTTCTTCAATGCAATTCATTTCACATTTTTACTATGTGTAAAAATATTTTAACATTTAGATATTTCATTTGTAAAAATTACTCTGCATAACTTTGACATAAATTGAATTGTTTGCTGTTTTTGACAATTTGCAATATCTATGAAATGAAAGACTGGGAGTAGATTTATTCCTTGGGAAATACATATTACAATTATGGTCATATCCTCTGAGATGATCCTGTAAAGTCTTATAAAACATCTTTCTTTGTTTCTTAATTTAAAGTTATTTTGTCATTAGAAAATAAAATGGCAACATTTTATTGGGTCTAAAATAAACTAGACATTAAATGTATGATAACAATGTGACCAAGAATGATAACTGGATAAATAGAAATACATTTTTGTAAGGTTTTTTATTTTGTGTAAAGTGACATAATACTAATTATAGGTGTATTTTCATAAGGTAAGATTATGTATTTTAAACCAAAGATTAGTCACTAAAAATATAAATCAGAGATATAACTAAAAGCCAATAGGGGAGATAAAAGGGAATATTATAAAAACATTAAATTGATCCAAAAAAAAAGGTAAAATGAGAAAAGACAGGAACAAAAGCACTTAAGACAAATTAAATTGGTAGATGGTAGTTTATAACTCAAGCATTTCAGTAATAACATTAAATGCATGCGTACACAGAATTCCAATGAATGATAATTACTTTAAGAATAGATGAAGAGGCAATATGTTTTACATAAGAAAATAATCCTCAAATACTGTGATACAAATGTACTATAAGTAAAAGAATATAAAAAATAAACCATGAAGGCACTTGAGTCCCAGAATAATAAATGGATGTTAAAACCATGGATAAAAGTATGATGAGATATAGGAGATGTGCAGTGTCAAATAATTTTCTCAAAAAGTACTTATTATTTATAAAGGGAAATATTAGCTTTTTTTAGTAAAGAAATCTGAAAAACTCCACCTTAACCAATGGAACATGTTATATCGGTTTAGTACCAAGGAAACATTCTGTCCCATTTTATCATCTATCAGTTAAAACGGATGAAAACATTTCTCACTGAAGAGAATTTTTCAATTTTTAGTAATCAAATTAATATATTTCTGTCATTGTCTCTGCTTTTGAGCTTTATATAAGAATGCTTTTCTACTAAAATTACAAACATATTACATTTTCCTATATCTTCTTCTGAAATAATTACATTTTTTCTTTTATATGTAGGTTTTTGAACGATTTGGTGTTCAGTCTTTAAAGTGATGGTAGATGAAGTTTCAGTTTTGTCCTTATAGTAGATAGTTTTCCCATATATAGTGAACAGTTTTCCTACACCATCTACCAAAGAATCTATAGTTTTTCATTGAATAGATATACCATCATTAATATATTTTAATTTTCTGTATATACATGGATATACATAGGAAATTTTCACATTAGTCTACTATTCTTCAACAAAATTACACTTTATTATAATTTTATAGTGTTTCTCAATATCTGGACATATATTATAGAGCTGTAGTATTCTATATGTTTATTTTCATAGAAAGCACAGCTCTTAAATATGTAGTTTGATGTTCAGACAATTATACATTGCCATGTGATCACCAAGTTAGTAAACATACAACTTTTCATCCAAATAGAAGTCATGTGTGTGCTCCTCTCAGCTGCTGCCTACCCTCCAAAGACAAATGTTTTTCTCATTTGTATCCTATTGCTTAGTTTTGCCTGTTCTATGATTTCTAATACAAGAATCATGCAACATATTCTCTTTTGTATTTGCTCTTTTGTTCATAATTATTTTGAGTGCTGTGTCATATCAGCAGTCTACCCTTATTTCGTTGTTATCAAATTCATAATATTCCTGTGTATGAATATACCATGATTTTTTAAAAGTTTTTTTATTTATTAAAAAAAATTAACTAACACAACATTTAGAAATCATTCCATTCTACATATGCAATCAGTGATTCTTCATATCATCACATAGATGTGTGATCATCATTTCTTAGTACATTTTCATCGATTTAGAAAAAGAAATAGCAAGACAAAAGAAAAAGAAATAAAATGATAATATAGAGAAAAAAATAAAAATAAAAAATGCAAAAAATATATAAAAAAACAAACAAACAAACAAACAAACAAACAAAACTATAGCTCAGATGCAGCTTCATTCAGTGTTTCAACATAATTACATTACAATTAGGTAGTGTTGTGCTGTCCATTTTTGAGTTTTTGTATTCAGTCCTGTTGCTGACTCAGCAGACTCAGCAGGAGATATCTGTAAATGTAAAATTTATAAAAGTGTCTCATTCAGAAGTGGGGTGTAAGAGTCCAAGATCTCTAGGGCAGGCCAAAGGCTGGCAGCTCAAATTAAAGTCATCAATGAACTCTCAGGAGAGGCTGGCTGGCTGAAGTAGGAAGAGTAATTGTCTCTTCTGAATCCTCCTTAAAAGTCTTCTGGTGATTTAAGCATCACTCACTGTAGAAGACGCTCTTCTTAGTTGATTGCAAACACAATCTGCTGTAGATGCAGCCATTGCAGTCATGATTTAAGTCCCTGAATTGTCCTCCTAGCAACAGACAGGCCAATGCTTCCCGGACCAGACAACCAGGCACCACCACTTGGCCAAGTTGACACATGAACCTGACCATGACACATGGATTTCATATAAAGATAATCAAGTAGTACATAGTCTTTTGTGCCTGACTTTATTTGCTCAATATTATTTGTAAAGATGGGTTAAAATATTTTTTCATTAAATTTTTGACAATTACTTTTCAAAAATATGTGTTTATTGTTGTTATTGTTTGTTTTCACTCAGGCACTCACTTTATCCCCTTATTCTGCACTCCACTTTCATGTGTGTGCAAGTTATTTAATATTGTTCCTCAGGTTTCAGAGGCTCTGTTTGTGGATTACAGTTTTATTTTTCCTCCTTTCTACTTTAGATTGTTCATGTGTTTAGACGATTCATAATTTACATTTTTTTTAATTTTGAGCAATTTTATTGAGATGTATTCACATACCATATAATCATCCAAAGTATACATCAGCAGATCACAGTATTTATGTATGGTTGTGCATTCATCACCACAATCAATTTTTGAACATTTTTACTACTCTAAAAAATAAAAATAAAAAAGAACACCCAAAACATACCATATCCTTTATCCCCTATTATTTATTTATTTTATTGTCTTTATTTTATTACAAATCTGCCCACACACTGAATATTGGGAGTGTCAGTTACAAGGTTTTCACAACCACATGGTCACACTATAAAAGCTGAATAGTTACATAATTTACTTTAAATTATTGACTTATTCATAATATTTAAAATAGCTCTTTCAAAGGTTTTGTCTGCCAATTTTGTAATATCTAATGTTCGGCTATGATGTAATAATGGCTACATCTTTTATTATTATTGGATTTTCATTTGCAATGTTTTTTATTATTGGATGCTGAGCATTGTAAACATAACAAGATTGAGTTTTTGGATTTTGTTTCTCTCTTTAGAGTTTTGACTTTTTATTTGAGAAAAATTTTAGTTACTCGTGAATCAGCCTGATCTTTAGAGAACTTTTTTTTCAAAAAAAAAGAAATTGTTAGAATGGATCTAAAATGGTCTTTACTCTAGGGTCTTACAATTTTACCACTTAGCCATAACTATTCTGGTCTCTGTACTGAATGCCTTTGTATTTAAAGAGGCCTCACAACTATAGATGGCCAGAAATTTCAGAGCCCTTATGTGAGCTCTGAAAATGGTTTAGCTTACAACTCTCTAGTAGATATTTACTTGGTTTCATGGTCAAGCTAGTTATCTCCAGCTTTCTACATAATAGAAAGGAGACATTTATGAAGATATTTAGACGTCTTTGTTGTCATAGGTCCTTCCTCTCCTACACATTTCATCATCTAAGCTTCATTAAATTCTGATGTCTCCTTAATCACTGGTATCTCCATATCCTGCTTGCATGAAAAATGCCTCCTGACAGAATGTGGGGCAATTGTAGGACTCCCCTACTCTTCACTCAGAGACCGTTCTTCCTATTTTTACTGTGTCATTTTCTACTGGTTTTGGGGAAGGAGGGCAAATTCAGTAGCAATTGCTACATCATAGCTGAAGCAGGAATTCTAAGGTTTACTTTGAATGGCTTCTATTTCTGTATCTTCAAGCCCAGTAAATATTTTTCTTTTCACAATTCCTAATAGACTGTTAAGTTGATCTAATGAGATTTTCATTTTGTATGTAGTAATTTTCAACTTTAGATATTCTGTTTATCCCCTTTTTATATAATCTCATATTTTTATTTATATTCTCAAGCGCATTTATAACACATGCTTCATAATCCTTCTCTGCCAAGTCTATCATCTCTCTCATTTCTGATTCTGTTTCTACTGACAAATATTTCTCTTGATTATGGATCAGATTTTCATGTGTTTTCACATGTAGAATGCTGCTGGCTAGAGTAGTTTTAATTTTCTGAGTTTTGGTATATTTTAAAGAACATTTAACTTTTTGTTGCTGTTTTCTTCAGTTAGAAAGATGATATACGTGTGGATCAGCTTGCTTATTTCCAGGAGGATACCATCCATATATCACTGTTGGTGGTAACTTTGATCACCTGAATGAGATAGTGTTTGTCAGGCGTCACCTATGTAAAGTTACTTATTTCCCGTAATATACTCACTGAAAGAGAGACAGTGTGCCAAGTTCACACTTAAGGAATGGAGAGTTATGTCTACCTTCTTGAGGGCAAAGTATCTTATCTACACAAATTCTTTGGAAATCTTTCACACAGGAGATTTGTCTCTTCAGCTGCATTTGTTTATATAATGATTTGTTTAACAGTACTGATTCATGGATATTTATTTTATCCTTGTGGTTATAATTCAATATTACTCTGTTCATTTTGATGCTCAAATTGTCCCAGGTTTGGCCATTGAGCACTCTTTCATTTGACTCCTGTTCCCTTTTGACATAACCCCATCATTGTGGTGTTTTTTTTGTTGTTCATTTTTCTGTTTTGAAATTTTTAAGCATGTCCTCACTTTCTGTCTCTACAAAATGCTCTAGTCTCATCTTATGTAGTTCTTGTCAGAGCCCCAGTGTCATCTATTAATCTAAGGAACCTTGCCTCTTTTGATTGGAAAATAATACCAAAAACCAATATCTGGGCACTGAGTGTTGCATTTTCATTTTTTTGCTCAAGATTTTTTAACTTATTTATAGCAAGGTATTTTAAGTATTTTATGCCAGTTCCAATATGTGAATTATATTTGTGTCTGTTTATATTGCTAGTTTTTTTGCTACTTTAATCACTTAATTTTTTTCATATCCTAAACAACGGAGTCATATTGACTCTAAATTCTTGTTTCTTTTTCTTATATATGATTTAGTGTTATTATCTTACAAATTACTGGACAATCAGTTTGATTTGGGTGATGCAACCCAGAAATTAATAGGTTAGTTCTATTTTTGTGTACATATTAGACTGAACATGTAGATCTTCATCCTGTGATGTGAAACATATTTTTATGTCATGCCACATATGGATTTTTAATGGAAAGTCCATTTAAATTCTAAATCTCTACAATTGGCAAATTTTGAATGCCACATTCTGTCTCTATCATGACACCTTTTCTTAATGTGATATTTCAACTTATATATCCAAAGATTTAAACAAAAGTGGATTTTTCTAATAATATGTCAATAATAGATGAAGAAGATAGTTACAAAAGTATTCATAAATGGATTCTGATAATGTAATAGTGAAAAATAAAACATAAATATACAAATATTGGAAGAAATTACCGTGTAATGTTTTCAATGGTTGTTTTAAGTGGAAGGAGAGAGGGCTTTTTTTTTTTTTTTTACCTTATTGTCTATGTTTCACAAGATTTTAAAGTAAACTTGTACTATTTTGTAATTCAAAAAAAATCTACATTAAAAATATGGGAACATGTCCAAACAAAACAAGGTTTCTACATTGATTGATCTCATTTAACTTTCACCCTTTTGCTCCTTCATCCTTCATTACATTAATATCAGGGACCATTTAAACCCTATCTGTATTAACAAAGCACCATCTTTACAATGAGTAAAGGTCTAATTGTCTTAATTTAAGGAAATTAACTGTCTTTAATTAAAGACAGTAATAACTGTCTTCCAATTTTTTAGTCCTAGTTTTTTCAGAAACTTTTTTATAAAAAAAACTTTACAAAATTTCATTTAAAAATAGTTGCACATTTATTTGCTTGTTTATAATAAACTCTTTCCACAAAAAGATGAGATAATTTATAGAGTATAAAAACAATCACCTTCTCTTAACCCAAAAACAAAGAAAGAAAACAAACAACTAGGGAAAATATTGATTTAACTAAGAAGTGAAGATCAGGGAAAGATATTGGATAATGTAACCACATTAAAAAATTCTTGCCACATGACATATATTAATGTATCTTTATCTGTGTTGACTTAACAGAACCTCTCTCTCTCTGAAAAATCTCATCCCCTCCCACATAGCAATCTAAATCTTAGAGTTCCTTTTACAGAGACTAGTTCTTTTTCTTCATACATAGTTCTTGAAATCTTAAATCATCATGGTCTTCCCTTTTCTGGTTGCTTATAGATTTTGAAACCACACCATCAGTCTACCTCCCAATGTCATGTCACTGTGTATTGTTCTCTAGCATCTAGTACTGATTTTAAGTTGTGTTTTTTTTTTTTAATGTCTGATTTTAAATTAAGTGCCTTCAAGTTTCAGAATCACAGAAGGTGCTTAAAAATTTCTTGGTGACTCCAGAAGAACAAAACAAGTTGAGGACAATGTTTTCAATCACTGAGATTTTTATCAAAAGAACAGCAATTAACTTGCTTTACTGTAATGACATTTTTAGTCAAAATCATACCCTAAGTATCTTACATATCTTACTCTAGAAACACAAACAGACAAAAAATTATCTTTGGCCATGTCTGGCTGTTCTTCTATTTATTCCTTCAGCTATTCAGATTTCCACTGAAGTTTGCTTTTCTGATATTTCCCTCCTAAATTCTTACTAAGCCTTCCTTTTCAAAGTGACATACTCAATTTCCTCACTAGAAAGAGATTATTTTAGTTTTAAAGAAGAAAATAAACTGAGGAACTTAAATTATTTCTGATAATATGAGTGTTCATTAAATTGTATCATGGTAGAGTCCTCTGCTTGCCTTAGAAATGATATTTGCAGAGGTAGTGCATCCCAGTACAGCTGTCTCTACAGGTTGCATTTTCTCAGTGCATCGTGCTCTATTGTTGCTCAAGCCTTTTCCATTTTCTCTTCCCAATGCCTCGAAAGTTCTTCCTCTTCATTACTTGCATAATGTTTTTGATCAAATAAATGTGTCTCTCTTGGTCTGGCTTTTATATATAAAGATGGGGTTAAATCTGAAGAAATCTAAGGTCCCTTTCAGTTGGAAAGTTTTATAATAGAATAGCTATGTTATATGGACAGCATCTTGTTTTCCAGAATTCCAGGCACTCTCTTAGGTGCTTAATATACAGATCATTTATTATTACATCGGTTAGATGAGTAACATGAAATTGAAAAAAAAAATGTATAATTTCAAATAGTTCATGAGTTGTGAGGCATCTTCTTCACTAGATTACATTGCATCTTCCTTTTTTGTCACTCCATTCAAACTGCTTCATCTGATCAAATGTATTCTACATTTCCTCAGTTTGACTGTGTGGATACGGTGAGTGTAGAAAAATGACAAACAAAATTAAAGCCAAATTAGACGTTTACTAGTTCTGTTTCCAAATGGCAGCATAGTATATGTAGAATTTAAGTGGAAAACTAAATCTCCCTAGTGCTTCCTCTTCTGAGACTAAAGGAAGAAAAGATAACTCAAAATTTAAATTCATTTTAATTCACTGCAATTATTCTTTTTGGTGGAAGTTGCTAAGTTTGAGTTAAGTATTTGTTGTGTGTTTGTTTCTTATGCAAACTGGGCAAATTAAATGAAGATTTCATAATACAAATATAAAACCCAGGATGTGAAGAATAAATGGTATTAATTTGCTCTGTGTAATGTTAGTAAAAATAATAAGAGAAATAGTTTACTATCTAGGGAGCCTGAGGATGGGAAAGAAAGAGAGCAGAGTCTTAAGCCAATAAGGACACAAACAACATTGTAGGAAGTTGGAACCTGTGATCAAGTATAGAGGAAATAGATAAAAAAACCTTTGAAGATCAGGGATATATATCATTTCCAATAGGATTTAAGGTTTAGGTCAGCTAAAACTCCAAAAAGTCAGGGATGCACACCGTGTTCACAAATGCTTGGAAAATATCAAAAAAGGGGTTGCCATTTTGGGGGTGTCACCATAGAGCAGAAGAATAAAGAAAGAAGAAAGACAAAGAACTCAGAACTAGAACTCATCATCAGGCTTGTAAGCCCATGATAATAAATCTTGGGCATGACATTGAATTTGCCACATAATATGATTTGGGATAAGGATCATAAATTTGATTAAAGTCATAAAGACTAAGGTGGTTTCATCTAATGACTGAATTTTTATTCATATTCATTTATATTCACTTTTATTTCCTCATCTCATTATGAATATGTACTCATCTTGATGTGTTATAAAAAATATATACGTATATCAAAAGTTTGCTTTCACCAAATTATTTTTCAATGAAAGAATGGCTTCCTAAATTATTCTAGTACTCTAAGATTTCTAATTTCCAATATATCTGATTTTAATCTCAGGGACAATTACATATTGAATTCCACATAGGTAGATTGCATAATAAAACAGCATTTATAAGATGATTATCTCATATCTGCCAATGGTGTTGAGGCAAATATTCTCATTATTAAAGATAAGGATATTTGAGTTCAGTTTAAAAAAATATTTTGAGATAATTTCAAATTTCAGGACAGTAACAAAAGTAAAACAAACCACATACAGGGAAATCCAACAAAACCTTAGCCTGCCAGATACCCAGATCCACCAATTTTAACATTTTGCTACATTTATCATATCATTCTATCTCTCTCTCTCCCTCTTTACCTATCTATCTTTTACTAATCTATCTATCTAATTATCAACCCAACTATCTCATTTATGTACCATATATCTAATTATCTGTCTGTCTTTCTGTCTATTTCTCAATATTATTTAATGAATATTTGAGTATAGGTCACATACATCATGCTCCTTGAACACTTAATACAGCCTTGTACATTTCCTAAGAACAAGGATATTTCTTTATGCCACCACTTTAGTAGCAGTTGTCAAGTGCAAAAATCTTTAATAATGATATAAAGCTTAGAAGCCCTTGTTCCAATATCCTTAAAATGTCCTTTGAGCTTCTTTTACTCCCTTAAGAGAGCCTGTCAAGAATCATGCATAGCATTTAATTTTCATTGTCTCTTTAGAAGCTTAGTTTTTTTATCTTTTTTTTTTAATTGTGGAAGTGTATATATGGCTTAAATGTTCCCAATTTAAGCATTTCCAAGGACTTTGGTTTGCTACAGCTGATGAAATGCAATATACCTGAAATGGGTTGGCTTTACAATGGGGATTTAATTACTTACAATTTACAGTTCTTAGACCATGAAAATGTTCAACTCAAGGTATCAACAGCAGAATACCTGGAATCTGAAGACAGGCTGCCAGTGTCCAGGACACCTGTGTCACAGGGGAAGGCACATGGCCAGTGTCTGCTAGTCTTTTTCTACAGGGTTTTTTGTGTTCAGTTTCTGGCTTCAGTGGCTTCCTCTCTACTTCTCCAGGGCTTTTTCTGTGAGCTTCTCTTAATATGATCTCTTTCATCTGTATGTATTTTATCCTCTTAAAAAGGACTACAGTGAGAGGATTAAGACCCATCTTCAATGAGGTGGGTCACATCTCCACTGTAATCACTTAATCAAAAGTCCTACCCATAATAGGTCTGCACCCACAAGAATGAATGGATTAAAAGAATATGGGCTTTTCTGGGGTACAGAACAGCTTCAAATGACCAGACCAAGCATATCAACCAGTGGGATTAATCACTTTGCAATATTATGGCATCCTCACCACTCTCCATTACTAAAATGTTCCTCTCTCCCCAAACAAAAACCCTACATCCATTAAGCATTAACTCCTCCTTCCCTGCTGTCTCCCTCCTTAGCAACCCGTACTTTTCTTTTTGTCTCTATGAGTTTAAATATTCTCTGATGCTTTCTTTCTAGTTACCATAGGGTTTAAATTTAATATTCTAAATCTATCAGTATATTTTTATTTGATACCAGCATAACTTTAATGTTGTACACAAACTACATTCCTATAACTCTGTCCCCTCACTTTTATGTAGTTCTTGTCACAAATTACATATTCATAGATTATAAATCCCAAGCCACTGATTTATCATTAATTTTATGAATCTGACTTTCTGATCCTCTAGGAGTAAAAAGTGGAGATACAAACCAAAAATAAAGGCATATAGGCGATTATATGTATCCATGTTGTCACCCTTAATGGAGAACTTTCTTTTTTTGGATTCAATCTTTTGTCTGTTGTTCTTTCCTTACAAACTTCAGAACTCCTGTTAGCATCTCTTATAAGGCTTGTCTAATTATGACAAACTCCATCAGCTTCTGTTTACTAGGGATGTCTTAATCTGTCTTCCTCATTTTTGAAGGCCAGTTTTGCTAGATATAGAATTCTTGGGTAGCAGTTTTATGCTTTCAGCACTTTAAATATATCATGCCACTGCCTTCTTATGGTTTCTTATGAGAAATCAGCACTTAATCTTATTGGAGTTCTTTTATATATGACACATTGTTTCTTTCTAGCAGTTTCCAGAATTTTCTCTTTATGTTTAATATTTGACAGTTTGATTATAATATGTTATGGTTAGATCTATTTGGGTTCATCCTGTTTAGAGTTCATTGAGCACCCTCAATGTTCATATTCATATCTTGCATTAAATTTGGGAAATTTCCAATGATTATCTATTTTAATAGTCTTTCTGCCCCTTTCTCTCTTTTGTTTGCTCCTGGGACTCCTGCTATGCTTATTCTGGAATGTTTGATACTGTTCTGCAGGATGCTTAGGCTCTGGTCATTTTTCTCCATTCTTTCTTTTTCATGCTACTCAGACTGGATAAGGTCATTTGTCTAATCTTCAAGTTCACTAACTCTTTTTACTGCCAGCTCCAATCTGCTCTTGAACGCCTCTAGGGAACTTTTATTTCTATTACTGTTGTCTTCAGCTGTATTTGGTGCCTTCTCATAATGTGCATCTCTCTATTGATATTCTCTTTGTGTCTGTATATTGTTTTCATGATTTCCTTTACTTCTTTGTCCATGCTTTCCCTTAGCTATCTGGGCATAGTTAGTACTATTAAAAAATATTTGTCTGTATGTTCCATGTCTGTTTTTTCTCATTGATGGCTATTCATGCTTTTTCCTTTGCTTGGGCCACCCCCCCCCCCATTTCTTTGTATATTTTAGAATCACCTTTTTGAAACCTAGACATTTTGAAATTTTAATGTGCTACCACTGGAATTTTTACTTTTAGTTATCTATTTCTTAAGCTTGTATCCCAGTATTATAATACAGAATTCCTTGTATGCCAGAAACCAAGGAAAAAAAAAAAGAAAGAAAAGAAAAAATCTTTGCCAGTCTTTGCAGATTGACACATATGAATGCTCTCCTTCAAGGGATATGTGTGCAATGGGTTTAGAGAATAGCTCAAGGTCAATATGGAGGTGCCTTTCTAATTATTTTGCATATTATCTTGAGCATGCAAACAGCCCTAGGAATTATCCTGTTTACTTGGCAATGAATGTCTACTCTTCCTTATGAAAGAGTTCCTCATGGTCCCAGTGACTCTATTGTATGTCTCACAACCAGCACTCCCATGCCAAAGGCAGCCACAATGTGATGCTTTCCCAAAGCATTCTATTACAGAGCTTTCTGAACTGTCTTTAATATGCATTGCAAATTCTGGAGCAGTGAGACCAGATGTATATCCTGGTTAATTCACTCTGTTTATCACCAGAAGGCAATTGCACTAAGAAAACATACTCCTAGCATGCTTATTAGGGTTAATCTGTTCCATCTATTACTGGGGCCAATGACCCATACTGAGAATGCAAGCCAGCTCCATGCCAAGCCAGTAAGTGGATGGGGAAGGGACAGCCAGGGCCCTAAGAGATCCTATCATTATTAAGCTGTCTTTTTCTTGTTCAGCATTCACCCCGTCTCAGCAATCTTTTAATATATTGAGTTTTCTGGAGTTTCAGAAAGGTGTTTATATGAGTTCTTTTTGGTTGTTCAAAGCTTCTTTGGAGGGACAGAGCCCTAAAGCTCTTTCTTCTGCCCTTTTGATTGGGAAAGCTTGAACTTAACTTTTAGGAAAGCAACTGTTTTGGTTTGCTAAAGCTTATGAAATGCAGTATACCACAAATGGATTGGTTTAACAATGGGGATTTAATTTACAAGTTTACAGTTCTAAGGCCATTAAAACATCCAAATCAAGGCATCATCAAGACGATATCTGGGCCCTGAAGATAGCCTACTGATGACTCCTCTGTCAGATAACAAATCACATGGTGATGTCTGCTGTTTCATTTCTTTTGGCTTCTCCGAGCTTCTCTCAATTTATTTCTCTGGCTTTTTTCTCTCTCAGCTTGCTTGGGGCCTTTTTTGAGTTTTGGCATCTCTCATTAAGGATTCTGTAAGAGGATTAAGACCCACACTGAATAGGTTGTGTTGTATCTCATGTTAAGGACTGTAAAGAGCCTATTTACAATGCATCTACACCCACAGGAATGGATAAGGCGAACTTTTCTGAATATGATCATTACTGGGGTTTATACAGCTTCAACCCATCACAGCAACCTTTCTTATGTTTATACAAAAGTAATGGACAAGTAATTCAAATAATGATTACTTTAAAAATGAAATTTGATGTAGAAAAGGAGAGAGAAAGTCCCCAGTCTTAGGGTTTGTTCATATGAAACTTAACTCCACAAAGGATAGGTCAAGTCTACTTAAAATTTAGGCCCAAGAGTCACCCCCAAAAGAGCCTCTTTTGTTGCTCAGATGTGGCCTCTCTCTCCAGCCAACATGATGAGCAGTCTCACCACCCTCCCCCTCTCTGCATGGGACATGACTCCCAGGGGTGTGGACCTTCCTGGCAACGTGGGACAGAGATCCTGGAATGAGCTGAGACTCAGCATCAAAGGACTAAGAAAAACCCTAGAATGAGCTGAGAATTAACATCAAGGGATTGAGAGAACCTTCTCTACCAAAGGGGGAAGAGTGAAATGAGACTAAGTGTCAATGGCTGAGAGATTCCAAACAGAGTTGAGAGGTTATCCTGGAGGTTATTCTTATGCATTAAGTAGATATCACCTTGTTGTTCAAGATGTAGCGGAGAGACTGGAGGGAACTGCCTGAAAATGTAGAGCTGTGTTCCAGTAGCCATGTTTCTTGATGATGATTGAACAATGATATGGCTTTCACAGTGAGACTCAGTGAATGTGAAAACCTTATGTCTGATGCTCCTTTTAGCTACTATATCAACTGAAGAGTAGAACATATGGAATAAAAATAAATAATAGGAGGAACAAATGTTAAAATAAATTCAGTTTGAAATGCTAGTGGTAAATGAAAGTGAGGGGTAAAGGGTATGGTATTTTATTTCTTTTTCTGTTGTCTTTTTATTTCTTTTTCTAAATCGATGCAAATGTACTAAGAAATAATGAATATGCAACTATGTGAAGATATTAAGAAATACTGACTGTATATGCGGAATGGAATGATATCTTAATGTTTTGTTTGTTAATTTTTTTAATTAATAAAAAAAGTTTAAAAAATAAAAATAAAAATAAACAGCCCTAATTCTTTCTGTTGTTGATAAGGAACATAAAATGTGAAACCTCTTGATATATTATAGACAGCATGTCTGGGTACATAAATATTTTAGCATGAGTTATTCAGCTATCACCCATTCATTTAAAATAAGTTACATTTAATTTTCCTTCATATTGAACATTTACTCAACTGGATTAATTCATGTTTGGCAAAACAATTTGTATATCCACCATTACTTTCATTTTTCTACCCTATTCTGAATTAAATAGATCAACAATTGTAAATAATAAGCAGAAAACCATGGCTGACTGTTGCATTATTTCACCAAAGAATGAACCTTTCTCAGTATCCAGCACACAGGACTTTTGTCTGCCCATTTATTCTTGAACTAATCATTTTGAAAACTTTAAAATATTCCTCTCCAGTTAGCCAACACCCAATTTTCAGTTGTTAACCTACAATGAAAAAAAAAGTACATATACTGTATTTATAAAAAGTTGTAGAAAGTTCAGTTGATAGGTTTAATAAACTAGATGTTGAGCAAATTGCAAAGAACTTTCTAATCACTTCTGCCCCCACCACCATCACATATGGGAAAAAAAAAGCTTAAATTGCATTTCATTGCAAAATAAATCTTTTTTGGTAAGTTGTAAGGATAATCAAACTGAATAAAAGGTAGAGATGTATACACAAAATTGTAAGTGAGTTATGGTCAAAGATTATAAGGAAGTTCAGAGAGCACAATCAATATTTGGTGTTCCCAAAATAGCTTCCCATACAGATTTAAGTTCCTGACTTCTGGGTACTTGGCAGAACCTTAACTTTATTTGAGTCCTATCATTCTTTGCTAAGACAAAATTAAATAATTAAAACTAATTAAATCTTTTTTATGCACCTGAATGGACAGAAAAATAGACAAAAGGGCTTCAGATTTTAGTGAACTTATGATTCATCTGGAAGCTAGTCAAAATTTTATCTTCTAGGATACTGCCACCCAAAATTGATCAAGTAGGTCTGAGCTTAGGTTCATAAATCTGTGCTATGAAAATCAACAAGCAGCTCTCAAGAAGACACATTCAAAAACAAGTCTTCCATCCAATAATTAGAGAGGACATTCAAACTAGAGTCAAACTTACAAGGTATTTTATAATTTTGCTTATAATTATTTATTTTGTTTAATTTATCTTGCTGAATCTACATTTTGTAGATTGTTTATTATGCAATTAATAATCATGTGACTCATGTTTCCCAGTTTTCTGGGCTCTCAAGAGTTAAATTTATTTTGATTCTGAGACTTAAATTTATTTATGCAATTTGAAATAATAGTTTGTTAACCATTTGTTTTAACCAATCAAGGCTGAACTTTAAAATGATTCTGAATATAGCATTTTAAATTGTCATGAGAAATATTAAAATGTTTAGCAATTATTTAGTACACTGGAACTTTAAATGATATTTTTAATATTTTCACAACCTTTGTCATAAAAATTAGGATTCTAACTCATCCCTGACTCCAAATTTCATGCTTATTCTTTTTGTATTGAGTTTATCTTATTTTTGCACAGGTATAAGCAGTTTATATGATATGATTCTTATTTATTGGTTTCTCTCATTGATAATTTCATATGAAGGAATCTAATTTAGAATAAAATTAGAGGACATCACTAAAATCATTGCAATTTACTACTAAACATATTTTTAGATTACTTTTTAAGTGTTCAAGACTCATTCAGTGAAAGCAATCTGAATTATTTTATAATTAGTTGATAGTTCACTACTTTGAATCATTGGGCAAGCTCTTTTCATCTTCTGACTCCTTTATTTGTATTTCAACCTTTTATTATTTAATTATTAAGTAGGTCTAGACCCCAAAAGTTTATAAGTAACATTTTACTGACTTTCTGCTTTGTTTACAAAAAGCTATCTCACAAAAGAAAAGAACAAAAATAAATAAATAAATAAATAAAAAAAGGAGAAAAAAAGAAAACAAAAAAGCTATCTCATTAAAGAAAGTTTATGAAGATACCAAATATTACAAGTATTATCAAAATCAATGAACATAATTTGCTTCAAAATCATGATGTATATATCTTAAATCAATTTAAATCAATTTTCAAAATGCATAATCTTTTGAATCTCTATGATTTCCGTGTAGTACCTAACTAGTAGTCTCTGTTGCACAATTTCAGGCTGCAGCATACACATCATGCCTTCTGGCACTGAAAATATAAATTATTGTAAAAAGACATCTTAAAGCACTGGTGTAAGAACTGTGACCAACTCTTGGAAGAGATACCAGATATTGGAGGGTCCAAAGCATTTGGAGTGCTTGAATGTTGAAATAATATTACAGTACATATACTTATTCTCTAGCATGCTCTACTATTAAGTGTAAGAAGTCTGGAAAAGCATTAAAAGAATGTTAAATCTTAGAATAGCTGGGTATATTAAGTTAATTTTCATAATCGTCTATTATTTATTTGAAGAAGTTATTCTAAAGGCACATTTACATGAAATGTGAGGATAATTGCCATAAATTAATTACAAAGATAGGGATTAGGAATTGGTATTATGTATTCATAAGCAGTATTATTTTGACTTGCATTCATAATGAAAAGCGAAAGGAAGATCCAAATGCAGAAAGGCAGAAGAAAAATATGTCTCAGAGAAGTTGGGGTAGGCTGAGGGACAGACTGATAAAACAAAATTATTTTATAAGGTGGGTTTGATCAATGACATGTTATCAACTTAAGGAATTTGCTGTTATGTTTGGAGCTTACTCTATAATCTCCAAATTATCCTATGTACATGCAATTATATGATGGCATTAAAAACTTAACCTTTTATTTATAGAAATTTTGAAGGTCACATTGTAGTTTTCAAATTTGGTTGATATTTTTTCCTAAATTTTAATATATCTGCAACAGTTTCCCCCATGTATAATTTTTAATTTATCTAAAACAAATAATGACTATTTATTAAAGTTTTGTTTGTTTGTTATTTTAATGGTTAATTGTTTGTATGAACTTGGCTAGTCTGTGGTGTCCAGTGGTTTGGTCAAACAGTAGTCTAGATGTTTCTGTGAAGTTATATTGTCAATGTGACTAAAATCTATAATTAGTTGATGTTAAGTAAAAAAGATTACATGGATAATGTGGGTGGGCCTCATGAAATCAGTTGAAAGCCTTAAAAGCAAAAACTGAGACTTCCCAGAGAAGAAGAAATTATGCCTCAAGATTGCAACATCAACTCTTGCATGAGTTTCCAGCCTGTTGGCTTGCCCTATAAAATTCCAATTACCCAGTTCCCAAAATAGCAGGAGCCAAGTCTTTAAAATAAATGTCTTGATATACATAGAAATACACACACACACACACACACACACACACACACACACACATATAGTATACCTTAATGGTTGTATTTCTCTGGAGAATCTTGCCTGATATAGATATACACATTAATTAATCTTGTTAATCTAATGAATGAAGATAGCTAAGTATAAATTGGAAAAATTCGTCCATAAGACACAAAATTTCTGTGTAAAACTATCTTCCTTTTTGTGAGTGACATGCCTAAAACTTCTAGTACCAAAAGACTAATATTAGTGTCACTCAGAATTGAGAACTAATAGAAAGCATTTCTGAGGTGACATGTAATCATGGCAATACTTCCCACACTACTTGTTACTTTCACAGTTAAAAAGACTGTGTGATTCTCTCTGAAAACAGTTTGAAGATTTGAGAAATGATATTTGGAGTAAGCAATTAGGATGGACACATACATGCCTGAAATATAATGTCTGAGATAATTAGAAACATATTATAAATTTTAAAAATTGAATGATACATGCATATGGAGCATTTCCTTTATTATTAACATTAGTAGATCAAACTTGGTTGATCTAGTATTTAAAATTTTTTAATGCTTTGAACCTGTTATATTAAGATGTTTTGGCCCCAACTTTGAAAATTAATCTTTTATATGTATTTAGCAATAAAAATTCAATCTACTCAAAGACTAGTATTTTGATCTAGCAATTATAGTATAGAAATACTCAGGGAACTTTTGATAAAAGGAGGAATTAACCCCCAGTATCTCCCTAGTATTAAATTCCTTGAGAGTCAGTTTCCTTTCACCATTCTATCTCCAGTTAAATAATAAGGCAGTGTTCTAGACATAATGAGCTCAGAATCTAGTAGTAGAAAAATATGTAAACAAATAATCTTAATAAATCGGTCAATATTGAGTAAATATCTAAACAGAGTAAAGTGGCTAGAAAAAGGTATAGGTATATAGCACCATTTTTTAAAAATATGAATTATCTCAGAATATACAAATTTTGTCCCATATGACTCCATGAAGCTATTTTTGCATACACTTCAAGGGAGTGACAATTGAATATACATTAAGTGGAAAATATTAGACTTCTATGTTTGGAACATATAGGGCAGTAACAAATAGGGAAGAGTGGTTTCTCTATGATTTAGAATGGCAAAAAAAGCAAGGAACCATTTTTTTCCTGGAATTGCTATCTCTTTAATCATGGAACACTCTATTTAGTCCTGAATTTCAGAACAAAGACATGTAGACTAGAGCTCATGGACAGTCTTTTGGTAGTCTTACTTTCACTCATGGAGCCACTTAGAAGTGTCTACTTCCTTACCGTTGTTCTGATATTTAGGATGGAAAATATGTAAAGAGGTTGCCTGAGTGGAAATAAACTGAACAGGCCAGGTACAGTCTCACTCAGACCTCTCCTGTAATCCTGGCAGCATTCATACAGAGTAATAAAAATGCAAATTGTAACAACCCAACTCTTATCAGCAAGACATCTCTGCACATTGTAGAGATGCTGGGACCTAGAGAGAAGGGAACTGAAGCTACTTCAGCTAATAACCGAACTGAATTGTAGCAATAGTTTTGCTATTTTCTACAGTTTTTGTGGTTGTATACAGTTTTCTTTCTGTGAAAAGAGAAGAGAAAAAAATACAAAGAAAACATTTTAATATTGCTTTTAAATATTATTATATGCAAAATCACCTATAAGAAATCTTTATATGTGAAAGATTAAACATAAAATTTATTTATTTATGGAATGATTTTTCATTGTCCAGATAGACTCTTCAACCAGCAAAGGTTTCCTATGTTAGTTCCTTTGATCAGTGCATTTTCCAGTCCCTGTAAACGATTCTTTAAAGATTTTAATCACAAAAAATATTAGGCCTAGAATGGTCCATACATGTCTTACGTGTTTTATGTTACGTGTATTTGCCCTCTACATTATAATTCCATTCAATCAGCAATGCTTGTTCTTGTGAGAGGCAATGAGGATATAGAAGTGAACAGAATATAATCCTTAACCTTGAAAGGTTTATAGCCATATGCAAGAAAGAATAAAATATACAGATCATTTGAATAAAATATGTTGAATATAATTATACAGGAAATAAGTTGAGACAGAAAGGGATGTCTTCAGCAATAGGTAAACTCAGTAGTTTAATCTGAGCTAAGTATTAAAAGGCTCCAGTTGGTGGAATAAATTGGATTGTAACTGTTCTAGTTTAGAGGTGTTAAAAATGAAGGTCATAACCTGTATTAATTTTCTTCATGTTTTCCACTGTATTATGCTGACTATTTTGCCATAGGCTAGTTTAATCTGCTACTTATTCTTCTTAGTAGGATAGTTTGAAATAATAATAAAGAAAAAGGGAAATCATGGGTGAAAACCAATTTATAACCATAATTTCTCAAAGCATATTTGTCAGGTTAAAGAGCAGGAGTTCCGTTTCCTCCACGTAACGTACTAAAAGACGCAGGTGAACTTGGTCTCACCTAAGAATGAGAATTTATCGTATTGCCTAAGAACTCATGCTTTTTTAAGACAAGAGAACTAGAGATCACAAAATGGGGCAGCCTTCTTAGGAGAAAAGTACCCACTGGCTGCTTTTATCCTTGCCAAAGCATCAGGAGAAAGAGGAAGTTATTATAGATGGGGCAAGAAGATAAAAGCTGATAAATTTAGGAAATTTTAAAGGCCAAATGTGGATTGACATGATGGCTTAGAATCCTTCTGAACCTCTCCCCCCCCCCCACACACACAAAATCATTCTGAACCCAGTCAACACATCGATTCATTTCACATTTAAATTATTAGTCCTACCTAGAGTAACAAGAAAAACCAATACACAACTCATTTATAGACTAGATTGACACTAGTGGCCTACCAAAAGGAGACGCATGCCTCTTTGGTGGCACACATAGTATTTATTTCCACCTATATGTTACTTTACATATAATACCTAACATTCAACAAAACATTTTGAGATGCATATAGAGCAGGGAAATGGAGTTTTTCCTTAACATGGAACCGGTCAATAGAACCATTAGACATTAGAATTATTAAACAGATACTTTAATATAGCTATTATTAAAATATTCAGGCTCTATAAAAGATTTACTGAAAAGATTTACAATAAAGTGAACAGATAGGGAACGACATTAAAAAGAAACTATTCAGAAGAGCCCATTGATAATGCTAGAAATTAAAAATACAAATGAAGAATTCTTGTGGTGTGTTTATCAACAACCACACTTAGATACTTTGAAGATAGATGGAGAATAATCATCTAATTGAAAGAGAGAAAAAAGAGTAAACCAACAACATCAAAAACAGAGTATTTGAGATCTACGGGGCAAGGACAAATGGTCTAACTTATGAAACATATACATTCTGTGTCTCAGAATAAGAAAGAGAATCAGTCAGGACAAAATTTTTGAAGAGATAATGGTTAATTAGTGACTGCATTTGAAGACAGTAGATCCAAAATGCTCAGCAAACGCCAAGAAGAATGAATACAAATAAAATAATATTTTTATTTTTTAAATTGCTGAAGCCCAAAGATGGGTTTTCTATTACATTTATTTGGTTAAATTGTCCATCTCTTTTTCAGTTTTATTCATTACAGCTTCATATAAAGACTCCTCAATATTTTTCTGTTTTGGAAGTAGTTTTGGCTTTTCTGAGAACTGTGTTCTTCCTGTAAAAAAAAAAAAATTTTTTTTTCCACACCAGGAATTGAACCCGGGTCTTTGGCATGGCAGGCGAGAACTCTGCCTGTTGAGTCACTGTGTCCCACTCTCTTCATGTAAATTTGAAAATCAGATTGCCAAGTTCTGTGGAGAAACTGTGGGAACTTATTAAAATTTCATCAAATCTTTTAATCAATTTGGAAATAAAAATTTAATATTATTTTACATTTTAAAAACTGTTTTCTTACATTTTGTTGCTTCAATATAAATATTCAACTGATTTTTATATAATGCTATTAAAATGAGTCACACTGATAAATCCTCATTATTAAACATTAAAGTTATGAATTATTTTGACTTTTCCATTTGGAATGATAGTTTTAGTTCTCCCTGTACAATCCTTTGCTTTTGATTGATTTAACTTGTCATACTACTTTGGCAAGGACTTGCATGTAATGTGGAAGAGGGATCTTATTCCTTGCTGTAAAATAAATTCTTTTCATAGTTTCACAAATAAGAATGATGTTAGGTATTCATTTTTTTTTAATAGATACTATCTATCAAGTTTGCTAGGGGATTACTTTATTATCAGAATATATGATGACTTTTACTAATGATTTCATTGCCTCTAAGAAATGACCTAGTTCTCCTAGACTCTTTCTTTTTTTTTGACAGGGGCAGGCTCTGGGAATCAAACCCAGGTCTCCAGGTTGGCAGGAGAGACTTCTTGCCACTGAGCCACCATTGCACTGCCCTCTCCTACACTCTTAATATGAGGAATGGCATTTATAATTTTTCTTGGATGCTATACAATCATTTAATTCCTTTGATAAATTCAACTTAGTCGTGGTGTATCAAATATTTTAACCACTTTTAAAATTTATTTTAAAATATTGCTGAATTTCAGTTATTAATATTTTTAAGTATCAGGCCTTTGCATTTATTATTATTTCTGAGATTAGCTTGTAATCTTCCTTTAACAAAACTGGACAAAGTTTTTTTTTTTAATTTTATCATTTTGTTTCTGTAAGGTTAAAACCACTTCAGTAGATGAGTTTAGTAATATGTACGCTCTTCATCAGTTGCCCAGAAGAGTTTGTATAACAATAAAAATGTCTGTTTCTTGAATTTTGGTAGAATGTGTCTGCCTATAATCCAAGGTTTAATTTATTAGTATCTGTTAGCTATTGCTTTAATGTCTTTAATTTCATTCTTCTTGAGTCAATTTTACATTTTATTATTCTAGGTATTCAGTATTTCATCTATGCTTTCATATGTATTGGCAAAACCTTTTTCATGAATTTCCCTTTGTTTTTTGCCATGTGTTTCTGTAAATGTTTCTTTCCATTTATAATACTGCATATTTTTATTTTCTCTTATGTGTTCTGATTCAGTCTTACAAGAAATTTATTATTTTATTAACATCTTTCAGAGAAGTAACTTGTAAATTTGTTTATCCTTTCTGTTGTGTCTTTGTTCTCCATTTCATTTATTTTTGCTCTCATTTGATCCAGTTATCCATCTATTATCTCTGAGCTTGAAATCTACCCATCACTGCACTCCTTGTGATACTGAGAGATCTCTCCCTTTCCAAATGGTTCAATATTAAGCTTTGTGAGGAGGGGAATAGGAAGCAACACTGCAGGAGATTCCTGTGGGCTTCTCTTGCTTATGGCTCATGCAGGTGCTTGGTGTTCTGGACACCCAGTGGATCTCCTCACCACCTGTTTAACAGCACAATCTGGGCGGCTGGCTACCTAGCAGCATCCCACTCCACCAGCAACACCCCAACACATCGAGAGGATGCTTCCCAGAAAATTGACAAGTATTATTGACACTCCAAGTAGCAACCCAGAGCATGGTTTCCTGAACACCAACCAGCATAGTCCCACCAAGTTTGGAATGAGGCAAACTAACACATTTCTCAACCATTCAATGGGTTCAAACCACACTTTCTCCAAAGAAGTTTGAATCCAAGCCTTTAGAGGGGACCTCCTTTCAAAGTTGTTCCTTCCTTCAGTACTGTCCCTTAGCCTAGAATATTCACAGAGGTCTATCTTTACCCTTGGTATAGACTAATTCTGTGTAAATAGTCAATAATTCTGCAATTTATAACTTATCTCTTCAAAGTAGCATGCAGTGGTCTGTCTTGTAATACATTATCTTTATTACCTAATTTTTTCTTTGGGTTACTATGATTGTTGTTCTAACCTCGAAATTGGACAATTAGCTGATTAACTTATATCTGTTTTGTCTTCTGTAAGTATTTGAAATTACAGTGATCCTTCTAGGCGACATTTTTACTACTTTCTGAATGTTTTGATATACACTATTTGTTTATGATTAGTCAAGTTATTGTTTTTCTCCATTAATAGTCTTTTCTTTGATACTTAATTTATTATTAGTGCAGTGCTTTTTTAAAAAAAAATCTGCGGCTGATTTTTATTAATTGCACCATCATCATCACAACCTTCAAAGATATACCCTAATAATTAGAAAAAATGTTAAAATATGCATTGAATATGAAAATATAAAACTTTGTATTTGTATGTATGAAAGTTTCTTTCTGGTATTAATACATTAATTGGAAGATTTCAACTACTGATAAGTGCTACGACAAAATTAAAATTATGTAATAGAGAAGACAGTTATGGGAGGAGATGGTTTATATTAGATTGAACAGAGAAGGCCTCTCTTTTTAGGTACCTTTGAACTGGCCCAGAGATATTGAATATTGACTCTAATAAGCAGGTCTGATAGTTAATGGGTATTATAACCTTATTAACTAAGGCATTTTGAACTTGTCTTTCCTCCTCTTGGAATTCTTTGCTCCCCAGTCTATGTTTGCCTGTTTTTTCCGTTTTTACTCATTCCTGCCTCCTCAGTTATACCCATGAAGTAATTTTTTTTATGATTGTAGTGCCATACTCATAGCCCTACCCAGATGAGGGAGAACTCTTGTTTCTGTTCATTCAAGTGCAAGTGATATGTAAAAATGGATGTGGTACCTTAAAAATTTATTTAAAGAACTCCTTCAGAAATGAGTATCTATCCCTTCTGAATTTTAAGGATCCCTGGAGTTACACCTAATTTTTGTGTCTTCAGTCAATAGCTGCACAATTTAAGCTCTGAATTTTTCTTATGTACTATTTCTTTTGGCTGATATCTTTCACAGAATGTCATGTTTCTCATTAAGCTAAGATGTATCTTTAAAATATACCTGTTCTACATTTTTTAGAGCTTCAAAAGAGAAGAGAATGGCTTCCTTATGTATTCAGCATGCCCTCCCTAGTCTTTTCATGAAACTCAAGATGTGTTTCTTTTGTTTTATAGTGTCACTGAACTAGTAGTTGTCCTTTTTGCATATAGTAAATTGTTACTTCCACACAGGTGTTGCAATATCAGCTGACACCTTTTTGTCCTATAGTCTTCCTTCTCTTTGTAAAGGTCACTGTGAAGTCCAAGGTGAAGTTTAGACTCCCTAATGTGGCACAATTTATGCACTGAATGTTACACTTTCGAGTCTATCATTCTGGACATTAATGAAAGCATAAAATCCAGAGTTTAGGATTAATCCTGTAGGACACCAGTTGTTATATCCCTTGCCTCCATACTGACCCCTATTATTTTTTTCTGATTATAGTTTAGTCAATTGCCTGCTGGCATAATAGCTACGCATAGCTATGCACTCTAAACATACTTTTCAAGTACATTGATATAAGGATATTAAGTTCAACTATATTATTCACTAAGGACTCAAAAGCCATGCTAATGCTACATTATTGCTAGTACATCACAGTGGTATTTATGACCCCAAATCCCTTGAAGTTACACTTGGCAGTCACTCCAGGTATAATAGTAAGGAAGTCATGAACATCTGTCAGTACAGCTGGGAGAGGGTAACAAGTTCATAACAATGAGAAAACAAATTTAAAGCAGAGGGTGATCATTAGTGACATTTCAAGTAAAGGATTGGCTATAATGAACCATTTAAATCTAATCACATGTTCTACAATACTCAAACACATCCATTTCCTTCTTTTAACAGTTAATAATTCCTTAACAATTTATAATAATAAATTAACAATTTATAATTCCTAAATTTTACAACTGTGACTGACTGTTGTTGTGCTTACATTTTCAAGGGTAAAAAAGTAATCTCAATGTTCAAAAGGCATTCTGGTCATCTCATATGTATTGATAGGTAAAGGATTTTCTCCTAGGTACACATAGAGTAATAGTTGAAGACCTTGTGTAAAATTACCTTCCCAATTACCCATTTCCTGATTAAATTAGATGATACAGACTTAACAAAGAGAAAGTTAAGAAATAAGTTAAGAAATAAAGCAATGGAGTTCCAGGAAAATGGTGGAACAGAGTAGGTTAAGTCCACCCCTGCTCCAAGGAACTACTAGAGAAGGGGCAGGAAGTTGACTTGGATGGTGACTCCAGGCTATAAGTGACCTGGGAGGGTCTTCTACACCACATAGGGAAGCCCCAGTTACAAAAGTTGAAGAACTGAGGTGCAGATAACTGGAGACCGTCCAGCTGGTGCAAACAGCCTAATGCAACCATTCCAAACAGAAGCTCAGTGCCTTCAGGGATTCATGGATGGAGAGACAGAGACTAAGAAGTAAGTCAAGCTGCATTCCTTGAATTTTCTACCCTCCCTGGTACAGCTGCACCACCAGTTACTCATACCACACCCTATAAGCCTGAATACCTTCACCTGCCACCTCCCCCACATGCTCCAAGTAACCCACCACTCCCACCCCAAGTGCATACATACTTGTCCCAGCCCAACCCTCTTCTCCTGCACAAATGCAGCCTTGATATGACCCCCTGAGACCCACCTCCCCTTCCCTGTCCCCTGCAGGTAGCCACCAGTGCATAAAGCTGCAGGTGTTCATGCTCATACCCAGGCTACACTCATCCCCAGCCCATATGGTCATGCAACTCCACCCCATCCTCCTGAGCTCTGTGCAGGTGTATATAAGTTTATGGCCCTCCAAGATCCTTGCATTTGCATTGTCCCCAGTCATGCAACCCAATATGGACAAGCGCTGACCTGTGCATCCAGGCCACATATACCCCCAGCCCCTATAGGTCCAATACCAGCGTATTACCCCTGAACTCTGCACTCACAAGGGTGAGTGACCCCCTAGACACAAGCACCTGCACAGCCCCATCCACCTCGCTGCTGGGCACCCATGCACTGGTGCACTGATTCTTGACCTCAATGTATCATCACTCTTGTGTCCCACCTTATGCATCAGATTGTGTTCCACATCCATCTTGCAAATACAAATTTTTAGACTACTAAGTGAAAAGAACTTCCAAAATAAACCAATCAAGATATTTACATGCTCCAAAGGCAACAGAATATGACTAAACATATCCTGATGCAGACAGGCATAGTGCATCCTAATGACCAAATTAAAACACCAGGGGAGATTCAGACTTTGGAACAACTAATCAAAGATGTTCATATAACTCTACTAAATAAAATAAATGGGATGGCTAATGATATAAAGGAGAACAAGAAGACACTAGAAAAGCATAAAGAGGAATTTGAGAGAATAAATAGAAAAATAGCAGATATCACAGAGATTAAAGATGCTGTAGACCAAATCAAAGACATATTTGAGACACACAACAGCAGATTTGAAGAGACAGAAGAAAGAATAAGTGAACTAGAGCACAGGAAAAATAATTTTGAACACTCAAAACAGAAAATGACAAAAAAAAAGGAAAAATTTGAATTGGATCTCAGGGAAATACTGGACAAAACAAAGCACACAATTATAAGAATCATTGATGTCTGAGAAGGAGAAGAGTAAAGGGCTAGGAAGCTTAGTTGAGGATATAATGGGGTAAAACTTTCCAACCTTTATAAAAGACATAAATATGCATATCAAAGAATACCAATGAATTTCAAATAGAATAACTCCAAATAGGCCTCCCAAGATACATACAAATCAGTCTGTCAAATGTTGAAGAGAAGCAGAAATCCTGAGAGCAGCAAGAGATAAACAGTCTACTACATACGAGGGAGATCACATTAAGACTGAATTCAGACTTCTTAACTGGCTCTCTGGAGGCAAAAAGGCAGTGGTAATGTATATTTAAGACCCTGAAAGAGAAAGACTTCCAGCCAAGATTTATGTATGCAGACAAATTGTCCTTTAAAACTGAAGGAAAGATAAAAATTTTCATAGACAAATCCTGAAAGAATTTGTCAACAAAGGACCAGTCCTATAACAAAACTGATGGGAGTTCTGCCAGTTGAAAAAAGACAGGAGAGGGAGGCCTGGAAGAATACCAGTAAAGGTAACTTAAAGGATAAAAAGAGGAAGATGGAAAATAATATATAAATCTGACAAATGAAATCAAAAGGATAAGGTGGTAGGTTCAAGAAATGTCTTTTCAGTAATAGCTTTAAATGTTAATAGACCAAACTTACCAATTAAAAGATACAGATTGGCAGAATGGATTAAGAAATATAATCCCACTATATGCTGTTTACAAGAGATTCATCTTATACAGAAAGATACAAATGGATTGAGAGTGAAAGGATAGGGAAAGATGTTCCACATAAATTGTAACAAAAAATCATATACTAATATTGGACAAAATAGACCTTAAATGTAAGACATTGAAAGAGACAAAGAAGAACACTATATATTAATAAAAGGGACAATTCACCAAGAAGAAATAGTAATCATAAATGTTTGTGCTCCAAATCAAGGAGTGCCAAAGTACATGTGACAGGCACTGGCAAAACTTAAAGGAGTGTAGATGCTTCAACAATAATAGTAGGAGACTTTAATACACTGCTTTCCTCTATAGACAGAACAACCAGACAGAGAATCAACAAGGAAATAGAGAAGTTAAACAAGTTAAGTGAATTAGACCTAACAGACATATATAGGTCATTACAGCCCAAAACACTAGGATATACATTCTTCTCTAGTGCTTATGGAGCATTCTCTAGAATACGCCATATGCTGGGGCACAAAACAGGTCTTCATAAATTAAAAAACATTGAAATTATTCAAAGCACCTTCTCTAATCACAATGGACTGAGCTGGATATCAATAACCACCAAAGAAAAAGAACTTTCACAAGTCTATGGAGATTAATTAACAGATCCTTAAACAACCAGTGGGTGAAGGAAGAAAAAGTTCTAGGGAAATCCATAGTTATCTGGAGATAAATGAAAATGAGAATACAACATATCAGAATTACAGGAGTGGCAAAGACTCGCTGAGAAGGAAATTTATTGCCCTAAATGCCTACATTGAAAAACATGAAAGAACAAAAAATTGAGGACTTAACGTCTCACCCGGAGAAACTTGAGAAAGAACAGCAAACTAACTCCAAAGCAAATAAAAGAAGAGAAATAACAATGATTAAATCAAAATTAAGTGAATGGAGGAACAAAAGAACAATAAAAAGAATCAATAAAACTGAAATTTGGTTCTTTGAGAAAACCAATAAAATTGGTAGACCTCCAGCAAGGCTGACAAAGAAAAAAAGAAAGAGTATGCAAATAAACAAAGTCAGAAATAGAGGGGGGTCATTACCACAGACCCTGAAAATAATAAAAGAAATCATATGACAATACTATGAACATCTATATGCCAAAAATTTAGACAACTTAGATGAAATGGACAAACTACTGGAAACACACAAGCAAGCTACACTGACTCAGAACAAAATAGAAGATCTCAACAGAGCAATCACCACTAAAGGCATTCAATCAGTCATCAAAAAACTTCTTACATAGAAAAGCCTAGGGCCAGATGGCTTCACAGGGGAATTTTATCAAACATTCCAAAAAGAACTAACAACAATTCTGCTTAAAATTTTCCAGCAATTTGAGGAAAAATGAACACTATCTAACTCATTTTATGATGCTAACATCATTTTACTGCCAAAATCAGGTAAATATGCTACAAGAAAGGAAAACTATAGGCCAATTTCCCTAATAAACACAGATGCAAAAATTCTCAACAAAATACTGGAAAATTGAATTCAACAACACATTAAAAGAATTATACACCATAACCAAGTGGGGTTTATACCAGGAATGCAAGGATGGTTCAGTAAAGATAACCAATTAATTTAATACAGCACATTAACAAATCAAAAAGCAAAAATCATATGATCATCTCGATTGATGCTGGAAAAGCATTTGACAGAATTAATAATCCTTTTCTGATAACAATACTTCAAAAGATTGGAATCAAAGGTAACTTCCTCAATATGATAAAGGACATATGTGAAAATCCCAAAGCCAGCATCAAACTCAATGGAAAGAGACTGAACACTTTCCCCCTAAGATTGGGAATGAGATAGGGGTGCCCACTGTCATGACTTTTATTCACCCTTGTACTAGAAATTCTAGATAGAGCAATCAGGCAGGAAAAAGAAATAAAAGGCATCGAAATTGGAAAGGAGGAAGTAAAATTTTCATTATTTGCAGATGATATGATTTTATACTTGGAAAATCCTGAGAAATCTACAACAAAGTCACTTGAACTAATAAACAAATTCAACAAGGTGGTGGGATATAAAATTAATGTGCAAAAATAACATTTCTATACACAAGCAATGACCTTACTGAAGAATCAGTTAAGGAAAAAAAATCAAGTATCTAGGAACTGACTTAACTAGGGATGTAAATGACTCATACACAGAAAACTACATAACATTACTAAAAGAAATCAAAGAAGATTTAAATGGAAAGACATTCCCAGCTCATGGATAGGAAAGTTAAATACAGTTAAGATGTCAATTCTACCTAAATTGATCTACAGATTCAATGCAGTATCAATCAAAATTCTTACAACCTACTTTGAAGACTTGGAAAAGCTAGTCACAAATTCATCTGGAAGGGAAAGAGACCCCAAATAGCTTAAAGCATCCTAAAAAAGAAAAACAAAGCGGGAGGATTAAAACTTATTTTAAAGCAATTTTAAAACTTATTATAAAGCCACAGTGTTCAAAACAGCTGATGCTGGCACCAAGATAGAAGTATTGACTGGATTGAATGGAATTAAAACAAGAGTGCAGAAATAGGTCACCAAATCTCTTGTCAACTGATTTTTGATGAAACCCCAAATTCACTGAATTGGGACAAAATAATCTTTTTAATAAATGGACATGGGAGAACTGTATATCAATAGCCAAAAGAATGAAAGAGGACCCTTACCTTGTACCCATACAAAAACTAATTCAAAGTGGATCAAATATCTAAGTATAAAAACTAATACCATAAAGCTTATAGAAGAAAATGCAGGGAATCATCCTCAAGACCTAGTAATAGGAGGTAGCTTCTTAAACTTTACACCCAAAGCACAAGCCACAAAATAAATAAATAAATAAATAAATAAATAAATAGGAGCTCTTCAAAATCAGATGCTTCTGCACCTCAAAAAACTTTGTCAAAAGATGAAGAAGCAGACAACTCAATGGGAAAAAATATTTGGTAATCACACATCAGACCAAGGTTTGTTATCCTGTGTACATAAAGAAATGATACAACTCAACAACAAAAGAATAAGCAATTACAAGATGGGCTCAAAAGCATATGAAGAGATGCTCATTTTCACTCACTATAAGGGAAATGCAGAACAACATTACAATGAGATACCACCTCACATCTATAAGAATGGCTTCTATTAAACAAACAGGAAACTACAAATGTTGGAGAGGATGTGGAGAAACTGGGACACTTACGCACTCCTGGTGGAAGTGTATAATGATACAGCCACTATGGAAGACAGTTTGGCAGTACCTTAGGAAACTAAATATCAAATTGCCCTGTGAGCCAGCAATAGTTGTACTCGGTATATACCCAGAAGAGTTGAAAGCAATGACACAAATAGACATTTGCACATGATGTTCATAGCAGCATTATTCACGATTGCCAAAAGATGGAAAAAATCCAAATGTCCATCAACAGATGAGTGGCTTAACAAAATATGATATATACATATGATGGAATATTATGCAACAGTAAGATGAAATGAAGTCTTGAACCACATGACAATATGTATGAGACTTGAGGACATATGACTGAGTGAAATAAACCAGACAGAAAGTGATAGATACTGTGGTGACTCCACATTTATGACCATGGTAAAGGTAAAATTCTAGGTTTATAATACACAATTTAGGGGACTTAGAGATACATAGAAGCTAGAGATAGGTGAACAGTTAGCTAATGAGGTTGAACTCAAATGCAAGGGAACTGATAGAAGTGAAGGTAGTTCACTACTGGGTCTGTAAGTAATATTACCATATTGAAGGTGAACATGACTAAAAGGGGTTGTGTAGACCTACGTGTCCCACTGATTAACATGACAAACATATATGAGTTCTTGCATGAACTACTTCAATGGCACAATTCTTGTACAGAAGTGTTTAAGTTTAGAGTATGAGGGAAAACCATTATTACATGTTATGGGCTATGCTTAACAGGAAAACATCAGCAGTGCCACAGCAACAACACCAGGAGCAAATAATGGAGAGTGAGACAAAAGTTATGGGTATGTTTAGATTTCCTATTTGGTGAGGGTGTGTTTTTTGGGAACAATGAAATTATCTAAAATCGAGAGTGTTGATGGACTGTGGACTTTGGACATTATACATGATGCCTAATGAATGCAGGTGGCTGAATGATGCACTGACTCAGAAGTAGACTGATGAAAGATGGTGCATACATATGACTGAATACTGTGCTGCTACAAAAAGGAATGGAGTTTGGAGGCATGCAAAATTGTGAATGTACCTGAGGGACATTTGGTGAGGCAAAATAAGCCAGAAACAAAAGATCAGCTATTATATGGTCTCCTTTAGAAAATGCTTGTAAGAAAACAGGGGCCTAGGTTGTAAGCTCTCACAGCAGTCACATTTAGTCTGCAGTGGTAATTATTATTTCTGGATTTTGAGAGGATCTTTTATATATGTATAACCTGATATTTAGAAATAAGAACAAAGCTGATAAGGTCAGGATCAAGTATTTCAGAACATAGGGGTAAGGAAGACATTGCCTATGTTTTAGAACTTTACCTACACTTTGTGACTAAAGGAAGAAAGTTTTATTTTGTCTAGAAACTAAATTTCCTGTAGCACATAATCTAACTCAATCCATTTGAATAGATCATTAAAACAATTGAAACAAAAGGAGCCCAGAAAAAGAAAGAGGGCCTTTAATCCTGTATAGCTTAATATATTGCGTGGATGCATCCTAGAATATATTCAGCAAATAATAAAAAAATTATTGGCAAAGTCCTTTGAGGGATGGGAGAATAAATATGGAACTATTAGACTTTATCACCAGGGAAATCCCTGACCCTGTGTCAAACATTAGGGACACCCAAATCAATAAGCCAAACCCTTGATCTTGAGGCTTGCTCTGTGAAGCTTATGTATGTAGCAGAGCTTAGCCTACCTTTAAGTATGTCTAAGAGTTTCTTCTGGAGGACTATTTTTGTTGCTCAGATGTGGTCTCTATGCCCAACTCTGCAAGTGAAATCATTGCCCTCCCCCCTACATGAGACATATATCCAAGGTTAATGTCTCCCTGGTTGCATGGGAGGTGACCCCCAGGAAAGAGTCTGCCCCTGGCACCATAGCATCAACAATGCCATTCTAACCAAAAAAGGGAAAAGAAATGTAACAAATAAAGTATTAGTGATTGAGAGAGTTCAAATAGAGTTGAGAAGCTACTCTGGAGGTCGCTCTTATGCAAGCTTCAGCTAGACATTGCTGCCTATTATAACTGGCCAAATCCAACCAAAACCATTTTTTGCCAATCCTAAATAATGTCAGGGCAATATATAAGATTCTACAAAAGTTCCATGCACTAGGATAACTTTCCAGAAACCTACAACCTCCAGATGGACCCCTGGACCAGATAAGTCCTGAAACCTAGAGGAGTCATCCAGAACATCAGCTAGACCCATCTCCCTACCCCATAGTATAGAAAGCCCCTTCCAACATGAAAAACCTAGAATGGGCATGGCCTAAATACCCCTAAAGAGTGGGGGAAAGTTGAAAGGTGTTGGTTAACTTATACAGAGAAGGTAGGGTTTAACAAATGAGTATGAGTGCTGAATCATTATATTGATATTTCTTTTAGTCTCCAGTATTTTGGAGCAGCTAGAAGTAAAAACCTAAATTGTGGAATTGTGACCCATACCAAACTCTGAAATCTGTTCTACAACTTATGTGGCGAAGTGCTTTGAAATTCATTCCTTGTTTTTATATACATTATTTTTCACAAAAAAGAAAAAAAAAAGTTGATTGTGATGACAAAAAAAAATATATTCCTTCTAGCCTCTAATGTTCTAAAGAAGCTAGAAGGAAAAAATCTGAGATGATGGTATGATTGCCCATGACAAATTCTGGGATCTCTCCTGTAACTATTTGTTGAAGAGTGCTTTGAAAACTACAGCTTTTTTCTCTTTGTTTTGTATATATGTTATATTGCACAATAAAAGTTAAAAAAAAGAGAAAGAAAACAATAAAATTCCCCAATCATTCACTAATGGTCTGTCCATACTGCTAAAATATTCAAACATAGCTTGAATAATTTGCAACCTTTAATTCTATATATGTCAGAATTATTATAGCTCATTATTTTTTAGTCACAGTACATTCCAGGAAATGTAAAATACTAGCATAAAAGGATACAACCAAATAATTAGGTTGTAACAAATCATCAGAACTAGAAAACTAAATGTTACCACTGAATGTTAATTCCAAAATTACGCCATCATAGAAACAAATTAAAGTTTAGGAATCTGCTTCTGCTATCCTCATTTCAACACAATTGGCTCTTGTTGGGTAAGAGACACGGCTACTACCTGGAGGGGAGCAATCCTAGCATATCAACCCACTCCATAATTTGCTAGTATTGGTGTCACCAACAAAACATGATTCACACTTGTACAGGATGGAATAATGCTTTACTCACATAGAAAAGACACAGAGAAAGATTAGATTCAATGGTGGGCATCATTCCCCATGGTCACAGTCTTGCTTCCCAGCCAAAGCAGGGAGAAGGTCTGCATGCATCTCTCTCTTTTGTATAATGTAGATAAGGAAGCCATTCCCTCCTACTGAGAACAGATGTAGCAATTGGGGTTGGCCAGGTACCACACAATGAACATTTAGCTAAGCAATTCTTGGGGATGTTTACATGTACTCAGTGCAAAAGGGGAAGGAATGTCCTGACAGACCACTATATGCAATGGAATGTGTTCTATGTCAAGGCTCCCCAACCCCATGAAGTGAATCAGCCCTACACATCCTGTCTTAACAGTCAATCCAACACACCTGGTCTCAAGCATACGGTTCATTTGCAGGTCACTGAGCAAGGTGGCAGGCCTTTCCCGACCATTCCCCTCACAGCTCTCATCACACCTAGCTAGTACCAAAGAACTGGAACTTGAATGCTTTTCTCATACTGTGCTATAGAAAGGCTCACATACTTTTTCCTAGGTATCTAGCTTCAAGAGAAAAACTTAAAATAGAAACACAGCTTTTCTACAAAATAATCAACATTCTGGGTTGTCAATAAGTTCTTCAAAAATGTTTTGTGACAAGATTAAATTGATAATTAACGAAATGTATGTCATATGTATTCACTAGTGATGGTAATAATCATCTAGGATTAGATATTTTAAACTAGCTGTGCTGTAGCATGCATTTTAAGTTAAGGTTAAGACAAGGGAATAGAATGCATTAAACTTATATGTTGGCTACACATTTTTCTGTAGAGTGTGCTTATGAGGGAAATATATATTAGTTTCTGTAAGAGAACACCTTGGAAGTGGCAACTTTTCAACAGCACTTTTACTGAAAGTCAAGGGATATATTTATGGACAATGGAACAAGATGCAAATCACTAGAGTTATGGTAGACTGAATATCCTTCAGGAAGACAGGAGAAGGTCTACAAATCATGAATATCGTTAATTCAAAAACACAGTTATCTAAAGGTATTATGTCAAAACTAAATGGCAACAGGAAGGAGGGCTGGGGAAGGGGTATGTATTCTTTGTGAAAGAAAAGGAAATGTCTTCAGATAGATTATGGTGGTGAAGGCATGTCTACACACTTAGTTTGGATTGTATGATATGTGAATAAAACGTGTTTAATAATAAACAAAGAGGACAAATTGCTGGAGAAAATGCAGATAAAGAGATGTACCTATTCAATGTCAGTAGGGAAACTGAGAGGTACAGTCTCTTGGAGGACAATGTGGTGGTTCCACAGGAGGGTGGGGTTGCCATATGATCCTGAAACTCCATTGCTCATTATATAGCAATGGAGGAACTGAGTGTGGGGACATGAATGGACATTTGTACACTTGTATCTATGATGGTAGTATTCACAATCCACAATGGATGTAGGTAGCCAAAGGGTACAATGACTACGGAATGGAAGGGGGAACTATGGTGTATACATACAGTGGACTACTGAGTGGCCACAAGAAGGAATGAAGTTGTGAGACACGCAACTAGATGAATGAACCATAAGGACTTTATGATGAATGAAATGTCAGAGGCAAAATGACAAATATTATCATGCTTCACTCATATAGACTAACTATACTATGAAAACTCAGTGAACTGAAATCGAAAGTATGGGTTATCAGGTTGGGGCCAATTGTAAAGAGTCCTAGACTGTAAGCTCTTACAGTAGTTACGCATATTCAGGAGTTGTAACTATTATTTCTAAATTCTGAGATACTGAGCAGTTTGTTTTCAACCTGGTCATTCCCATAAAGTTTGGTTATTTATGTGACACTGAGTTCTGAAGCTATGAAAATCAATAACACCCCATACAGGAACTGTTTAAAAGGTTGAAAAAGGGTTCTGACTCTCAGTAGAAACATGAATGAAGCTGATCTGGATAAGACTACAGTAAATCAGACTACAGGGTAAAGGATGATTTTTTTCTATATTTCAGAACTTCAACATCTGTGTGAGTCCAAAAGGAGATGTGTTTATTTGGTGCAAAATTTCTATTTTGGATAGTGCATTTCCTAATTTAACTTGTATGTTCGATTTAGTTGGATACCATAAATACATGGAATCTTGAATAGGACATGAGACTTTGTTGGTTTGTCCAGGTTGGTATGATGCCTGGATATATCCCAGACTAATTTGGGCAGTGAATAAAGAAGTATTTGCATGGTCTCCGCAGGGCACTGGAAAGAAAGGAGGAAATATTCAACTTCCCCATTTGGCGAATTTCTGATATTCTTGCAAACAGTGGAGACAACCAAATCATTAGGCCAAGTTCTCAGTCTTGGGGTTCACCCCTATGAAACTTCTCCCTGCAAAGAATAGGTGAAGCCTACTTAGAATTAGGCCTAAGAGTCACCCCTCAGAGAACCTCTTTTGTTTCTCAGAAGTGGTCTCTCTCTCTCTAAGTCAAGTGAACTCACTGCCCTACCCCGCTATGTGGGACATGACTCCCAGGGATGTAAATCTCCTCGGCATTGTAGGACAGGAATCCAGGAATAAGCTGGACTTGACATCAAGGGATTGAGAAAGCCTTCCTGGCCAAAAGGGGGAAGAGAGAAATGAGAGAAACTAAAATTTCAGTGGTTGAGAGATTTTAAACAGAGTTGAGAGATTATCCTGATGTTATTCTTATGCATTATATAAATATCCCTTTTTAGTTTATGGTTTATTGGAATGGCTAGAAGAAAGTACCTGAAACTATTGATCTGTGTTACAGTAGCCATGTTTCTTAAAGAAAATTGTATAATGATATAGCTTCTATAATGTAAGTGCGTGATTGTGAAAACTTTGTGTCTGAAGTCCTTTTATCTAGGGTATGTACAGATGAGTAAACATGTAGATAAAAAGTAAACAAATAATGAGGGGGACAAAGATTAAAATAAATTGGGTAGATGGAAATACCAGTGGACAATGAGAGGGCAGGGTGAGGGGTATGATATGCATATGTTTTTCCTTTTTTCTTTTTATTTCTTTTTCTGGAGTGATACAAATGTTCTAAAAAAATGATCATGGTGCTAAATATACAACTATGTGATAATATTGTGTGTCATTGATTGTACACCATGTATGGGATGTTTGTGTGTTAAGATTTATCAGTTAAAATGTTTTTAAAAAATCGTAGTTACCATTTTGAGCTTCTTAATTATTCAGAAGACTGTAAGTGTGGACAAAGGGAATCAGCAATCTAGTACTGAGGACTGAATAAGATACAGTTGTGTTTTATGGTTTTTTAATCTCTTATTATTACCATGACTTAGATTCCTTTGGAAAATGTCTAATATAAATCTCCTCTTAAGTTGATAGTATTGATTCTCTTTGGGTGCTATTAAAGTTTCCTTACCTTAAAAAAATATTGATTTCAAATAGGTCTTCTATTTATGAAACCATAAGCTCATGGCCCTAGTTATTTGAAAATAAGTAAACTTTATCATTTTGAAAAAGTTCCCTTATCCCTACAGAAAAATATATATATATACACATTTCTCCTCACCCCAAATAAACATCACATGCGCACTCCTACAGTTCTCCATCTACTTTTTTACTACACCAGCAATCATACTTGATAGTCAAGAATTATTAATGGCACTCAGTACATGAGTCTGAGCGAGGCTATTGAATCTATCATTTATTCTAAAGACTCAAAAATCATGAGAATAAGGCTGAATATAATTTTGGAGATAATTTGGTTGATTTCCTTAATTTTAAAAATGAAAAAACCTGAAGTTTGTTTCTATCAATTTTCTTAAAATTTCTATGCAACATATTTTAAATGTGGGTTTCTTTGGAGGCCACATATATGTTCTTGTAATGAGCTTTGTTAATACAAAATAAGGGTAAAAAATGGTAATTTGGTAAGTAATGTGATACATATATTATTCATTGTTTATGGATCACATGCTCTTAATTCTTTATCTTGTAATCTTTTATTGTCTGTTTGACATCATGAGTGATGCATTTGAGGGAGGTTGGATTTTGTTGTCTAAAGGGAGTTGCATTTTCTTTTGGCAGCCATTTAAAATTACTGAGGAAGATCTTGATCCCCTCAAGTTTGGTTTGATATGTTGGACTATTCTGCTTCTGTTATTTCCACAGTGCTAGGGAATGGTTCTTATACTAGAGCTTGGCCTTTACTCCTTATGTCTGACCTTTTTGACCTCTCAACTAGAAGCCCTGCCCTGCTTAAGAAAGTCTTCTATTCTAAGGAAAAAGAAACTGCAACATATCTCTATACTTTTTCAGAGCACAATTTCTGCAAAACTTGCACAATACAATCTCTGAACCTTTTATCACCTCTACTCTCACATTAAATGTTCTTTTCTAGGCTTTGTGGATATTTCCCTTTTACCTGAACAGCCCAGTTGTGGGTCAAGGACCCCAGGGGAACTCACACACAGTTATGGAAATCCCTCTCTAATATGCTCACTCTTTTATCATGTCTGACCCGCATATTATAATTACCTCAGAAAGATGGTGTGTGATCTGTGCCTCCTCAGCTCAGCAAAAGTACAGCTCTCTGCTTGAGTTCTACCTTTGGGCGCCATGGTCTATAAAATACTTCCAGGCAGATAGCCAGGATGAGTGAGGTACTCATTCCATCTGTTTCCTTTTTTTCAAGTTTGCAATCTTGTTCTAATGTCCAGTGTTTGAAATGTGTTTTTTCCCTTAAATTTGGTTCAATTTTAAAATTGTTCACAGAAGGAGGGTATGTCCCATTTCAGTTATTTTCTGTATCAGCTAGAAATGGATAATATTTATATGAGTTTATTTATAAGTGAACTTAGAAAAGGTAGCCAAATGACCAAAGCACTGCAATGAGAGAGTACTTTCTAAAGAGGATTATTTCTTTCTAATACACAAAAAACTAAAATGAATTTCTATTGGCTCTTCTTTTTTAATTCTTCCTTTAACATTTTGACAATAAAAATAACTTGAACAATTTCATGGTTCCCATTCTCCTCTATATCCACAGGGACTTTTATCACTATATTATAACTAATAAATAGAAAATCCAAAACGATGATTTTGTTGTGAATAAATTAGACTGTAAAATAACTAATTCTCTGATAGAAAATGAACTAAGGGTACTATTCTGAGCTTTCTGTTAAGCCACACAATACTATTTCATGTTTCTGAGCATTAATGAGATCATATTATGAATATATTATAAATTCACCAACAAAAATATTTTATTGAGATGTAAGCATATTAAAATGTTTATAAAATTTGTTACAAATTCTCCTTGGTTCTTGCTTTTAACTGTCCATACAGGATGTTAGCAAAATACCTGCAGTCCACCTATCACAGCAAAAGGTTTTCCAAGTCCCCATAAGATGTCTCAGCTTGGGAACAAATCCATTTCCATAGTAACCCTGCTATGTGTGTAAGTGTCACAGTTCCCCTACGCAGCTTCATCTAACTCAGCTGTCCCAGCTCGTAGTTTCCACCAATGCTTTGTCCATATTTTAGGGGCTAATGTTACTCTACCTGGTGCCAATTCAAATAATAACTCAAATTCCTTTCAGAATCACTTCTCCCAATCTGTTCTCAGGTTATATAAGATGTTCCTCACGGATCAAGTTCAGCATTTCTATTAGGATGAGTTCTCACTAAAGAAATACTTCAGTACCTGCTTTTCTGACACACATACAAATAGGCTTACGGTAGTTCTTCCTTCATGTTTGTTAGATATATCAGTGAAGAAATGTATAAAAACTTCATTCCTATGGACAGGTTGGTTTCATTCTCAGGGTTTTCCTTGACCTCTATGCAAATAACTTTCTGATAGGGCCAATCCAGCCACTTGATTGGATTCATTGAACTCTGTAGAGGAGTGAGTAGAAAACTGAGGCTCAAACTGGGTTCTTTCTACATTAAGGATAAACTCTATTTTTAAATGCCATATTCAAAATGAATCTGCTGTGTTTTAATTTATTGGGACTAATAGAAATGAAATAAATTGGCAGAGCAATGTATCCTGATATTTAAGGTAAAACAAAATCAAAGCCTGGCTTATTCATCCTCTCCTGTAGCATCTATTTACTCTTCCAAATACTAATTCTCTCATTTATAAAATAACATCTTAAAGCATTTCATGCATGTCTAAAATAGAGCAGTGAATAAATATTGTTTTTTTTTCTTCTTCCTTTAACATTTTGACAATAAAAATAACTTGAACAATTTCATACTTCCCATTCTCCACTGTATCCACAAGTACTTTTATCACTATATTGTAATTCATAAATAGAAAACCCAAAACTACAGCTTCCTAGAAACACATATGAAACCTACATTCACTCTAGAAGAAATAGTAGACATCAGCAGACCAATCATAAGTAAAGAGATTGAGTTAGTCATCAAAAGCCTCTCAAAAAAAAAAAAAAAAAAAAAAAAAACCCTGGCCCAGATGGCTTCACTTCTACAAAACATTCCAAGAAGAATTAATACCAAACCTGCTCAAACTGATAAAAAAATGAAGAGGAGGGAAAACTACCTAATTTATTATGTGAATCAAGAAAAAAATTGGGTGTTGCAATACATTTTCTGATTAATGTTGAGTCCAGAGGAATTAAAATGCATTCCTGCTTTGAAATATAATAACTTTACTTACTGGTTTTGTATTTTTCTTGCTGCATGAAAAAAAGAATTTTCTAGGCCTAATTGTAGTACCTTTTCTATCTAGTGACTATAAGAAATATTGATCGGTCAGTGGTATAAAATTTGGACACCCTTGAAAAATTAATAATGAATTGACGATTTAGAGTCATTTTTTCTTTATTTAAATAAACCTTTTTATTGTGAAATATAACATATAAGCAGAAAACTGATAAATTTCAAAGTATAGCTTAACAAGTATTATAGAGCACATTTCAAAGAATAATATGGGATACAGTTCTACAATTTTAGATATATCCTTCTAGCTATTTTAATACACTAGAAAATAACAAGTATCTATATAAAGATTCAGCAGTGCCAATCACTAGCTAAATCCTATCTTCTCTCTTACAACTACTACCTCTCATTTGATCATTCTCTCAATCTTCAGGAATATTTGGGCAATAAGCACTTTTAACTTTTTCATGTTTAAAAGGATTGTTGACACTATGGAGTAGGAGGATACAACTGGTTGATGTTCTTTGGGAGACTGATGCCTCTGTGTCTCAGGGCTTATCTGGCATACGAACAATCTTCTCAGAAATAAGTTTATTAAGTGAAATTTGTATAAAGTCTAATATTGAGCCTAGGGTGTTCTTTAGGGTTTGCCAGAAGACTGTTGGTTTGGGGCTTGGCATAACTGTAGCAATTTGCAATATCTACTGAAGCTTGAATAAGAGTAACATCCATAACACCCTCTCAACTCTATTTGAAATCTCTTAGACACTGAAACCTTATTTTGTTTCGTGTATTTACCCCCTTTTTTTCATGAAAGCGTTCTTTTTTTTTTTAGCCTATAGCTTTGGTTGTCCATACTGCTTGTGAGAATATCAAGAATTCAACTTGGGGAAGTTCTTTCTCAGCATGAAAGCATTCTTAATGACATGATGTCAAGGTCAGGCTCATCCCTGGGAGTCATGTCACATGTTGCCAGGAAGATTTATACCCCTGGAAGGCTGGTATATGAGGGGTGGGTAATGAATTTATTTGCAGAGTTGAGCTTAGAGAGGGAGAGGTCATATTGAGCAACAAAAGAGGTTCTCTGTAAGTGACATAATGCTTAGGCATTATTATAGGCAGGCTTAGCTTCCCCGTTACAGAAATAAGTTTCATAAAAGGAAGCTTCCAGATAGAGAACATGGCTTATTAAATTGGGAGTCCCTAATGCTTGAGAGAGTAACAGGAATTTCCTAGATGGGTAAATTTAATAGTTTCATATTTTTTCTCCATTCCCTCAAGGGACTATGTAAATACATTTTTATTATCTGCTCAACATATTCTGGAATGCATAATGGTATTACATTATGGTATACAGAATTACAAGATCTCATTCCCTATTCTAAGCTGCATGTGTTTAGGTTGTTTAAATAAACTAAGTAGACAGGTTAAGTTACATTGTGTGCTGCAGAAAATTTAATTTTGGGCAAAATAAACACCTCTTGCTTTGGTCTCACACAGAAGTTGAAGTTTTAAAATACATACAATATTATGTATGCCCTGTGTTCTTATTTACCTTAGTCCCAATCAGATCGGTTTCATTCATATCTCTAATTGAAGTCTGATCTCTTTTCCATCTCCTTTAACAATTGCTGAATGGAATAATGCTGGAGTTTCAGAGCTGCAGAATACTAACTCTGTGTCTTTGGTGTCACACAGGTACCCATTGATTCAAGGAACTACTCGATTATGCACAAAGAACGCAGTATCTCAGAATTTAGACATTACACTTAAAACTCAGGAATAAATGTGACTGCTGTAAGAGCTTACAATCTAGGCCCTAATTTTATAATCAGCATTTTCTACATGAGACAGTAGAATATTTGTCCTTTTTTTCTGTGTTATTCTGGGCAATATAATGTCCTCAAGTGTCATTCACCTTGTTGCATGCCTCATAGCTTCATTCTTTTGCAGCCACACACTAATCTATCATACACACACAGCACAGTCCATCCTTTTGCTCATCAGACAAAAGACTCTTTGACCACATCTATGTCCATTGGCTTTCATGAACAATGACACAAAAAACGTCAGTGTGCGATGTCTGTTTGAATGCCTGCTTCTGGTTTGTTGACTATACTCCTAGTATGTGATTTCCTAATCATATGGTGACCCTATATTTAGCCTCCTTTGTATCCAGTACATTACCCTCTGGAGTGGCTATCCCATTCTGCTCCCACACTCACATTGAATAGGTACATTTCTCCCCACGTTTTCTCTAGCCCTTGAATCATCATGGTTACTTATATTTAGTTATTTATTGTTAATCTGCAGATTTTGCTGAGGCATATTTATGCATCGGTTTGAAAGTATCGTGTACCCCAGAAAGGCCATGCTTTGATCCCAATCCAATTTTGTATGGGCAGCCATTTCTTTTCATCCTAATTCAACATTGTAGGAAGAAAATTTTTATTAGATTATCTCCACTGAGACGTGGCATGCTCAATTGTGGGTGTGACCTTTTGTTTAGTGGAGTTGTGACTCCTTACATTCAGGATGTGTCTTGGTTAGTTTACTAGAGTCTTTTGAAAGAGAAACCATATTAGAGAGAGCTGACAGTGAGGGAAACGTCAGTGCAGAGCTGACACAGATGTCAAGACTTGGAGAAGAGACACAAGGATGTTTGGAGACACTTGGAACCCAGGAGACATTGCCGTGAGATGTTATGAAAGCCAGAACCTGGAGAGAACTGAGGGGAGCCGTGAGATGAAAGCCGGTGCCAGAGAAGCAAGGGGGAGAACCCCAACAGGAACAGAGGCTGAAAGCAATGGAACCCAGGAGCAAGGGATCAGCAGATGCCAGCCACATGACTTCTCAGCTGACAGAGTGTTGCAAACCCATTGACCTTCCTTGAATTAAGATATCCTTCCCTGGATGCCTTAGTTTGGACATTTTCTTGACTTAGAACTTAAAACTGGCAACTTACTAATTCTCCTTTTTAAAATCCACTCTTGTTTCTAGTATATTGCATTCTGGCAGCTTGCAAACTAATGCAATTCATGTAGTGTATATTCTATCTGAAATATACAGTATATTTACAGTATCTTTACTTATATAATCATCTTCACTCTCAATTTTAGACCATCCTTTTTCTAAAATTTTTGCTTCTGAAAAGAAAAATAACAGTTACACATCCACATCCATGAGAGATCCAAGACACTCCATCTGTCTTTTCCCCTCCAAAAAAATTATTTACCCCTAGCTTTGATGTGGTACTTGCAAGGTCTTCCTGTTAAATATAGTCCATTGAATGCAATAGGTAGCCTTTTTTTTTTATAAACCACTCTATTATTAACTCCTTGTACAAGTGTCATACATTTGAAGTAGTTCAAGCAATAACTTATTTATATTTTGAGTGTTAATTGGTGAAATACATAAGTTTAAACAACTCCTTTTAATCATATTTACCTTCAGTAGGGCACTAATACTTATCTACCCAATAATGAACTACCATCCCCTCTATCCATTTCCATACATTTAAATTCCATCTCATTGAGAATCTATACATATTAAGTAATTACTCCCCTTTCTTCAGACTTCTGTCTATCTCTAGGACCCCCATATTCTACAATTTAAAACTCTTGAGTTTACATTTTCTAGGGGATTCATACTATTGAAATCATACAATGTCTATCCTTTTGTGTCTGGCTTATTTCATACAGTGTTATGTTCTCAAGGTTCATCCATGTTTTTGCATGTGTCAGAACCTCCTTCCTTCTTACTGCTGCATAATATTCTATCATATGTATATACCACATTTTGTTATCCATTCATCTGTGTGTGGACAATTCAATTGTTTCCATCTTTTGGAAATTGTGAAAAATGCTGCTATGAACATTGGTGTGCAAACGTCTTTTTCTGTCCCTACTTTCAGCTCTTCTGGGTTTATACCAAGAAGTAGCATTGCCAGGTGGTAAGGCAATTTGATATTTAGTTTTCTGATGATCTGCCAAACTGTCCTCACCAGTGATTGTACCATTTAACATTCACACCAGCAGTGAATAAAGTGTTCGAATTTCTCCACATCCTTTCCAACATTTGTCATTTCCTGTGTGTCGGAATGGTAGCCATTCTTATAGGTATGAGATGATATCACATTTTGGCTTTGATTTGCATTTCCCTTATAGCTAATGAAGATGAAAATCTTTTCATGTGCTTTTTAGCCATTTGTATTTCCTCTTCAGAAAAGTGTTTATTCATCCATGTTGTCCATTTTATAATTGGGTTGTTTGTCCTTTTCTTGTTGAGTTGTAAGATTTCTTTATAGAAGCTGGATATCAAATCTTTATAAGATATATGGTTTCCAAATTTTTCTTCCATTGAGTTGACTACCTCTTCATCTTTTTTACATATGTTTTGAATCACAGAAGCATTTGATTTTGAGGAGCTCCCATTTATCTATTTTATTTTCTTTCATTGCTTGCACTTTGGGTGTAATGTCTAAGAAGCTACCTCCTACTGCTAGGTCTTGAAGATATTTCCCTAGAATTCCATCTAAGTGTTTTACTGGCTCTTGTATTTAGGTCTTTGATCCATTTTTAGTTACTTGTTGTATAGGGTGTGAGTCAGGGCTTCTCTTTCATTCCTTTGGATAGAAGGTTCTTCTAGCCCCATTTGTTGAAGAGACTATTCTGTCTTAATTCAGTAGATTTGGGGGCCTTGTCAAAAACCAATTGACCAATAGATCTTGGGCCTATTTCTGAGTTCTCAATTTCATTCCATTGGTCAGTATGTCTATCTTTGTGACAATACCTTCCATTTTGACAGCTGTGGTTTTACAAAAAAGCTTTAAAGTTAGGAAAAGTAAGTACTCTTACTTTGTTCTTCATTTTTATGATATTTTGGGAAATTCAAGGCCCCTTTTCCTCCATTAAATTTGATAACTAGCTTTCCCAAGTCTGAAGGATAGGTTATTGTAAGATTGAATGGTGCTACTTGAATTTGTAGATCAATTTGGATAGAATTGACACTTTAATGGCATTTAGCCCTCCTATCCATTAATATAGAATGTCTTTACATCTATTTAGGTCTCCTGCAATTTCTTTTAGCAATGTTTTGTAGTTTTTTGTTTATAGGCCCTTACATTCTTCATTAGGTTTACTCCTAGAAAATTGATTTTTTAGTTGCTATTATGAATGGATTTTTTCTTATTGATTTTCAATTAGGTCATTAATACTATAAAGAAATAATGCTAATTTTTTCACGTTAACCTTGTATGTTGCCACATTGCTGAACTTGTTTATTAACTCAAGAAGCTTTATCATAGATTACTCAGGATTTTCCAAATCTGCAAATAATTAAAGTTTGAATTCTTCCTTTCTTATTAGGATAACTTTTATTTCATCTTCTTGCCTAATTACTCTAGGTAGAAATTCAAGCATCATGTTGAACAAAAGTGTTGACAGTGGGCATCATTGTCTTGTTTCTGATCTTAGGGTTAAAGCATTCAGTTTCTGACTTTTAAGTATGATGCTGCCTATGGGTTTATCATATATGTTCTTATCATACTGAGGAAGGTTCCTATGATCCTTAACTTTTGAAGCGTTCTTATCAGAAAAGATGCTGAATTTTGTTGACTACCTTTTCAGCATCAATCAAGATGATCATGTGGGTTTTCACTTTTAATTTGTAATATGGTGCATTATATTAATTGATTTTCTCATGTTGAACCAACCTTGCATGCCTGCAATAAGCCCCACTTGGTCATGGTGTTAACTCTTTTCAAACGCTTTTGGATTCAATTTGAAAATATTTTGTTGAGATTTTTGCATCTATATTTCACTAGGGAGGTTCCTGAGTTACCCCTTCTCATAGTATCTTTAGCACTGGTAGAGTGATGTTGGCTTCATAAAATGAGAGAGATAGCATTCCTTTTCCTTCAAATTTTTGGAAGAGTTTGAACAGAATTGGTGTTCATTCTTTTTGGAATGTTTGATAAAATTCCCCTGTGAAGCCATCTGGTACTGGACATTTGGTTCTTTTTGGAATGTTTGGTAAAATTCCCCTGTGAAGTTATCTTGTCCTGGGCAACTCTTTGTAGGAAGATTTTGATGGCTGGTTGAATCTCTACTTGCAGTTGGTTTATTGAGATTTTCTATTTATTTTCAAGTCATTATACATTTTTGCGTGTCTCTAGGAAATTGTCCATTTCCTCTGAGTTGTCTAGTTTGTTATGAATGCAGAGGAAAGGGGTGCTGAATGTTCAAGTCAGTTATTATGTAAAGATACACTGGCCCTGTACAAACTGATCTTGGAGCTCATCGCCGCATGTTGCAGTGTTTCAGTGGGGCTCAACTTCAGCAGGACCAGCCATTCTTCCTGAATGTGGGCACTGGGAAATTATTTTAAAAAAAGAAAAAAAAAAACTAGACTGAAACAAAACTGCTTTAACTGGCCGATTTCAAGAGGGGATCAGTAGTAATTCCACGGTGATGAGTTTACCCAGTAAAGTTGTGAGGGCAATGATTTCACATAACTATCATGAAACAAATATTTATTCAATGACAGCCAAGCCCTTTGCCAGGCACTGACTTCTGAAAGAGATCCTCCAACTCTCCAAAGAATTGGACACTTGTACGGATTAATCAATAGCTATGGAGGGAGGGACAATGAGTCTCCAGGGAGCAGACACTACAGAAAAGCAAGCTGTGCTCCCCCATTTATTTTCAAAAAACTCAATTTCTCTTTTGTGAAATATTAATGGAAAAAAATCTAATAACCATTAATCCTGGAAAAGCAATGTAGACTTATCTCAAACCCAATTTTTTTAAGTGATTGTGTAGCCTATCTGGTTGAAAGGTAAAGCAGAGGTTAAGAGTGGTGATTAAATCAGCTAACAATTAAAAATGCACAGAAATAGTCCTATGTGGGTCATTTATCTAGACATGACTGGTATGGTTTGCCAGTCAGGAGACAATCAAAGCTAAATCTAGGAATATGCTAGTACTTAAAATGTCAGAAAAACATAGAAGAATATTAGAAACTATTTTATGTGGAAAGAGGATATGACTAAAATCAGATACCCTGTGGCAGTTGTCAAAATCAGAGAAATGTTTGTGTAAAAATCAAGTCCATGCACCATTTGAGGCTTGCAAGCATATAAGAGAGATGGTGCATTATTATCTCAGGTGTCCTTTTATAGCCAGAGTGTATAGTAATTCGTATTATCTTCTTATCATTTATTTTCTTTGGAATCCATGAAAATAACCCCCCTCTCTCATTTCTAATTTTATTTATTTGTTGGGTTTTTTTTTTTCTCTTTTTGATTTGTCAGTCAGGGTTTGTTAATATTGTTATTCTTCTCAAAGAACCAACTTTTGGTTATATTGATTCTCTATATTGTTTTGTTTTTGTTCTCCATTTTGTTTATTTCTGATTTAACATATGTTATTGCCTTGTTCTATTTGCTTTAGGGTTAGTGTGCTGTTTTATTTCTCTAGTTTTTTTAGTCATTCAGTTAAGTATTTGGTTATGGCTCTTTCTTCCTTTTTAAAATAAGTGTTTAGAGCTATAAATTTGCTGCATCCAGTAAGTTGATAAATTGATATGTTATATTCATGTTTTCATTTGTCTCCAACTATTCACCAATTTCCCTTTCAATTTCTTCTTAGACTTACTGATTGTTTAAAAATGCATTGTTTAACCTCCATATATTTGTGAAAGATTTATTTCTTTGGTGGTCATTGATTTCCAGTTTCATTCCATTATGAATTTTCTCTGACAGAAAGTGCTCTGAATAGCCTGTTTTGTGTCCCAGCATGATCTATCCTGGAGAATGTTCCATGCACACTAGAAAAGGATGCATATCCTGGCATTTTGGAATGCAGCAATTCATAAATAGTTATTAATGATCTATACATAACTATACATGATCTATATATGTCTGTAGTTCGTTTATCACATTGTTTGAATTCTCTATTGCCTTATTGATTCTCTGTCTGGTTTTTCTACCTATAGAAGATAGTGGTGTATTGAAGTCACCCACTATTATTGTACAAACTTTTACTGCTCCCTTTAGCTTTGCCAGTGTTGGTTTCATGGACTTTGAAGTTCCCTGACTGGGTGCATAAACATTAATGATTGCTATTTCCTCTTGGGGAGTTGTCCTTTTTATTAATATATAGTGTCCTTCCTTGTCTCTCATGACATTTTTCCATTTAAAGTATATTTTGTCTGATATTAGTATGGTTACCCTAACTTTCTTTTGATTACTTCTCACGTGGAGTATTTTCTCCTGTTGGTTCACTTTCAACTGATTTCTATTCTTGAGTCTAAGACGAGTCTCTTGTAAACAACACGTAGATGGATCATGCTCTTTAATCCATTCTGCCAGTCTGTATCTTTTAATTGGGTAATTTAATCCATCACCAGTCAAAGTTCTTACTCTACAAGAAGTTACTTGAATAAAACATCTTATCCTTTAGCTTTTATTTGACACATGTATTTTTCCCTCTTCCTCTCTTTATCCTTTAATACTTTTATCCCTATTAATATTCTTCAATTCCATGCCCTTCTCTAGACCTCTCTCTCCTGTCTTTATTCATCAACCAACAGAACTCCCTTTATTATTTCTTGCAGTGCATGTCTCTTGTTGACAAATTCCCTCAGCATCTGTTGGTCTGTGAAAATTTTAAATGTTCCCTTACTTTTGAAGACAGCTTTGCTGAATAAAATATTCTTGGCTGACAATTTTTCCCTTTCAGTATCTTAAATATGTCATATTAGTGCCTTCTTACCTCCATCGTGCCTAAGTAGTCAGTACTTAGTCTTGTGTAGCTTTTGTAGCTTCCCTTGTGTGTGGTGGATCACTTTTCTCTTCCTACTTTCATGACTTTCTGTTTCTCTTCATCATTTGATGGTTTGATTAGTATGTATCTTGGAATGGGTCTATTTGGATTTATTCCATTGGATTCCATTGGGCTTCTTTGACTTGTAAATTTATCTCTTTTATAAGAGTTATGTGGTTTTCCCCAATTATCTCCTCAAATACTCTTCTTAGTCCTTTACTCTTTTGTTCTTCTGGGACACCAATGCTTCATGCTGTCCATCATTTCTCTGAGATCCAATTCAAAATTTTCCAACTTTTTCACCATTTGTTCCTGTGTTCATTCAAACTCAATTGCCCTGCCCTCTAGTTCATTTATTCTTTCTTCTGTCTCTTCAAGTTTGCTGTTGTGTGTCTCTAGTATATTTTTAATTTGATCTGCATTAATTTCATTTCTGTAAGATCCACTAGTTTTCTCTTTATTCTTTCAAATTCTTCTTTATGCTTTTCTAGTGTCTTCCAGATATGTCCTTTATGTCTTTAGCCAACCCATTGATGTTATTTAGGAGATTATTATGTACATCTTTGATTAGTTGTTACAAATTCTGTCTCCTCTGGACTTTTAATTTAGTCATTGACTTGGCCATATCTTCTCCATTTTCATGTGCTTTATGATTTTCTGTTTGTTTCTTTGCAGTTGATTATTGTGATAAGATAATTTTGAAGATTGATTTCCCTCACTCACCTAAATTTTTGTATTTGCTTGGGTTTTCATTGAAGGTCTTCTCTGGCACTTTATTTATCAATAATTCCTAGCCAGACCAAGGACAAGGTCCCTTACAGGAGATAGACATCTATTTGGAAATTTGTAGATGACTTGGGAGAACAGCAGTCTGCCAGAGTGCACCTTTCCCTGTCTTCCCAGAAGATGGTGATTTTGGGCCACCTCTTCCACACTAGCCTGCTTTTCCTTGACTATGTCAGCCATAGGTCCATACCAGGTAAAATGCAGTTAATGCAGGATGTTCCATACATGCTAAAGACCACCAGACCTGGGTAGGGGTTGGGGGGAGTGATGGACTCAGATGCTTCTCAGCAGAAAATCCACTCAAGAGCATAATGCATCTGGTGATTCTCAGGCTTTTGAGTGAAATAACATCAGGCTGGCCTTTCCCAGTCCTCAACCAGTGCAGAAGTGCCCTGATTTTCATCAGCCTGCAATATCCTGCCCACTGTGCACCATGGGCCTCTTGGATGCAGAAGGAGCTCTTGCCACTGCAGTGTGACACTCTCCCTCTCCCCACCTCTCCACTTGTGCATGGCATAAGCACTGCAGTCCTCCATGGAGAAAGGATATAAGCAACAGAACCTTGAGTGTTTCTCTCACTGGCAACTATTTGATCAACTCTGTTCTGCATCCCTTCTCCTCCCCAGGAGGGGTCCCACAGTCATAATTTGTCTGCTTTTTCATTTAGGTCTACCCTATATAATATAGAAGTTCATCACTGGCACTTGACCATATCTGCTATATCTGTTACTTTTACATGCTGGAGAAGTTATCTCTACCTTTCCTATTCTGTCACGTTCCCAGAAATCTTAGAGTTAATTTTAACTTGAGTGTATAGTACATAAAATTTGGGTTTTGTGGATACATAGTAATAAGCTAATGTTAATTTTTTTCTTAGATCTTGGATGGTGTTTCGGTTTGCTAAATCTGCCAGAATGCAATATAGAAGAACTGGATTTGCTTTTAAAATGGGTATCTACTAAGTTACAATTCTGAGGTCATGGAAATTTCCACATTAAGGCATCAACAGGAGAATAACTTCACTGAATAAAAGTCAATTGTGTCTCCGTTAGTCTGTCACATGTGAAGGTACATGGCAACATCTGCTGGCCCTTGTTTTCAGGGTTAGTTTCAAACTGGCTCTCAGTTCTTGTAGGTCCTTCTGACTTCTAGGGGTATTTTCTTTCTTCAAGCATCTGTGATTTTCTCCAAAATTTCTCCCTTTTAAATGACTCTAGTAAGCTGATTTGACCCACCTTGAATGAGCAGGGTTACATCTCCATGGAAACAATGTAATCAGAAGGTCTCACCCAACAATAGATGTACCCCCCCTAACACACAACATTGGATTGAAAGAATGTGACTTTTCTTGGGTTCATAGCAGTTTCAAACTGACACATTTCACCCTCTGGACACCAAAAATACATGTTCTTTCCATATAAAAAATATATTCATTCCATCACAATATCATAGAGCTTAAACTATTTCAATACCAATACCAATACAATACCAAATCATAAATAGTATGAGGTCTAATCAAAATCAGCTACAGGCATGGTCTTTCCTAAAGAAAATTTTTCCTAAAGAAAAATTCTCTTTTGACTGTAGACCCATGAAACTCAGAACAAGTTATCTGCTGCCAATACACAGAGGAGAGACAGTCTTTGATACCCATTTCCATAGGGAGAAATTGGAAAGAAAGCAGAACACCAAACCCAAACAATTGCAAAATTCAGGGCATGCTCCATTAGATTTTAAAGTTTGAAAGTCATTTATAGAATGATGTTTTATCTTCAGAGCTTGAGAGAGTGTCAGTCTCACCTTTTTCAAGGGCTTATACAGTAGCTCTGCTCTCTACAAACACTGGTGTGAGGGTTGCAACATTGGGGATCATTGAGGAGACCACCTTGTTCTTGGCCTCACCTTCTTCAAGTATCCGGGTGGTACCCAGGCTCTCTACCATCTCTGAAACATATACTCAGACTCTTTAGAACATTGGGAGTATGGCCAGGCTCTACCCAATCCCTGGAGAATGTGCCCCAACCTCTGATGCCTGAGGCAGCAAAACTCTTCCTGAACAATGAGGCCTAGGGCCTGTCCTCTGTCTCCAGGACAAAGTTACCCCTTCCACATGCAAGGGTGATTTCCCTCTCCTGGCCTGAGATTTATTGACTCCAGAATTTAGCTTCCATGATTCTGCCTTCGAAGTCATTTTTCCTTAAATCTGACCCTTTTGTGTTCCTTTTAGTTCAGACCGTCAGTGATTCCATTCATGCAATAAAATTTTCTTGGTTTGGCATGCAGCATATGGGGTCACAACCACCAGACAATTGAACTTTACACAAATTCTTTCTGGAAAACTGCATTTCAAATCCTATTTTTTTTTTCTGAAATGGCTGACCCTTTCCATGTTTGCTTACATTCTCACAAGGGGTACTATTCCTGAGGTTTCATATTCTGAAATTGCACAATTATCCAGACCTCGAGTATCTGGTTTCTTTATATCCAAGAGTTCAGTTCTCCACTTATCTGTTTCCTGTTGCACTTTAATATAAGCTACAAGGATAAATCAGGCTGCATTTTCCACAGTTGGTTTGAAAATCCCTTCAGCAAAGTATCCCAGCTCATTACTTACAAATTCCGCCTTCACCCTAATACCAGTATTCAATTTTGCCAAGTTTTCTGCCATTTTAAAACAAAGGTCAACTTTATTCCACATTCATCATTCTGCCTAAGTTCTCATTGGAAGGATCTTTAGAGTCCATATTTCTACCAACAGTCTTTTCAAAACAAACTAAGCTTTCTCTGTCAAGCATCTCTCAGTTCTTCCAGAATCTTCCTCCTATCCATTTACAAAACCCTTCCAGGATTTTGATCGTATTTGCAAATACCAAAATCTGTTTTGGTTTTCTAAAGCTTCCAGAATGCAAAATATAAGAAATGGATTGGCCTTTACAAAGGGTATTTATTGAGTTACAAGTCATAGTTCTAAGGTCATGGAAATGTCCAAATTAAGACATCAACAAGAGGATAATTTCACTGAGAAAGGCCAATTGCCTCTGTCAAATGGAGAAGGCACATGATGACATTTGTTGGCCCTTCTGTCTTGAATTGGTTCCAAAATGGCTCTCTTAGCTCTTGTGGGTACATCTGGCTTCTGTTGGGGCACTTTCTGTCTTCAAGCATCAGTGATTTTCTCCAAGATATCTCTCTCTTAAAGGACTCTGGTAAGTAGAATAAGATCCACTTTGAATGGGCAAGGTCATATCTCCATGAAAACTATCTAATCAAAACATTCCAACCAACAATAGGTTGCCCCACAAGATTGGATTAAAAACATGGCTTTTTGGGGGGTACATAACATTTTTAAATCGGCAGAGATGGTGTGTTTTTCCTGAGAACATTGCAAGCATTGGACTGTTTCTCATAATAAAATAAACATAATACACTGAAATGTCCTTGTTCTTCTCTACTACAGAGTCAAATATTTTCTCTAGGGCATTTTTTCATATCATGTCAAAAAGGAAAACATATACATAAAATAATTTTGAAGTGTTTCTCAGATATTTTAGTTATTATTCAGCAGAAATCATCTTAGGTTCGGAAATCTTTAAAACACTTTTTTTCTGAGTCCAAAATCCTAAGAAACAATGTAAAAATTAATATTTTTTCTTACAGTTATTTTAGTCCTTAATTACCATATATAAAAGTGGGGTTCTACTAGTAAACATACTCTATATTTTTAATTATGTCACCTATAAGAAGAACAATAAAATAGAAACAGACATACTTTATTTATTCATGCCCTCTTGATTCTAGTAAAATATTCAAGGTAATGTAAAATATGATATGTACAGTTTAGTCCTGGATCAGAGATGAAAATGACAAAATGAAATTGTGTGTTGCTACATAAGTAAACTTCTTCCTTTTTCCCTTATTATCAATCCAGAATAAAATAGAGAGACATGCACATTAACTAATAAAAAGGTAATAACATCTTCAAAAGGTTCTATTCACAACAATTTCTAAACCATAGAAATGGAATTAAGTTTAAGAACATGCTTTTTTTTCCCTCTGGGGCACATAACTCAATCTGCCACAGAAAGGCATGTAAATTGACAATGTATCTTGACACTTGAATGAAATAGTAAGTTTAGCTCATTTACACTATCCCAACCTCTCTCTCTCTTCTGGTTTCATTTTTAAGTTATCAAGTTACGTTCTTCTCGTGGTTGCTACTGTACTTTTAAACAAAATTGAAATTCAAATATTTCCTTCAATTTTAGACATACACATAAAGATAATGTTACCATCTGGCCCTTAAATATGACAGTGTGACTGCGTCCTAGGGAATGGATTGGGAGTGGAAGTTATTTGCCCGGCTTCCCATGTATGAAGGTCAAAATTGATTGAAGCCTAAATATGAGAACCAAGACCATAAAACTCCTAGATGAAAATGCAGGGAAGCATCTTCAATATTTTGTGGTAAGGAATGATTTCAGCACAAGCAATGAAAGAAAAATTAGATATATGGGACCATCTCAAAATATAAAAAAAAAATGTTCCAAAGGAATTTGTCATGAATATGAAAAGGCAACCCATTCAATGGGAGAAAATATTTGGAAACCACATATTCAATTAGGGGTTAATATCTAGAATGTATAAAGAAATTCTACAACTCAGCAATAAAAAGACAAGCAACACAATTAAAAATTGAGCAAAAGACATGAATGGGCATTTTTCTAAAGAGGAAATACAAATGGTTAAAAACACATGAAAAGATGCCCAACATCATTAGCTATTAGGGAACTAGAACACAAAACCACAAAGAAATGCCATTTCACATCCACTAGAATGACCACCATCGAAAACTCAGAAAGCCACAAGTGTTGGAGAGAATTTGGAGAAACAAGAACAGTAATTCACTGCTGGTGGGAATGTAAAATTGTGCAGCCTCTGTAGAAGATAGTTTTGAGGCCCCTCAGATATGATCCATCAATTTTGCTGCTAGGTATACCCAGAAGAAATGAAAGCAGGGACTTGAAAAGATTTTCTTTTCTTTCTTCTCAAAAGGACTTTTGCACTTTGATGCTCATAGCAGCATTATTCACAATTGTCACCATATCGAAGCAACCCAAGTGTGAACGAGTCAATGAATGAATAAATAAAATGTGATACACACACATCATGGAATATTATTCAGTTGTAAAAAGGAATGACGTCCTGATGCATGTGACAACATGGATGAAACTTGAAGAACATTACATTGAATGAAATAAACCAAAAGGACAAGTATTTTATGATTTCACTAATTATAATGAACAAACAAATAGAGTTAGAATTCAGAATATAGGTTACCAGGATTAGAATGGGGTAGGAAAATGATAACTGTGCTCAATTTGTATTTTGGTTGATTGCAAATATTTGGAGATGGGTGGTAGTAGCGAGAGAAGCATATTATTGTGAGTGTAACCAACAATGCTGAAGTATATTGATGAGAGTGGTTTGAAAGGGGGAGTTGAGGTTGTGTATGTTACTAGTAGGTAAGCAAGAAGATAAAACCTGGAACTGTATATCACAGTGAACCCTGTTGTGGATGATGGATGTGATTAATAGTACAGGTGTTAGAATGTTACTTCATGAATTACAAAAATGCTCAAAACTATTACAAGGAGCTAATAATAGGGTGAGATATAGAGAAAAAATACACCTAATGTAAACTTTTATCAGCTGTAACAAATGAACTGCACCAATGCAACATGTCAACAATAGGGTAGTATAATGGAACATTGTATTTTTTACATGACTTTTCTGTAAACATACACCCTCTCTAATTAAAAAAGGCAATGATAATTTTTTAAAAAAGACATTAAGCTAAGTGAAAAAAAGTTGCAAAGTACCACACATTGTATGATTCCATTTACATAAAATGTAAATATAAATAAATCTATAGAGACCAAATTAGATTAATGGTTATATAAGGTTGGGAAAAGATAGAGGGATTGAGAGGTGTCTGAGAAGGGGTGTGTTTTTTTTTTCTTTTTGGAGTAAAGAAATGCTATAAAATTGGTTTTGGTGATGAATGCACAGCTTTGTGATTATATTAAAAGCCATGATTGTTCACTTAGAATGAATAGTAGTGCATATGAATATATGTGAAAAAAAACTGTCTTAAAAAATTAAAAAAGGAGACTTAAATCCAAGTGGTTAATCATAGACCAACAGAACAGAAAGGATACCTTGTACCCTGAATGCTCCATTAAGCCAGAGAGAACCAAGAAACATAGTATCTCCATGTGAAAATTCACCTGAGCAGTTGAAAAATTTATGAATTCTTTCAATAATAAATTTATAAATTATTTCAGCAATAAAAACTCCTGTTTCTACATTTCCTTGGACAGATTAAAATATAATAGAGATTAGTGTGTTTTAAGATTCTATTAGCTTAAATGTTTCGGTTTAACTTCTCCAACAGTAAAACATCTAGGTTATCTAAAAGTCAACAGGCTATTTAAATATGTTTTAAAAAGAGGGGAGAACATTTCAGAGGTTGTGGATTTTCTTTCCCTTGATTCAATTTTATCATTAATTTTACAATTATGTGAATAAATATTTTAGTGGCTTATTTAATATTAGAACAAATATGCAACATTTACACTCTTTTCAGTATTTAATATGTAAGGGAGCTTTTGCGTGTTTTAATCAATAGTCAGCTCATTAGGATTTTCCCTTATAACTTTTATTATACACTATAAATCTAGTGAATTTCCCTACAGTCTAGTATGTTTTTAAGTGATAGTACTGAATTCTGTTTGTTTTTTGACAGATAATTAATTTAAAGTTTGAAAGTTAAATTCCATTGAAAACTTAATACCATTAGCAAATTTAAATCTCTTAAAATGTTTTAAACTCTAAATTACAAGCTAATGTCAAAGATCTTAGAATGTTAATTAAGTATACTCAGATTAAAAAAAACGGTTTGTGTAATTGAATATTTTATTTGTACTTTAATCCAAAGCAACATTTTAAAATTATTTCTGCTTTACTTGTTAGGCTCATACTTGCCTGTATTTGCAAATCATTGTATCAGTCACAGTTCTGGAAGAAAAAAAAATCTGAGAAAGTTAAAATATTGGTATTTTAATTAAGGGAAAATTTACAGACTTAAATGTGATCAGGGTTGAAATGACAGAAATTGGAAGTTGAGGTACCCAGATATTTTTTCAGCTGAAAGCCTGTATGAAGTCTAGGGCTGAAGGGAGACTCCAGTGAGAGACGAAAAGTGTGAAATTTAATTTGCTTATCACATAAGACTTCCAAAATACAACTTCTCCAGGAGCACTACTTCCTGTTAGTATAGGAAAGTACAAAAGATTGAATGTGAGCACTAGGACTGTATCAGATTGATCCCATAACTACTGGCATCTATAGGTTAACATATCTCTTTTTTGTTTAATGACATGACTGGAAAAGATCTTTTTAACAAATTAAGCCTTCTCATTAATATCTTCCCCTCAATTCTGGTGTCATATGCAAAATATTAGTTTACATCATAATTATTTCAACTTTTGAAATCTTATATTGGAAATGTAACTGAATATGTACATCCCTAAGTTAGGAACCCTCTACCTAAGGCTTTAATTATGCCTCCTGCTCTTTTATATATGGGTTCCATTGATCATCATTCTCTCTTCATTCTCATAAAATATTTTACTTTACTGTCTTGGGACTCCTGGGTTTTGTTGAACTCTTACCATGGTATCTGAGTACGCTCTTAATTTTATTTGTGAATTCTCTGTGTTTTAATCTCAGAGTTTGGGGAAATCATTTTTGGTATCAAGTTTTAGCCCCACCCCTTTGATCCTGAGCTCAAAGCAGCCTCAGGGATTCTTAAACTGGGTTATTTTGCTCCTTTAGAAACAGGTAGACCTGACACTTAAACCATCAACCTCTTGTGGGTTGAACAGTGGCACTTGGAGTTATGCCCATTTCCTAGCTCCCAGAATCTATGGATGTGTCTTATTTGGAAAAGGGTATTTGAGATGAATCAATTTAAGGATCTTGAGATGAGATCACCCTGGATTATCCAGATAGGCCTTAAATCCAGTGATAACTGTTCTTAAGAGAGTCACAACTATGATTCCATTGAAGTGGAAGTTAAGATTTTTAACCAACTACTTCCAGCTAATCATGCCTCTGAATAAACAGACAGAACAGGAGATGGCACAGAGAAGCTGAGAAACCATGTGAAGATGGAGGCAGAGATTGGAGTGATGCAAACGTAAGAAATTCTCAGCTACAAGAACTTGGAAAAGGCACGGAAGGATTCTCCTGCAGAGCCCCCTGAGGGAGTGCAGGCTTGCTTTTACATCTTGATTTTATAGACTTCCGGCCTGCAGAATTGTGAGAGAATAAATCTCTGTTATGAGAAGACTGTCAATTTGTGGTCTTTTGCTATGGCAGCCCTAGGAAACTCATCTGCACCCTATTTAAATTCTGCATTTATAAACCAATCTAATCTCCCTAAAATTATTGTTATTGCTGCACTCAGCAAAAGCCACCCTTTCGTGATTCAAATTTGTGTACTGAAATAAGGACAAATTCTTTTCCTGGTCATAGGCATTCTCAGTAGGGCTAAACTTACTACCAGCTTTCTTTCTTTATCTTATTCAACATGCAACCATTTCACTGTTCCTTGAAAAGAGCCCCATGGTCTCCAGTTTATGTGGTTTTCTTTCTAAGCAGACTGCTCATTTTCTTAATTCCCTTTCTGAATACTGGCTTCCTACACATTCTTTAAAGTCCTAATACCTATGTCAGATGAATATAATAAAAAATAGCTCCTAGATTTTCTCAGCTCCGACACAATAGTTAAATGCCCCAAACTAACATAGAATTATGTGACAAACATTCTCTTTGAAAAGTCCCTACTTGACACCGAAAAGAAAATTAAGCCCCTAGTTAAGCATACCTAGCCCAGTTAAAAATGAATCTCCACTTATTAAAAGACTAACATGTTCCTGCTCTAATCAATAAAACCTAGCCAGCTTCCTTCTGCCTTTTATCTGTTTATAGAACTGCCCACAAACTTTTGCAAGCAAGCGGTTTCCTTGCTGCTGCAGCAACCTTGATATCCTGAATAAAATGCTGTAAACTACGATTTGACTCTGATTTGTTTTTGGACATGTCTTAGGCCAGATGCAGACACTGCAACAAACATATATAAATGTGATATTTTTCAAACAGTACTCCTAGGAGAAGCCAGTAAGGACATAGAGGAAGCAAGCCACAGAAGGAGAAGAAGCAATGAAGGATTTCATTCCTAAATCCTCCCGAAGACGGCCTTCAGGATGGGAGGATACCAGCCTGTAAATTACTTTCAGCACTGTATTATGGGTGCAAGGAAGCTGGGTTCACCTATGCCCAGGTGTCAATGATTTCTGGCTCACTAAAGCAGCGGGCAGAGGCTTCACTAGTCCTTCCCAAGACCTAGGGAATCCCGTGAAGAAGAGTTATGGGTGTGCCCAACATGCAGCAGTAACCACATGCTTACCCCAGAGCACCCTCATGGGCCACTGCAGTGTACCTGCTGCATGGAGGCTTTGCTCATTCCAGATTCCCCTCCCCACCCCTGCCCTGAACTTCACCCCACAAGCTGAAAACGGTCACTAAAATTTATATATTACTTTGAAGGCTATAAAAAGTTTCCAAACTGATTTTTTCCTCTCCCTTTAAGAACAAATTGTTTTACACTGAGGAAATCTGACCTCTGATTAATTGTAAGTTTTCTAAGATTATGCATAAAATATTTCCTTTCTTCTTTATCATAATTCATATTGATGTCAATCAACCCGACCATTCTCTGTCCAATGCACATAACAGCCAGTCTCTGATACTGGGGTTTCAAAGGGAGAAAGTTTCATTGCAAAGCACAAAGCAAGGAGAAAAGAGGGCCAAAGAGCTTTCAATGTGTCTCCCTGCGCTGCAGAAAGTCTGAGAATTTTATAGTATTCAAAGAAAGGCAGGTTTAGGATAATGTGTGCAATGGCTCCAGGTGATGAAGTTAGAGATAGTTTAATCATTGGGCATGAGCAAATTGATTAATGCTTGGTCTCAGAAGGTATGTAAGAGAAGTGTTATGATAATGATGGGTGTGATTTTTAGTATGATACAGAGATATAGGTCATCTATGATTTAAGGTTTAATCTACTGTGCATGATAGGTGGACCAAGTTTGGTTAGATCTAGCTTTGTCTAGTAAGACACAACTTAAGAATTGGGGTGGGTTTAGTTCTGGGCTGATTTAAATTCCTTTATTAATGAACATTAATAAAAGGGACAGTCAAGATGATCATAAGACTTCAAGGTTGTAAAACAGGAGAAGGGGGTACTTGTGGGACCAGTCATGAGTTATTTAGAGGTTTTACAGTCACAAAGTAAAGATTATATAGTTAAACAATTAAGCATCATTGTCAAAGATGAAGGTATCTTGGTTACAGTTCAGTGAGTTTCAACCGTTCCAGATACTTTTGCTTATTCCACAATATTTTAGAAACTAAAAAGGCATCTACTTAATGATTCAATGACTATAATCATTTGTTAACTCTCTTCAACTCTCATTTGTAATATAAAGTTTTCTAACTTTTTCTCCTCTATTGAAGGGTGTTTATTTATATGTGACTTACCTGCTTCTTATTTATCTTAAATTAAGCCCCTTATTTGAAGGATTGTTTCTTATAATTTATATTTATAGACGTTGAACTAACTAATGGAGTACCTTGTAGATTCTCAAAAGTTATAGAGATTTCTAATTAATTAAATTGAAGCTCAATTCTTTTTTTCATATAACACAATATGGTTTTCAATTTTGCCATTAAAAAGATTATTCTAACCCTAACATGAATATCTAATTCATATATACATATTCTTTATTCTACTTAATATATTTTAACTGATCTTTGTTCTATAGCTGAAAATATTTTTAAATGATTATTTGTATAATTGATCTATCATCTTTATTGTTTTATAGTTATTTGCTAAGAGCCTACACTTTGGAAAAATGATTAATGAAGTTGATTCATGTGCACACAAAATCGCAGACCTATTAGCTGTATTACCTGGGGCAAGTTACATAACATCTCTGTACCTTTGTTTCTTGACTTGTAAAATGGAATAGTAAAAGCATCTTCCCTATAATAATAGTATTGAAACTAAGTGAATATTTATACATAAAGCATTTAGGACAAGGCCTGGTACACAGAGTTACTTAGTGAAGATTGGCCATCTTTATTTTTAATATTAAAATGATAGCAGAAGGAAAGACTTTGGGTGATTTTCATTGCCCAGATACTGAAGATACTAATTAAACATGTTAACAAATATACTCCATTATGTTTGTATTATATGTCTTCATGGATACAGAATTTGGTAGGATATAAATTTTCATAATCCTCAATATTATCTTATCTTCTTTACTTAACCTTTTTGTTCTGAGAAAATTTTAGATTCTCATGCAGAAGTAAGAAATAAAAAGATCTCATCCACCCTTTACCCAGCTTCCCCCAATGGTAATATTTTTTACTATACTAAAATAGCACAGCCAGGATATTGATATTGACAGTCAGGGTACAGAACATTGCCATCAAGAGAAGCATCCTCATGCTGACCTTATTTAGCCACCTCAGTTTCCACTGATCTGATCTCCGTTTCTACTGTTTTTTATTAAAAGATGGCTGCAAACATGAAATCAAGTAGTACGTAACCTTTTGAAATTGGTTTGTTCACTTACTATCATCTTCTGGTGATTCATCCAGGTGTTTGCTCATATCCATAATTCACTTCTATTTATTACTGAGTAATATTTGCTGTTCACTGTTGGAAGACACCTGGGCTATTACAAAACTATAAGACAATTTTTTGCAATTGTACAGAATTTTGTATGAATGTAAGTTTTCATTTCTCTCATAGGAAGAGTGTATTTGCTAGGTCATATTGTAGTTGCATGTCCGTGTGTGTGTGTGTGTGTGTGTGTGTGTGTGTGTGTGTGATTGGACCGTTTTATAGTCTCACCAGCAATATGTAAAATATGATGGATCCAGAGTTCTTTATAATTCTAAATATAAGTCCTTTTTTCACATTTATGGTTTGCATATGTTTTCTCCCAGTCTGAATTTTGTCTTATCCTCTTAACAGACTCTCTCAAATTGCAAAGTTTTTAATTTGATGAAGTTCAATTCATTAAATTTTCATTTTATATGTCATGCTTTGGAATAAAGTCTAGGAACAGTTTCCCTAGGCCTATTTCCTAAAGATATTTTATTTCTTCCACAGAATATAATTTAAACTTTACACTTAAATCCCTGATAAATTTTATAAAAATGTATAAAATATGAGACTTAGGTTGAGGTTCATATTTTGCCTAAGCAAGTCCAGTTGCTCTAACACATTTTGTTGAGAATATATCTTTCCTCTGTTTAATCGCTTTTGAATCTTTCTCAGAAATTAAATTGGCATTTTTCTTAGGGTCTCTCTTTGAATTCTCTATTCAGGTCCATCGATCTATGCATTTATCCCTCTGCCAATTCCACATTATCTGGTTTATGTTACTTGTATAATAAATCATGATATTAGGTAGAATGACTTTTACCATTTTATCTTTTCTTTTCAAAATACTTTTAGCTATTTTAGTTTTTTGGTCTTTCCATATAAATTTAAGAATTATTTTGTCTATACATACAAACTAACTTGCTGATATATTGATAAAAATTTTGTCAGCCTGTTTATCAATTATGGAAGAATTGGCCTCTATACTTTATTCATTATTCCAATCCATGAACACACTATATCTTTCCATTTATTGAGAAATTTCTTGTTTGTTTTCAGCATATAAATTCTATATCCTATTTTGATAGATTTATACTTAAATCTTTCCTTTATTTTGAGCAATTACAAATGGAATTGTATTTTTAATTCTGGTCTCCATGAGGTCATAGCTAATATTAAAAAAACAACTGTTTTTCTGTTGTTTATATAGTATCCTGTGACCTTCTAAACTCATTTATCAGTTTTAAAAGTGTTTTCCTTCTCTCTCTTTCTCTCCTCTCTTCCTCTGGATTTTCTATGCAGATCATAATGTCATCTGGAACATTAAGGACAGAATTATTTCCTATTTATAATCTGCATACCATTTATTTTTGTTTATCATGATAGATGGTTTCCTGGTGGGCAATGGTTTATTATTATTATTTTTTTAACATGGGCAGGCACTGGGAATCGAACCCAGGTCCTCGGGCATGGCAGGCAAGCATTCTTACCTGCTGAGCCACCGTGGCCCGCCCCCATTTAATTACTTATGTTACACTGACTTCAACTTCCTGCACTACACTGAGTAAAAATAATGATAATGATAGCTGAATTCTTGTCTTGTTTCTGATTTTGACTGGAAAGCATTCAGACTTTTGTAATTAAATATAATGGTACCTCATGGTATTTTGTAGGTGCTCTTTATCATGTCAGGGAAATTTTACTCTACTCTTCTTTTCTTACGAGTTTTTATCATGAAAATATTTTGGCTTTAGTAAAATGCTTTTCCTGCATTCATTGATACTATCAAGTGACTTTTATTCTTTTGCCTGTTCATGTGGTAAATGGCATTGGCTTTTTTTGAATATTGAACCCGCCTTGCATACATGGAATAAACCCCACTTGTACTGGTGTATAAATGTATATATTGCTGAATTTTATTTGCTAATATTTGGTTAAGGATATTTTCATCTATTCATGAAAGCTATGAATGTATACTTTCATATTTTTGTACTTTCACAGCCTAGATTTCTGATCAAGATAATATTAACTTCATAAAATGAACTGGTAAGTTTATTTTCTTTCTGTATCTTGGAAGATATTGTGTAGAATTGGTATTAATTCTACTTGAAACATTTGGTTGGGTTTTCCAGGAAAACTTTTCTGGGCATTGAGATTTTGATTTTGGGAATTTTTAAATACAAATAAAATTTCCTTAATAATTATAGGACTATTCAATTTATGTGTTTATTATTATTATTATTATTATTATAATACCACTTTGCAAACAAAAGTGTATTATTTAAACAATTGTAAGAGAATAAAATATACTTAAGAAAAATGTATTTATTAGAAATAGCTGACATTTTCCCCATCATATTTCTGATTTAATTTATATTTCTGAAAATCAAGAAAAAAGCCTGGGAAAATGGATTTGTTTGCATCTTTCTCTACAGCCTCATATTCATTATATGAAGATGAGTTAGCTATCCATCATTCTCCAAAAATCTGCACATATTTAAACCATGGTAACTTTAATTTTACTACTGTGAATTTGAAAATATTCTATTGAATCCTGGTTATGTCTGCAGGACATATTCTTATCAAGAAAAGGGTGCATTTTAAAATTAAATGGCATATTCATGGGCCAGCATAAAGATTTATTCCAAATATAATAAAGTTTCTCTGGAATAGCTGTACAAAAAAACTGCAATAACCTTAACTATGGACATAACACATTTCTTTCTTACAGTAAAATTTTATACATCCCAATATTAAATTTTTGAAAAATATACTTATAGTATGAGAATAATATATTTGTTTTACACCATAATATTTTTATATAAATGAATTAAGAGATTATTTTTGCTTTCTGATTTTTTCATTATGATTGACTATTTTTGAAGTAATGATATACCAGATTGAAAATTTACATAAATAATCTTTCTGCTTCTGTAGTTTTTACGTTATTTTTCCAGATCATTTTACTTATTTGTCAATTTTGAAAATGATGTCCTTTCCATCTAATCATTTGGTAGCATCTAATAGACAAGTGGCATAAAGAATTTGTTAAGTACTTTTTTATATATTTTTAAAAGCACAATTTCCCATTTTGAACTTTAATAAGTTGGACTCACCATGAAAAATATATTTAAAATATCTTAAAGATAAGATATTCAATTCAAGAAACTCTGATAGATTTAAACATAGAGTGATTTTCATAAAGATACAGAAACAAGGTGATGTCATCAACCAGGTGACGTCAACAGGTACTGAAAACTTCTCCCCAGAGATTCACAGAATTAAAAAGAAAAGGGCCATTCTCATTTGTTCAGAACTCTGGAGAAAGGTATAGACTGGAGAAGGCTTCTACAAATGTTGATTCAAAGAAACAGAAAAATATCAGGTAGGAAACTTCCATCCCAGATGGGCCAGTCCTCTCCCTTACCTCTCAGTCTGTCCCAAAGACAACAATTGGATCCCTACCACCTCCCACTGGGGACACAGACTATAAACTCTCTCACAGTAGTGAGACAGATCCCCACCTACACATAGACACAGAGATCCGAGCACACAGGGACCCACTGCAGGACTTAAGACATGGAGGAGGGCAAAATACAAAAGTGTAGCAAGGAGGAACTTTACAAAATAGAGGACTAAGGAGAGGACAGCAAAATCTTGCCTGAAAGCAGCAAGAAGACTGGCTGAGACTAACAAAATCAACTGTTTTGGTACAGATAGGGCAGGGGAGGACATTCTAAGACCCAGGTCAGTAAGGGATGAAGAGTCTGAGAAAACGTGGACAGAGATTGTGTTTCCAGCCCTGGGTCCTGATGCCCCTTCCCCATCCATGAGAGAAATCGCAGCTGGAGGCCAGAACTTTGCTGCAGTCTGCGTGAACTGGACGAATCCTCTGCTGCAAGTAATGTGGGTGGTATAGCCCTGCATTGAGCCAGATTTTGGCCAGTTAAGTAGAAAGGAATCAGCTATAGCACCACTCAGTCAGATGCTGCTGGGGTTTGGAGGTAAACAGCTTCTGAAGAGAATTAAACCACTCAATAATGCTTTTGGCTGGGAAGGCTAGAAAAGTGCAGGGGAATTACAGGGCTTTTCAGAGCCATTTTGGACCCTATCCCAGGCTCATCGGAGCTAATCTATACACCCTGCATAGGACCCCAGCCCTGTTTTGGCTGAAAACATGGAAAATACAACTGTCGAAGCAGTGCCCAAATACAAACCTGGGTCTTGTTGGATGGCAGAAAGCAGAGCACTCCTGGGCCAGCCATTGGCTGAGGAAGTGGAAACTCTCAGCTCTACAGCCCTTGGCCTCCAGATTGTTCCTATACCAGATAAGCTCTGAAAACTAAAAGTCTTTCCAGTAGCATCAACTAGTTGCATTTTCCTACCCCCATAATATCAACACCCCTTTTCAACATGAAGAGGTTAGAACAGTCATTGCCCAAAATATCCCTGAGGATTGAGAGAATGATGAAATGAGAGTGTGAAGTTGCGCCAACAGTTTAGGATTTAGCAAGGGAGTGACACTGTTGTATCATCGTGTATTTATTTTTAGTTTCTAGTGTATTAGAACTGCCAGAGGGAAATGCCTGAAATTGTGGAACTGTAACTCATACTATACTTTGAAAATTTCTCTGTAACTACCTGCTGAATTGAACTTTGAAATTTATCACTTTTCTATATATATGTTATATTTCACAATAAAAATGTTTTTAAAAATCTGTTTGACATTCTATGAATTTTTCTCAAGATTTGTACATTTTAAATTTGTCTCTAGCTGGTTGCTCCACATAGAGTTTCTAATATTATTAAAAACCTGAATCTAAACCAAGTGCCTTAACAATTATGAATTAAGTAAGTACATTAAAATCAACCATATCTTGAAATAAAATCTACCTAATGAAAATAACTTCAAAGCTGTAAAAGAAAGATACAGAACCCACTTAAAGAGCTGTGTTTTAGTTTGTTAATTGCTGCTAGAATGCAATATACCAGAAATGGAACAGCTTTTTAAAAGGGAATGCATTATTAAGTCACAAGTCTACAATTCTAAGACCATAAAAATGTCCAAACTAAAGCAACCATAAAAAAATACCTTATTTAAGAAAGACCAATGTCAGTCATGTGGGAAGGCATGTGGCTGGCATCTGTTGGTCCTTGTTCCTGGTTCCATTGTTTCCAGCTTCCAATGTCAGTGGTTTCATCTCTAAGCATCTGTGGGTCTTCACTTAGCTTCTCAGGTCACAACTCTGGGTTCTGGCTTGCTTAGCATCTCATAGGATGGCACATGGCAACATCTCCTGGGCTCTGCATCTTCAGGGTTTTGCATCTCCCCATGAGTAGGCATTTGATTTCAAACATCTCCAGATGTCCTTCTCTAGCAGCTCTGATGCAACTGTGTTTTCTCCCCTTTTAAAGGACTCCAGTAAACTAATCCAGACCTGCTTTGAATGGACAGAGTCACATCTCCAACTAATCAAAAGGCCACACCAACAACTGGGTGCGCCACATCTCGATGGAAGTAACCTAATCAAAAGATCACACCCGGGATTGAGTGAGTCAATCTCCATGGAAGCATCCATGGATTTTTCTCAGTGGAAAATAATGGCTTCCAACCTACAATATTGAATCAGGATTAAAGGCTTAAACATTAATTTAATTTAATTAAACCATTAAACATGGTTTTACTGAGGTACACAACACCTTGTGTACCTCAGTAAAACCAGCACAAACTGGGAAAAAAAACACTTTTATTTCCTAGATGCTTTTATATATATATAAATGTTAATAGTGAATTTCCCAAGCTGTCAAAGATTAATGTGCCTTTAACAAATGTTGTGAAAAAGTGTGTAGAGAAATCTGTTCATATGCAAACCAAACTATATTTTTCAGAACAAAAATATCATGTCAATGTGAATCATCTGCGATGGTACCATAAAAGCCTCTATGGGTGGGCAGCAAATGAGCAATGAATCTCCAGCATACAAGAGGATCATTCTGAGAAAATAAATATGTGTAATTTATATGCCACTTACCTATCAGCCAACAATTGAACAGAGAATGGGCATCATTTTATAAATATATTTTAGTTGCCTGAGCATTAAGCTATTGTCATAAATACAAGAAAGGATAATGGTAATAAGAATTTTAAAGATGACACTTTCTTTGTAGAAGGGCCAAGAATTTTTCAATCACAAGCCATTGAGATAGTGCGGAAGGCTACAGAAGTACATTAGATCAAGAAGGGCATACATATTTTCACAATTAATGATACCCATAATAACCTAATAAAGGATATTAATAACTTACTATAATAACTACGATGGATAGCTCAATAGACCAATAGATCAATAGATGTAGATAAATAGATGGACAAGTATATGGTTATAAATATGGATAGAAATGGATATAGATACAGATACACACACAAGCACAGTTCTGCCTTTTAACTCAACCCCCCCCCCCAAACTGTGCTTTGTTATTTAAATTAGTTGCAAACATAGACTACGCCTATGATGCAAACCATAGGATACACTTGGTTTATCTCTAACAATGTAATCGATCTTTAACTGACTTCCCAGCCTAGACACCAGCATCTGATTTCAAATATGTATGTGTCTTTACTAACATGCATCTGGAATGATTCCTGTATTAGAAATTGTTTGAGAATAAGCAAGTTTTGAATTATTTAATCCATATCAAGCAAGGTAAATTATACCTTTTTTAAATTCTTAGCTTACTTATTCATTTGTTTTATCTAATAAATAAATATTGATATAGTTTTATAACATGCTGGTACTGTTCAAAAACTTTACAAATGTTAGTATAATTCATCTTCCTAACAACTCTTTGAGGTCTTAGAATTAACCCCATTGTAAAGATGAAGAAGCTGAAGTACAGTGGCGTTAAGTAATAGTCCAGGATCACACAGCTATTATGTGATGGAAACAAATGTTAAGCCTGGGCCTGAGATTTCTGGGCCCACATTCCATAACAATGATCTCATGCTGCCTTTATGTGATAAAACATGAATTTTTATGATGAACAGAAATAAGCAGATGATGTGTATAAATTTATTTTATTTAACATGACTAAATTCAGCACAACCAGTGCTTGTAGATGACTGAGGCAATTTTCCTAAGAAAACAGTCTGTCTATCATTTGGAACAAAAGATTTTTTAGTGCAATAGAAATACTTTTTTGTACATGAGAAAATTAAGACAGCAGAAAATATATGGGAAATAGGAGAAATGTTCATAATTACAGGAGAACATAAATATAGCTACAATGACTAGAATTCAGCTTGTGATTCTCTATCAAACTTCACCTCTAGCTACACACATTTCTCACCCACGGCATTAAAGGCCTATCTTTGATATATCAAATACTAGTCTAGGCTCTCTTTTTCTTTTGACATTACAACTTGTTAGTCAGTCATTCAACATATGTTCCCCTTAGGGGATTCCCACTATCCTTTTCTTTTGGTGAGAAAAACTGCCTTTACTTTAATTCATTTGGTAGGAAAACATGAGCTAAAATTACAGAGGCTACATATATGTTTTAGATTTTTTCCATGTGTTTGTGTGTGTGTGTGTGTGTGGCTTTTACAAAAGGGATTTCTTAAGATACAAGTTATAATTCTAAGGCTGTGAAACTATCCAAATTAAGGCACCAACAAGAGTATACCTTCCTTCAAGAACAGCCAATTATGTCCAGAGCTTCTCTGTCAGCTGGAAAGATACATGGCTGGCACACCTTGGTCCTTTCTCCTGGGCTGCACTGCCCTCAGCTAGGTGGAAAGGAATAGAGCTGGCATCTCCAGATGTCTGTGTCCGGGTTTTCTCCCAAATGAATAAAAACACATTTCTGAATTCTGAAACCCATCTAATCTAGTTTCAGGTAAGCAATGGATAACCTATATATACCAACTCCAATCACTTCTATTACCTTGGCTGAGTCACCATCATCTCTTTTCTACATTACTTCAACAGCCACCTAATTAGTCTGGCTGCTTCTACACTGATTCCACATCCCCTCAACTATATATGGAGTCATTTCCCGAAACAGTATCTGAAGTTATGTTTTCAAAGTGAAGTCAGATCATTTCATTTCTTTGATAAACACTTCCACTAAAACGAGAAGGGCCCACTAGTTTATGACGTCTGACAAAAGTCCCATTTGTCCCAGGGATGCCCTATAGGGTCTTCTCACTTGCCTCTCATGATTTTCCCAGATACCCCATATGTGTTAGGTTGATAAGTGCCCCTTACTATATGCTGTGATTGTTTAGAAAAACAAGCTCTCTTTTCGGTGCCATCATAGAGTGCCTGTTAGGGTTCAAATATCAGAGAGTGTTCAAATCCAATCAATAAGATCAAGGTTCAGGTAAAATATAATCCCTCTCAAATTAATGAATATGTACTGGAGTTTCTGTAATCCTACCACTTTTATGATTACCCTATCATCACCAAATTCTGATTGGTAAAGCACCTTTCTTTTGAGAAGGTCTTACTGGTGCGTTAATAACTTTTGACAACAAGCTTGGTGTAAGTTGCATCATTTTCTAGTACATTCTATGGTGGAGGATCTGGGAAAAGAGAAAAGGATGTCTTTGGGGTGGTCCCTCTAGGGTTGATAGGAATAATCTCCCCTCTTCTCACTGCTTCCCTATCACACTTATCGTCAAAGTCAGTGTTTGCATCACCATACAGGATATGCTTCCATCAACTCTACATCCTTGTCTCTGGCTAGTTCACTCCTCTCCCACCACAATGGCCTCTTAGTGTTCCTTAAACTAAGTCATCCTTTACACTGGATATTCCATCTACCTGAAATGTTCATCAGTGATGCTTTTCAACGCTTCTCAGTGAGACCTAACCTGACTGTCAATTAAAATTGCAACGCTTGAGTCTTTTCACTCCCCACTGCACCTCTAATCCCATTTACCATTATTGATCATTCTTCCACTGCTCTTGCAGTTTCAAGCACATTACATAACTTACTTATATCTTTTGTTTATCAATATTTCCTGCCTTTCCAAAGCTTCAAGTTGTAGGCAAGCTTCAAGATATCAGGGATTTTTGTATTGTTTTAAAACAGATAGAGAATAAGTTGCTAGAATAGAGCTTGGTAAATAGTAAGTTTTCAATAAATATTTGCTAAATGAGTGAAAAATAGAAGGAGATCATATGGGGAACAGAGGAGAAGCATTTAACCCAGCCTTGAAAATGGGGACCAGGTAAACTTACAATAAAAAATGAAAAGATTAAGATGAGCTGAATGCTTATTTGACACTCACTGTAATACAAGCATATTACTTATTTGAAAATGTGCCATGATATTTACTTCATATTTCAGCCATGATTCATCCAAGATTTGTATTTTTAGGTTTCTGACATTTTGTTTCCAGAATCCTTGCAGTACTCCCAAAGATAGTTGAACTCCCTTGCCAATTTAGAATTGTGAACACACATTATGCAATCAAATATGAGTGAATAGATTGTTACAGAATTAATAATTTTCAGTAATATGAGTGATTAGATCATTAGAGAACTGATGATTTTCAAAAAAAACTTTAATATCTACATAACACAGGCACAGAGTTATTGCATTGTATTTGTTACACAATGAGATTTTGGGAGCATATATTATTTTCTGCATTATGCAAATTAATGAATAAGTCCTAAAAAATTAAGTGATGCAATATTTAATTGCAATATTTAATTAGTACCAAATTAAAATGAACTATAACTGCCATTTGTTGAATTGTTGCTATGTGGCAGTCATTATGAAAGAGGTTTTGTATATATTATTTCAATATAATAAAAGAAACTGATCATAAAGAGATAAAAAGACTTTCCCAATGCTGAGAGCTGAATATTAAAGTTTACAATTGACACTAATTAGCTAGGCTTATAAGAGCATTCAACAAAAGATAATTCCATTTTGAGTTGTGTTCACCAAATATTTTATTGTAGCAAGTTAGCAAACATTTTAAAAAGCAAAATTGATAACCTTGACTGTAGACTACAGTCTCTACTTTGGATAAAAAATGAAAGAGTAAACTCTCTGTATATTGTTTCTACTTTCCTTTCTCTTCAATTAGAGGTGTGTTTCCTGTCAGCATCTTAGGAAAGTCTAGGTTATAATTCCATATGAGGGCCTCTACACCAATAAACCTAATTGATATTAGCCGTGAGCCATCCTCTGCAATAGCCCATTGAAACTTGTACTGCCATACAGTTCAATGCAAGAGAGAAACTCGATGTCTTCTGTGAAATGTGTCATTTGTCTGAGCAGTTCTTCTCAAGGAAACATGTGGGAAGGTTTGAAAACTCCAGTGGATACAAAGCAAAGAATGTAAAGTATAGCAAGTTGCAACATTCAAAGAATAGAAAAATGATGTTTTGAAAATCTATTCCTTTGGTAAATCACTGTCTCTTTTATAAAATACTAGATGGACTACTGGAAAGAATTCTTATAAACTCCGTATTTCTAGAAGAAAGTTTCAAAAAAATATGTGTATATTGAAGTTCTGGAAACCCAAATTTTACAATTGCATTGACAATGTTGGCAATTTCTTTATATTCACTCCATGCCAAGAAGGCAAAAACTTTTGATTGGATGGATTACTACTAATAATATCACAAAAGAAATATTCATATTTAACATTTATCTTGGTCTGTTATCAACTATAACAATAAGTACTTGTTTACCATTTTCTACTGTAAAATATAAAATAGACTGTAGAAAAATGGCACATAACATTTTAATAATATCTAGCATATTGTTTTATTTTTAGAAATTAGAAAAAAGTTGAGAAATTTATGATCTGAATTCTTATTCTGCACTAAATAATTTTGTCACTTGTGTATTCATTTTTATTGCAAAACAAATGGACATTAGATGCCAGCAATGAAAATTATAGGTGTGTTTAGGTGTTTCATGGAACAAAGAGTATTTTAAAGTTTCATAAAATGTTTATAGTTACAAATTGCTTTAATAATATTTTTTTCTCAATTATTATTTACTGATGAGTCCTTTCTATTAAGCTCATCTTACAAGGAAATATGGTTGAATCCTTTATTCAACATTTAAATGGATCCCTTTATATACTTTTCATTTAACTGAAAAGCTATATTCAATAAAAGTTATTCAGTATTTCCTTAGTTGAGAAAACATGATTAATGGAAAACAATCAAAAGACTTACTGTTCTAGTTTGCTAGCTGCCAGAATGCAATATACCAGAAACGGAATGGCTTTTTATTTTTATTTTTTAGGTGCATGGTCTGGGAATCGAACCCAGGTCTCCCGCATGAAAGGCAAGCATTCTACCACTGAACCACCCATGCACTCTGGAATGCTTTTAAAAAGGGGAATTTAATAAGGTGCTAGTTTGCAGTCCTAAGTGAGAAGCTGTCCCAAATAAAGCAAGTCTATAGAAATGTCCAATCTGAGGCATCCGGGGAACGATACCTTGGTTCAAGAAGGCTGATGACGTTCAGCATTCCTCTCAGCTGGAAGGGCACATGGAGAACATGGCAGCAACTGCTAGTGTTCTCTCCAGGACTCTTGGTTCAGAAAGCTCCCCAGGAGGCGTTTTTCCTCTTCATCTCCAAAAGTCACTGGCTGGTGGACTCTCTGCTTCATAGTTCTGCAGCATTCTGAAGCTTTCTCCAAATACTTCTGTTATAGGATTCCAGTAAACTAATCAAGACCCACGTAGAATGCATAGAGACACATCTCTACCTAATCAAGTTTAATACCCACAGTTGATTGCGTCACATCTCCTTGGAGATAATCTAATTAAAACTTTCAACACACAGTACTGAATAAGGATTAGAAGAAACAGCTGCCTTTACAAAATGGGATGAGGATTAAAATATGACTTTTCTAGGGTGCATAAATCTTTTCAAACTAGCACTCTTTTTTTGTGGGCCAAATTTCAAAATGAAATGAAATTAATTACTGGAGGTAGATCCAGAAAGAGATATCGTGAAATAATGTACTGGAAGTTGTTCTTTCTTTGTCATTCACTTTTTATTGAGGAAATGAAATTATTCTACCTGATAATTCCAGCTAAATATTCTTATTTCCATTCTGTAGGATTTATATACATTTTCGCAAATAAAATTGATGTGCCTTTGTAGTGCATAATACCACAGAAAATTTTGGAGAATCTTTTGTTGATTAAACAAAGAGATACCAATGAAGAACCTCAATTCAGTTTCTTTCCTATGACATATGGCATTGGAACAAGGGGAGATAAAAGTAATTTTTTAATGTTTTTTTCCTCATTTTGAAAATACCAAATTGTTCACAAGTCATTAAGAAAATATTGAATGCCCATTAATGCCAGGTTGACAACCATAATAATTCCTATTTTACAAAGGAGAAAAATACTGTTACAAACCACTAGGGACGCAAATGTATTAGTTAAAATCCATTCGTGCATGTATTAACCATGTTTTCTAGCCTCTGTGAATAGATCCTTTAATATCTATAGATACTCCTATACCTCTGTAACTTCTAGATAATTCTGGTTATATCCTGCTCACAAATCAAAATCCTCAAGTTGGCAGAGGCTAACTTTAAAATACAGTCTACCAATCCCACACAGCGTACCCCTGCCTCAAGCTTATATGCTTCCCTTAGAAATCACAATATAGGCATTTAACAGAGGTCAGCTCTCCTTCTCTCTGCCTAGAGACTGTGGAAATAAACAAAGAACACCCAACTGCAAACAAACTAAGGCTATTTATTTGGAGCTTGCTATAGCAAAAAAAAAAAAATCAGCCATCAACACAAGCATTTGGTAAAGACTCGGAAGCAAGCAGAGAATTGGGAAAGCTCTGTAGTAGAAAAAAGGAAACAATTTCAGGATGCCCTGATTGGAGGCAGTTGGTATGGAGAAACTAAAGTTGGGCTAACTAGAAGTGGGGCATCCTATGTGATTGGTTAGGAAAGAATATTTGCCTTTATCTGGTTGGTCCGAAATTGGAGAGGGATTAAAAATTTGGGAAGACGTCAGTTTCAATGAAGGCCTGGTTATTTGGGGTCAAGTGTTAAGGGGTTTGTGGCTTTAATTCCTGGGATGTTTCTGTAGATATGGCCAGCTTCCTGGACTAACTGGCAGGTAGGGGGCCAGAGTTTTCTAGTCTGTTTGCTGCTGATATTGAGTCAGAGTTTTCTGGTCTTGTCCACTTGTATATTCATTCTGTCATTACAAATTTTGATATTTTCCTCTTTCAGTCCTGCATGAGGTGCTTGTGCTTCCCAGAGAACTTGAATAAGATAAAATATTAAAACTCTTCCAGTCTTTCTTTGGCATCTGGCCTTATCATACCTCACACAAAGAGATGAGCAAAGCATGTCATCGCCAATCCCCCCTCCCCACAAAAAACCCACACTAGATTCTCGTCTTCAATTCCTTCTTACTGGAAATTCCAGGCAGGGTGGTGCTGAAGTTTTGAGTCAGAATTTTTTAATGGTAGCCAGTAGGCTGGAAATCCTGGTGAAACAAAACATTGAAGCATTGATTCTGTTATCCATTGAGGAGGCCAGCAGGCTGGAAACTCCAGGTGGAGTCTAGGGTATATTTTGATGCAGAATTTCTTTTTTCTGTAAAGCACAGTATTTGCTCTTAAAGGATAAAATTGATTGGATGAAGCCTTCCCACATTATTCAGGGCAATTGTCTTTAAAGTCAACTGATTTGTAGATGCTCATCACAACTACAAAATATATTCACAAACCAAAATATTGGAATCCATAGTCTAGCTAAATTGACTACATACACTGACAATAACATACGCTACGTACAATGCCAGTAAGATTATATTTACTCATTCTTCCGTATTTTTGTACAGTAATTTCCTAGACAACTAAATATTTTTAAATGTTCTAGCAAAAGTATAACTTTAAATGTCAAATTAATTTCTTTTAGGCAGTAATAAGTTTGCAATGAGTGATTTAGTCATCTTTATTAAAGATTTTGTGCCCACATGTGCAATATTTTGTTTAAAAGTAAGGGAAAGAGAGTGAGTACATTTGCTTATGGAGGTGGAGTGGGCAAAATTTCTAAAGGAAGAACATTATGAACCAAACCTGTTCACTTTGGATGTAATTAACCTGCTATGTCATCTGCATTATTAATATGATGGAATTATCATAATGTCCTAATGTATCTGACTTTCTATTAATGTTTCTCTGCTAAGTAAATAAAAATGTGTTTGAGTAAAAGATGACATTTACTTTAAATGTTCATTATGGATTTTTTTCCTAATGCTGTGGTAGTTTGTTAAGAGCAAATTGTTAAAAGGATGATATTTGAGAGGTTTTGAGTCTAATTATACCAAATCTCATCATTTTATTTACTGAAAGGCTTTACAAAATTGCCCATCAAAAAATGTGTACCTGAATTCTTATGACATTTAAGTTGTACCATTCATTTGAAATAATTTTTATGAGGCAAGTTGGATTGAAAATTCACTTATTTTAAATTTATATTTATTTCTCAGATCATGCACTCCCCCCAAAAAATGTTTAAACTTATAGTTGATTTGATTTCTTTATACATCATTTGAAATCCTATGGGAGATATTTCAGTGCATCATTTTGTAAATTACCTAGTTGAAGGAGATGGCCATGGCAAGAAACATCAGCTAAGTTACAATAGAGATGTTGTTCATTTTTTAATTGAGTGTGATATAAGGTCTAAAATCAAAAATGTTCAAAACAAGTTTCTTAAAAATAGATGCATTTTAACATGTAAGATTTAATAATTTTTAGATTGATATACCTTTGTATTGATTTTCAGAAAGTAATACAAATGTGAACTTACTTTAAATATTAAAATGAATATTTAAGCATATTTTGAACTATATTCTCTTTTATTATATTCTCTGTTATTTATCTGCTATCACGTTTGTTGGGAAGGGTTTTGCTTTGACTTCCATTATATAGAATCTCAAAGATAAATGTTTGAACTGATGTTCTTCTATTGTCTTCAGTAGAAAATTATAGCTCCAGAATTTTCCTGTTATAAAACCATTATGTGAAATAAAATAAAATAAAAAAGGAAAGAAAAACCATATGTGTATTTATCTATAAGTATTTAATTTATTAAATTTACTGCCTGTTTATAATAATATTTGCTCTGGCTTCAGGCCCAATCATAGCATAAATCCAATTATTTCTTACAGTATAATTCAAAACACATTTTTGGAAAATAGTGGTATACTTTCCTAAAAGTATAAGTCCTGAACACACTGGCTAGATGCTAAATTAAAAGTGATACCGAATAAAAGAACTGTATCCCTGAAGAATATAATTGCTATAGTAACAAGAATTAATACAGTCAACTATAAAAAAATGTGTCTCCAAACCATATTAAAGATGTCTATATAATATTGAAACTTTTAGTTTCTTGACTTGTTTCCTACCTAGCACTGGGAATCTTTATTTCCAAAGGATAAAAAGATACAAAAGGTAGACCGTAACATCACTCTTTGATTAAGTCAAAACAACAAGGGAAATAAAACCTGTGCTCTACTGAGAGCAGAAACATAATTTATGTTAATACTAATTGAAGAAAACCTTTCTGAACGAAAAAGTTTGCCCCCATTCATAAAAATTGTCCGCATCTTGCCATATAAGCATAAGACATTTTTGTAGAATCTTTTGTAGAATTACTAGGGTTTTGTAGAATCTTTTGTAGAATTACTAGGGTTGTACTCCTTTGGAAAAGACACAATAGCTCCAACTAAAGTATAATCTTAATGTACCACATTAGGTTAATATAAACTTGAGCTATTTTTTTTTTTGTATTTGATTAATTCATTTCCAAATTTTATGCACAGATTAAGGATTTTCCCGAATTATAAAGTCATTATCTAAAATCTAAGTTTCTATGTTTTAAGTTAATAGCTTCTCAGATCAGAAAGGATGAATGGGTAAGAGATAATTTTGTTATATGAAATATTAAGTACAAGAGAAACAAAAGGTATGATATTTAATTATATCCAATGAGGAAACTCTAGCTAAGAATGAGGGGCCAAACCACAGGTAGGGAACTTGAATAACAATGGAATATCCAGAAAATGTCATCTAGATGGGAGTACATCTCATTTTCATTTGTCAAAAGCATGCATAGAACTTCCTCTTCCCTACTTTCCTTATTCCCTTCCTTTCTCATTCCTTATTTTCCTTCTTCACTTCTCCCTTCTTTCTTTTCTTCTTTCTTCACACTCTTAATAGATGACTGACACATTCACCAAGACAATATCAGGTTTTGTTTCAGATTTTAAGACCTCAAAGACAGAGATAACATATTTTCACCTTAATAATTCAAGTATTTAGCACGATGCCCATGATACATTAGGGCCTTAATAATGACTTTTATAAGAGTAATAGAGATTTTAAAAATGCCTTATAATCTAATGGAAGATTCAGAAATCCGAAACAGTAATATACGTGATAACAAAGAGAATTGCCTAACATATTGATTTGATAAGAATGCTAAAATTAAAATGTTCCAAATTGTTTTTTTGTTGTTATTGTAACTATTTTTGTCTGAGGCTTTCTTAGAATTGAAACTCAGATATTAAGGACTCACTCCTTTTTCTAATCAACAAAATTGTCCCTGTCCCATCATAAAAACCTATTCGTTTTCTAATAGAATATTGCATTTAAGAGTATCTGACTTTAAATTACTGATCTTAAGAATAGAAATTATGTGAAATCCATTAATGGTCTATGTCAATAAAGATAAATTATTAAATAATAGTATGTTCACATCCTTATTTTACATGCTAGTGTTTTAGAATAGCTTAAACCATGACTTTTTTTTTTTGTAGAATTGTCTATTTATTGATGTTGATTTTTCTGCAATTTGAAAAGTTTTAATTAATGTTTATTTTACTTGGATTTAAAGACTAATTAATTATTGGTTTGCTTAAATAAAAAACAGCATGGTTCCAATTTCAAAAAACCCAGAATAACAGCATCATGGTGAACAGAGAAGTACAGGGGATATTCTGTTAATTTCTGATCCTTAAGGGACCTCAGTCAGTTGAATTGTCTCAGCTGTAATATTCTTGGTAATTACTATAACAATGAACATGAGAATAGTGAAATGAAGTCTAGCTATAATTGCAACTTTTCCACTCCACTCCACTAGGATGTCGTATGTCTCCCGAATGATTATATTCCAGTATTTTTAAATAGATTTATTTCTACATGAGGATGAAATTTTTATTCTTTCAGTTGAGATCAATCTTATATGTTTAGAAACAATTATACAACTAGATTGAGAGTTAAAACAAACTATGGAGACTGTTCACCATATTTGAATTTGATGCTGGGAGGGGATGATACCAGGTAACAAGATCCAAAATAAATAATTTTTCAATCATCTTATTTTTTTTTGTAAAATTAGTATTATTTTCATGATTATGTGGGATTGTTGAGCAATTTTCATATAAACTTGCACAACCAAAATTGCTAATTCTTTTATGACTTTTGAAATTAACTGAAATGGATATTTGATACATAATATGCTGTGAAATGCAGAGAATATGAAAGAAAGGAAGCCATGATTCCTTATGAAAATTTCAATATGTTTGGAGATAGTCAGATTTTTACATGTGTGTACATATAACCATTGTATATATCTATCTTTCAGCAAAATAGGAGAAAAATAAGCTACTGTAAAATATGTACTGTATACTCTGAACAACATATTCAGAAAATAAAGTTACACATTAGTTTTTAAAAAAAGTAAATATGACATAGATCTATTTTAAAAGAGTCCTGGAATGCCTAAAAATTTTCCTAAGCAAAATGTGTATAATATATTAAAAGTTAATCAAGATAGCAAAGCAAGTATGCTGTTTCACAAAACTTTTGAGTCTTTACCATCATCAATTAAACCTCAGTATCCAATGGCATTAATGAACCTCTCATGGTATTTAGCTTGTACCCTAAAAGAATTTGTGTGTTCATTATTTGGTGATGATCATGATCACAATTAAGCACTCTGAAGTTATTACTCTATAATTTCTTAATGGCACGAAAGAATTAGAATTAGAATAATACTTATTAACGCATTGACACATTGCCAAAATCCCTAACTTCCACCCTGGGAGTAGTTTACAAATGGTGAGCATCTGGATGGTTTTGCATTAAGTTCCCTCAGGTAGATGCTGCAGTACTTAGCATGACTCAGAGACACTTTAGAGATAGGACACCTGTTCTAAAACACTTTGCAAAACAAAAGACAAAAACACACTGGTTGATATATCTGAGCTATGACAAAGAATAAATAATAACAAAATATGACAATCTCAAATTGGGAATGAACATATCATATGGAAATTATATTTTTAAATTACCATTATAGTTTCTAATGTATACATCGGTTCTTTACTATAAAGTGTAACTGGCTTTGTTTGTTTGCTCGTTTTTTGAGACATGATCATTGCAATGTTATATTCACTACAACCCAGTAAGGAAAATTGAATGAAGACTAAATTGTGAGATCTGCAGAAGGACAATTTCTGATCTCTAGAGATATACACGTTTTCTTCTAGGCTTTTGTTTATTTGAGAAATGATGAACTTCATGCTTAAAATGTAATGAGATGATCCAATTTCCCTACCTAATGGACATAATTCCTTCAATGTCTGTGATGGTTTAAGTTCATGTGTCAAGTTGTCTAGATTATGGCAGACAGTTGTTTGGTCAAAGAAGCACTGGCCTGATTGTTGCTGTAAGGATGTTTCATGGATCTAAATTACTAGTCTGTCGTTGAACTATGGCTGATTACATCTACTATCAATAAAGGACATTGCCTTCAGGAATGAAAGAAATCTCATTCAATCAATTGAAGGCTTTAAAGGGAGAACTGACGATTTCAGCGGTCAGAAAAAAACAAATTTCTATCCTGTTTTATTCCTGTAGCCTCTCCTGGGGAATTCATTGGCACCTTCAACAGAGTTCCCAACTTGCAGCCTATAGTATGTAATTCAGATTTGCAATCTCCATTGCCACATGAGCCAATTTTTATAATAAATCTTATAATAACTGCATGCATATATATATATATATGCATACATATGTATATATATATATATGTATATATGTTGCTTCTGTTTTCCTGAATTAATTCAATGAATTTATTAATTTCCATGATTAATATAGTGTCCCACTAGTGTTCCCCCTGAATTTAACTGCTATAAAATGACATTCATTAGGGTATTTCTCCCAATTTTCCCTTCCAACATAGTAATTTATCCAATATCTATTAATGTTTTACATACATCTTTTCAATTTAGGAAGCCATCCTCTACTTTCTTTTTCTTTCTTCACATCCAGTTGATTCTTAAAAGCTTCTCAGATCTCTCTTCTATTCTCCTTCATCACTGGCCTGTGGCTAATTCAGGCCTACAACAGCTCTCATTACAGGACATCTTTGTAATATTTCTGCCTGTGTTCCAAATCATTTGCTCTCCCTCTTGCTTTAGCTCAAAATTAGTCCTTACTTGTACAATTTTCAATACTTCTGTTATTTACAAGATATAAACAAATTGTCTTTGCCTCTTCACAAGAACCTTATAAGAATATTATCTGGCTCTTACAAATACTTCCAAGCGCATCACAATGCTCCATCCTATTCCTACACTATAGACTTCTTGTGATAGCCTAAGTTTTATATTTTTCTTGCCTTTACACATTGCTGTTCACTGTCTTTAGACAAGTTTAATGTTATTTAATTTTAACAACTCTTGTTTGTCCTTCAAAACATTATTTAAATGTTTTCTTTTCTGTAAAGCACTTCTTGAGGATATTATTTTTTAGGGATATATTATTTTAAATATCAATATTTTCCCACATATTCATCTTCTTCATTATCTGTGCATTATTTGAAGAAAGTTAGGTGTGTGTGTATTTTTAAGATACACATACCCTTGCATTTTTTCAAAGATTTTCATTAAAGCCATTTTTTTTAGTAAGGGCCATTTTGTACAAAGAAAGAGAGACTCATCCTTGGGGTAGAAATGGATGAATTGAGGAGAATAGCTCAGGCAACTCATTGCCCAACTGGTAGGCCAATTCCACATAGCTTAGCATTTTAGTACAACAGCACAATATTCAAGTGCCAACTTTATTGGTCAGCATAGGCTGTGCTGTGGTTACAAACAAACCATTTAACTACACAAATCATAGTAGCTTAGTGCCACAAAAGAATATCTTTTGCTCAGATAAAATTAGAGATGGGTCTGCTGGTGATCTTCTCTATGTGCGCCTTTGGGTTCAGGCTCCCTCCATTTTGATGCTACATACCCAGTACTTGACTTCTCACATCTAGGTGGCAAGAATTATTATTATCCAGTTTTGTACATGTGAAAAATGAGAGGTTTTAAAGATCACCTTATACCACTCATTAGGAAGCATGAATGCAGACAGCCTACTTTCAGATTTCAGATTCTTAGCCACCATTTTGTACTGCCCACCAAGAAAATACAGATTAAAAGACTTGGCACATAATAGAATTTCAATTTCTCTCTTATCAGTTTTACTCTCTTACTATTTAGCACAAGACCTGGCAAATAATAATCCATCAATAAAATTGAAATTAATCTTTTTGATGATATTGTTATGAGAGATAAGGAATGTTAATCAAATGCCAAGTAGGTGGGATAATATGAGGGTTTTTTTTTTCTCTTTCTTGTGCCTGAATATACTTTAAAACAATTAATTTATAGTGAAATGAACTGGGTATTATTAATTTCACTCCAAGTAAGTTGAGTACATGTTTTAAGCACAGTGAATTCATTTATTTTGAACTCATGAATTTTTGTGATTGGGAAAGAGTTCTGATAATTGAAGCATACATTTTTAACTTGGGGAAAATATAAATCCTGTTTACAATTTGCTAATGGGGATTCAGAGAACATTTTACTAGAAAAACAATTTTAGAAAGCTGAAAGAGACTTAAGTTCACATACACTCAATGCTTAAGTGCAACCTAAAATGTCTTAGACCTGTCCAAAATTGTCTCAGAAAGCCAACCAATTCAGCCACATACTAGCCCATAAATGCCTAGACACTATATTTAAGAGTATGAAGTTATACTTGTATAAATACTGCATGATTTATATAATGTTGAAGAAATACAAAAATTTCCAATTATGACTTTTGATTTCTGCTTTTGTTTCTGTATGGTTCTTAGACTCAATGAATGGAATGAACATGTCAAATGACCAGTTAACATGTTGGATTTGATGCCCTAATTGTATCTGTTTTTCTCATATTAAAATATGGAAAGATTAATAATCTCATGATATGGTGGGTGTATGGATTAATTAAAACACCATACGTTATCCAAGGAACACAGTTTATGGTGCATATTTATTACTTAATTAAAAAGTAATTCTTTTAGGATGAGATGAAAATAAATTATTATTCCAGCACCAATTGGTATTTGTGTAATTTAAATATCCTTATCTAATCTTTTGCTTATGAACACAATTTAGTTCATCTTTCCTTCAAAAAGGAACAATGAAGTGGGTGCAAAGGTAGTTCAGTGGTGGAATTCTTGCCTGCTATGCGGGAGACCAAAGTTTGATTCCTGGTCCATGCACTTCCCCAAAAACAAACGAAGAAGCAAAACAAACAAAACCAAACAAATTCAACAAATAGTGCTATAATAACAGGATACTCACATGGAAAAATAACGAACTGTGACCCCGCCATACCATATACAAAAAAAAAAAAAAAAAAAGAGCTATGAGGCAAAAATGATGCTTCTTAAATTCTTGCTAATCCTGCTTCTTCACAGAGTCACCTTCAATTTCTTTGCCTTACTCCTGTTGACTTGTTACCTAATTGGAAGGTTAACTAAAATAGAAATGGAAGAAGGAGACATGGAATTGAAATGAGAAAATGGACTGAAGAGACACTGTCTCTTCCCTGTTACAGATGCATTTAGCGTTTCCTTAAATTTTTTTGTTTTGTGGACAATATTAAAAGTTTCTAAAGAAACAAAACAAAACAAAAGTTTCTTATGATATATACTGATGATTTGTATAAAATTATACTTTAACGTATAATTGATTCCATTTAATTAACAGGATTTTAATACATATTGGACTTAACTTCTATTCCTCTATTTAGGTCATTAATGTACTAAATTCACAAATGCTATGATATTATATAAGAATTTGGTTTTCAGATAATGAATATATTCATTTTAACACGATACAAAATTTTAAACATTTCATTTATTTCTTTTTGTAAACTAATTAGAATTAGGAATAATAAAAGACACATCATTATTTTGTAAATGGTAATCATGCTAAGATAATCAAATACGTTTAAATTATTCATGCATTAATTTAAGGTATTTGACCTTTTTTTGCCTTATAACCAATAGAAAATGACTAATGTATTTTCATGCCAGAGAAGCTATATTGACAACAATATTTATCATTCATGAAACATTGTCAAGCATTTTATCATAATTATTTAACATACATATGCACAAAATTAATTTAAAAATCATTGAATTGAAATGTATATTGGATTCTATTTTTTCTTTCTAATTTTAGTCCTTATGAAATTTCAAGCTATATAAAATGATAAACTATTTTCTTAAAATTAAGTCATAACATACCAGATATTCCAAGGGGATTTATTTGTATTTTCTTGGATAGGGAATCTTGAGAAAGAGATAACAGTTTTTCCAAGTGAAACAGGGAAATAAAGGTTATGGAGAAATAAAATTTACAGAGTTATAGAGAAAATAGTATTACTTACTGCACCTAATGTTGACAAAAAGGCCATCTTTGAAATACCTGTTTTGCAAACAACAAAAAAATAGAATTCATCCATTTAAAATTTACTTTTAAATTCCAATTTCACATGAAGGCATGGGAGAATAAAAATAAACTGCATGTTCTCTTTTGTAGCAATGAATTAGATTTGCATTATAGGAAGTTTATTTGCTGGTGTAGAGTTCAGTTGGTGAAAATAGATAATGCTACATCTAGAAGTACCAATAGAAATTGAGGATCTGGAAACCACTAAAATTATCTCCTTTATAATGTGTTTATTAAATAATTTATTTTCTAGGCCTAATCAAAAAGTAGATTACTTTAGGATGGAACTTGACATCCAAGGACTAAATTCCTGGATTGGGAAGAATTGCAAAGTAAAAAAATTTCCATTTTTCATGTGGGAGCTTCAATTAAAAAAAAAAAAAATTCCCTAAAAAAGTTCTCATTTTGCAGAATTTACCTCCCCAAAATCTTGTTGACAAAGGCTTCCTAGTCAAAGAAAAATATAATTAGTATCTTAGTTTGATTGTAGAATAGAAGCGAAAACATTCTGTCTTTGACCTAAAACTATAAAAGACTATTTGGTCTTGCTTTATACCTGTTTGAAGAGGTAATCATGGCAATGACACAACACGAATCTGCTCAACCATTAAAAGACCAGTAAAGAAAGCAACAAGAAAGATAATGAAGACAGGCACATGTAAAAAGATCTATTGGTTTTCTGAGTTGGGATTTGGGCCAGAAATGAACACACTAAAAGTAACTCGGGGCAGCAAGTGTGATTTAATATATTACTGGCAAAAACACTCAGAGCAATTCCAGAAGTTATCTCTTATAATCAGTTTGCAGAATATTTGTAAAGCATTGTTGAGAATTTCTTTTTCAGATAAAGAAGGGTTTCTGTCATAAAGAGCATATCAATATTCAGGAATCAGAGAAAATACTACCCACTTTGATAGCAAGATAAGTATTGTGATTCCAAATATTTTTCAAATTAGTCATGACTTCATTTGGAGAAGAGTAGGAAAATGAATGTAAGAATTTTTTATCTTAGAAAATGAGTAGCAGTCATCTCATCAAAGAAAAACAGGGAATTTTTTCAAATTGTATTTGAAGTGTTGCAAAATTCCATATTAAGCATATCAGGTCTGAATCTACCCAAAGAATCTACACAAGTAAAAAAAGGCATTAAAGCAAATAAATGTTTAATTTAATTTAAAAAATTAAATTTTTTTTTTACCCAAAATTAAGTACTTCACCAAACTAACTAAATTATTTAGTCTGCATTATTCCTGTCTTGTACCATTCAACTATTTGCTATATTAAGGAGAAAAACCTTTTCAAGTCGGAAGGAACACTATGTTGATCAAAAATATATTTCAAATCCTAGAAACAGAAAAATAAACTATTACAAGGCCAATATGAAAATTTTTGAAGGGAATTCTTATAAGAAAGAAATTAATAAACAGTAAATAGTGAATATAAAATAATTTTCATAACGTATGGTTTTGACTACTCTAATCATATAAAGGTAACCAAAAAGGGTATGATGTTATGAGAAGTTTTCATTTCTTTTCACATAGTTTGTTACGGGGGTAGAAATTTGTCAATGTTTCCTAGTGAAAAATATATAATCTGAACTAATTGAGTAATAATTAGATGCAGTTTCTAAGAAAGATACTATAACTCTTCCTGTAATTCAATTAATTTTCAGGCATTTCCTGAGCATTTAAAATGAAGAGATTGATTATAAATGATATTTATTATGAATTTTATTACTATAATTTACCCCCTTGGAGCAAATGGAGTACTGAAAAAGGAGCCATTCAACTAATCTGTTAATTTCCCACATGATGATAAGGAGCATTTAGGTAACACATTAGTTCGTAAATGAAGAGGTAAGGAGTCAGAAGTGCAAGGCTGGGATCTCAATAGAGAAGAAGAAGGGGCTCCGTTATAAAAATAATTATTTTTAAGTAGCAAATTAACTTCATTGATCAATATATTAGACAGCTTTATCACCTATTATAAAATTAACTGCCTAGTATTAAAAACATCTTTTTACTTAATAAAGAATAGAAGACAACTCTTTTGATATTGATAATTTTCCTTTAGTAGTTGAAAAATAATTTCATCAGGCAAGCATATGAAAACACACTGTACGAGGGGATTAAATTGTGATTTTGAAAGAGATAATGCCAGTTTTGAATAGATCAGAAAATTTAGAAAGCTTTTACATAATCAGTATTTTATGTTCAACAGTTCAGAATTATGCCCTCCTTATTAGAAAGTTATTTGCTTTAAACACTAACACAGCAAGTGATTTAACTTCAGACTAGAAGCAAACAGTAGAAAAATAATGAAACAATATATATAATTCTATTTTTTCTACATACCACATTTTAAAAAGGTGATGAAGAAGGAGGTGGAATTATTTTTAATTATATAATTTATTTAAACCAATACATGTCTTTTCATACTGTCCTCAAACTCTGGTGTGTATTTTGCATTTACAATCATTACACACATTGTATCACAATCAGGCTAATCGAATTTCAAATGTTCAAGAGCCACATTTGACTAGTGGACACAGTATTAAACTACGCTGCTCTAGACTTCCCGTTCAAGGACCTATTTTTATTAATGATATTCACACATATTAAATATGAAGTCAAAATAAGCAGGTGTAATGACTTAAGCAGACACAGCATTTTCCTCAGAATTGACGAGACCGAGTAAAACTAGAAAATCTGAATTTACAGAGCAAGAGGTAGAAAATGTTCTGAAATAAACACAGAATTTTAAACTATTGCTACATTATCCTAAGATATTGTGGTCATATACTGTTCTATGGATTGCCACTAGCGGATACGATTAGGTTCTAAAATTTGTGCCAAATGTTTTTATCATCATTGTAATGAGTGAGATAATCCAATAATTTCACTTAGTAGAACAAGGGAGCTGAACTCTTGGGGAGTATTTTATTACATGACGGTAATCACACTTACATGGTCCTTTAAAGGCCAGATTTATTTGAAATCTATTTGGCAGAGCAAAGCATCTGTTTGGGCAAAACCCATTGAGATTTATCAGAAGACTGGACAAAGTGTGAGTAAATTGAGTACTCTTGTGCTTTTTTTTTCTGCTTGAAAGCAAAAAGCAATGTTGCATTGTGGTTAACTGCACAATATGGATTGTTCTTTGACTAATATTGATAATATGCCATGATAATAATAATTGTGATGTTAGGTGGAAATGTATACAGCCATATAATGCTTTGGATATGTTCACTTTGTGCTTTTTCCTTTGTAGTTAGCAAAAGTTCTGTGACTCTAGGTGTACTGTTTTAAAATGTTCCAGGTTTGTCATATTTCATTATTTTATACTCTTAATACTTTATAGTCAATACAGATAACTCTTGGACTAGTTGCCCAGGTCAAAACTGATTTTTCTTCCTTTTAGGTCAGTCCCCAATATAAGAGAAGAAGACCCAGTGACCATCTCTCTACCATGTAGTCCTGCTGCTTGGCTCTAAGTGATTAATTCAGAGGTGGAGCTATGATTCAAATGAGCCAATCAGATTTTCAATGTAAAAATAATATTTAATACTTTCTACTGGTAAACACAAAAATGGAGTGTCTAGTTCTAGAGAGAAGTTCCATGAATTTTGACTTCTGAGTTTTAAGTTCTGAGTTCTCTTGGAGGCATCTGATTTTTCCATTTCCTTAGTTATGATAATTGAGCTGTTCCATATAGACTGAATGAATTCCTTCTAGCAGTGTCCTTAAACAGAATAAGTTTCTGTTATCTTATCTGCAATTAAAGATATTTCACTAACTCATACGTTGAGATTGAGTATTAGAAAGACATTAAGAAATGAGTGTTATATTTAGAATTGACTTTTGAACTCACATGAGCAAAAGACAATTATGCTTCCTCTTGCAGTTAGAATATGGGATACTAGCAAACTTTGTCATGCAGTTAAGGTACAACAGATCACCTGGAACCTTGAGTTTTGAGAGGTGAGTTAAAGAGGTAGCAGGTTGTAGAGGCATAGTGGAATGTTTTAACAGGCTCTGATATGGAGAAGAAGAGTACAGATTTACTGATTGAGCAGAGCTACATTACTATGAATAATGAGTAATAGGAGAAGGAAAAACATATTTTGCTTTCATCAGTGATCAACACTTAAGATTAAATAATATATCCCAATAATGAAAAGGTAGAGCAATATTTTATTACAGCATATCTTTGAATCACACTGATTATCAGAACTATGGTGAACTTCTTTGTGGAGTCTGATTTTGCTTGTTTCATAGTAGGATAAATGACTCTCAACCTATGAATTCCCAAAAGCATGGTACCTGACATTACCATTCAGTAGCTTTTATTGCGGTCATTTTTGGTTCTGGTTTCCATCCTGTGGTAGAGTCCGGTGTCAACTTGGCTAGGTGAAGGTGCTTAGTTCTATTGCTGTGAACATGAGCCAATGGCATGTGAACCTCATCTGTTGTTGATTACATCTGCAGTTCGCTAGGAGGCATGCATGCTGCAATGAATGATGTTTGATTTAATTGGCTGGTGCTCAAATGAGAGACTCAATGTAGCACTGCCCAAGCAATTCAGCATACCTCATCTCAGCACTTACAGCTCAGCCCAGGCCTTTGGAGATGCAGAAAGAAATCACCCCAGGGAAGGTTGTTGGAACCCAGAGGCTTGTAGAGAAAGCCGGCAGAGATCACCCTGTGCCTTCCCATGAAAGAAAGAAACTCAGTTGAAAGTTAGTTACCTTTCCTCTGAAGAACTAATGAAATGAATCCCCTTTTATTAAAAGCCAATCTAACTCTGGTGTGTTGCATTCTGGCAGCTAGCAAACTAGAACTCATCCCATTTCAAGGTGAAGACTGAGTTAAGTATAAACTGGGCATAGCTAGAGATATTTTAAACATCAATATTCATACTGAATGACAGCACAGTCTACATATATAAGTCATCCCTGAATTTTAATAGAAGAATAAAGAGGGAAAAAAAAAAGACACTGATGTAATGTATGGATTATTTAGAAGATTTGTAGTGTATATTTTTGATAAAAACTGAAAATATGTTCTTTTAAAAAACAGACAAACTCATATGACAATATAATGATAATGTTATATATATGGAAATGTAAACAATATATACAAAAATATATAAGTAAATAATATATTGTCAAAATGTTGAATTTCTACTTAATGATATTTAGGCAGGATTTCCATTGTCTGAGTCATAAAATAAAGCTCAACCATTCCTCCATTACAACCTTCCTTGAAACACTAATTATAATTTCAAGGAGTACCTAACTCACATCTCAAAAATTCTAGCCTGGTTAAATGCGCCAGGATTTAGAAGCTGTTACTGTCAATAAAAATTGATTATTGCTTAAGTCAGTGTCCATTTTTATGGTGAAGAAAATAAAATTAAATTGAGGTGATAGAATTAATGACTCCATGAAGATTATTTACAAAGGAATTAAATCCACCAAGAGGAGTTAAGAATATATATTTTAAGAACAGCTAAGACTTGGAAGTTTTGCAAGTAACTATACAGAAAAATAAGACTCAGAATGAAGTCCACCAAAAGCAACAAACCCTGAAGGGATGGAAGCATAATTAATAGATTTCTGCATGTGTATAAAAATTTATTTTTATATTAGATTTATTTTATTCATAAAAAATTTTCAACCATAATAAATCACTTTGACTTTGTGAAAAAGATGTATATCTCTTCTAGAATCTATTTCTTTTTTTCCTATGTGAATAAGAATTTAATTTTTAGAATTTGCAGCTTGTTGTGTCTTAAAACTGCATAACTAGAGGCAGTTCCACATATCATATCACTTTGAATAAAATGTCAGAATAGTGAAGTATAGTTGTTTCTGGTGTTTAATTGTAAAGCTGAGACAGATAACATATCTCTGCATTGCTATGATATATTTCATCATAATCCATTTTAGAGAAATAAAAAGCAAAGATTCCAAAGTAGTTTTGAATATCTAAAATTTAAAACACTTACAATTGCTACACATTGCATTCAGTCATTTAAACCTGCCTTTAGTAAGATTTTTCTTTAAGGTAACATTCAATCATTTTCACTTTATTAACAATATTTTACTAGTCATTCCTTTTTGTTTTTTTCTTTTTGTGTGTGGACCGGCACCAGGAAGCCAACTCAGTCATTTCTTTTGATGAATACAAAGAAGAACATACATGTGAAAAGTACCTTGTAGTTGCTAGAACCAGCAAAAGAATGTTCTGTATCTAATCAGATATTTTCAACATTTTTTCTATCATTTGATTGTCCTAAATAGTTATTTGGGGTTGAGAACAGAACTTGCATAGGTGCCTGTGCCTGCCTTATTCCTAAAGCTCAGTGGTGGTTGGTGGCTGATTTGCTGTGTGTCTAGTGCTGGGCCTAGTCATCTAGAGTTATTAAAGTCTATATTTACAACATGAACTTGCTTCAATCTACTTCCCTCTTTCCAGCTAGGGAACACTTATTGGACTCTAATTTACCCAGCACTGTCTAAGTTAAAAATATTGGTGATAAAATTACATTGAACTTTGAAGAAGAGTAATATAAAAGTAGAAAATAAAGGAAAGCATAAGTAGCAGAGGAGGCAAAACAAAGCCAAGGATGACCATGGTGCATTCAAGAGACCATCAGCCTGGAGCAGCGGGAAGCACACAGGGCACTGAATGGTAGGAGGCCTTGAAATACTAGGGAAACCAACTTTACCTTTCTGCTATAGGTGCTGAGGAATTATGAACAATTGGGATAAGCTGCTTAAGGAACAAATGGTTTATGTATAATTACAATAAAAGTTGATGAAAAACAAAATAATGGCCTCACAGCTTAAGAAAGAATAAGAGGAGGTGGTTGGAAGAAATGCAAAATTGATGATAAAGATGGAAGGACAAAGAGGAAAATATTTGTCAAAGATGGAAAATTTTTTTTAGCTAAGAAACTGTCAGCATGATTTGTCCAAGATGGGACCTGGATTTTATTTAGCTGCACTTATGGCTGAAATGCTTTGTCTAAAAAGATAACAAGCTTTGGGTGGGAAGGCAGACCTGCATTTTTATGAAGACAAGTGAGGACTTTGGTAGGACAAGAATTGTCCAGAGGCTGGAACCACAGTGATAGGCCTAATGCTTAGCTGTACATTATATTGTTTTACATTGTAATACTTTGCATACTCTCAAAAAACCTAACACAATTTGGAGGGCCAGGGGTGTGCAGTCATCAAGGTGTCTGACATTATGAAGTGTATTTAAAGGTAGAAGGAAGACAGGGGCACAATATAAAAGATCCAGGTTAAAAATTCCATGGAAGAAGGAAATCCTAATCTGATTTGGAGATATATAGACCATCAAGAAACTTTGATTTCTTTAGTGACCCCTGGAGGTGACCCCTGGAGGTGTGTGGGTTCAAATGGCTCATTTAGATGTTAATTCATCAAAGGAACCCAGTATGCTGGTTAAAGCAACTTACTCTGAGACAGGAGAAAATGGATAATGAATTTGTAATAAATGAAAAATAATCATGAAAGGTACAAACTGCTCACAGAAAAGTCAAGGAATAAGAGCTGATCACAATTCAACAGGAGTTAAAGTGAAAGAACAGATATCTATGAAGTCAGAGGCTTCAGAAGATAGATAAATGTCATGTAGGGCAGCACTCTGAGATGGGAGTACAGGTAAGAGTACAGAATCAAATTTCTTGCCTAATTTTACAACTCAAGACTAAGAGAATCTACTCTTTTCCATAGGGTTATTAGATATTTAGGTATTAAAATTAAAGTTTGATTGATTTAAAACACCAGAAAGGTGCCGGCTTACAGGAGTGATTTCAAAACATCAATTATTTAGTTTCTGGATGTGGACTAGATCAGATTACTGCAACCAAGTGTTTGTTGTTGCTTTGTTGTGTTTGTTATTGTTTTGGAATAGAGATAATGTCAGCATCATTTTCAAAACTTATTCCAAAAGGATTTAAGGTGCATCTTTACTATGTATTATTTCAGAAAACAGTTAAGGTTGTTCTGTCTTATACAGTATATGTAGTTTCTAAAACAATAAAGAATACATTGAGTTTATGTTAAAGCAGATTAAAAGAGTGAAACAATTTGTTTTTATGTCTTTTATATGCAGTTTGCATATAGTACAGAGCTTTTATATTGAATTGCAATAATACATCATAGTTATAGTTTAATATTGTTTATCATTGAAATTTTCAGTTCAAATGATAGCCTAAACAAAATGAATAACTATTATTCTAATAAAGTGAATTTCTGCATTTTCAAGGATCCGTAAAATTCTTATTTTTGATCCATGGTTTGTTATCCATTGTTCTTGTGACCTTGGTGATAATTTAATAACATTAGACATTTATTTTATCAACAGTTTCAACAAAGTAAATGATATTGTGTGAGTGAAATAAATATTATAGGTTCTTAAACCTAACTATGTCCTAGGGTTACAGATTACTGAAGGTGATGTCAAATACAGGAATATGAATTTCCGGTATTACAATCAGGAATCTGTATTTTTGCATTGTCTAGGTGGCTGTTTTGCCACTTACCAAATGACTGGTGTTTAGGACTAAGAGTAAAAACTAAGGAATTTGAAGGAAAAGCAGCATATACATTTAGACCATAAGCTATATTCCTACTACTATACGTTTTTTCAATTTAAAACCATTTTTTTGCTTTGTGAAATATTTAAGTATGTAACGACAGAACCCTAAAATTATAAGATTCTATTTAATTGAACATGTAACATTTATTAATCCCATTGTTATTCTCAAGCAAAAGCCTAAAGGGAATCATAAAAGATGTATCTGCCTAAAAGAATCTGGGAAAACTGAAGTAACACATTCTTTCAATATCCAGGTGAAAAACCTGAAACCCAGAAAAGTTTATTTGTTTGAGGCAATGCAGCTAAATTGAATGTTTTGACTCCTGTGGCAAGTCCATAGTCCTAAATACGGATGATGACAGGTTTCAAGTAGAAGAGCTATTCAAATGATAAAGTTTTAATAGTAAATCGAGCATAATATGATAAGGTATAAACACTACAATTTAAAGACAAATTTGTTATTTAATATGATATTTTCATTCTGGGATTAATTATATGCTCTGTCCATAAAGGAGCAGGCTGCATGCCTTTCTTCCATGTGCTCATAGTACAGTGTGTCAACTTGAATCATAGCTCACATCACATCTTTTTATTGAATTGTTCCCTGCAACATCCCACACATTTCAACGCCCTTAAATGCACATACCCACACACAACACACTTACCATCCCACCATTTAGCTATACACTGTAAGAGGATTTTTGTGTCATTTTGGGGGGTGGGTGTGTATGGTCTGGGAATCGAGCTCGGGTCTCCCTCATGGAAGATGAACATTCTACCACTGAACCCCCCGTGCACCCCTGTATCATTTTTCAATCATTATGTCCCCAATGTGACTAGTCCATAACATATTGGGTTGTTAATAATAGTGAAATAAATTAATAAGTGAACATAATATAATATTAACTTGTTTGTGGTGCTTCTGTTCCATTGTAACTTGAGAAAATATTTTACATCTTAAAAAGTATTTATATACTTTTTACACAGCAGCTTTGTCTTTGTTTTTGAGAGGGCTTTGATAGATTATGTCATACATGGAATAAATAAAACCAGGAAAATTAGGTGAACAAGTTAACACAATGATTCAAGAAAAAAGAACTGGTTTAAAACAGATCTCTTCATGCCTACTTTATTAATCTTCTGGAATATACTCAGTACAAGAGTGTAATAGATTATATTGTAATGCATTTAAAAAAACAAGTCCTGAAGCTCTTCTCCCTAGCACTTTTTGACCTGTTAAATAACCTAGATCGAAACAAATTATACATCAGAATGAAGTGCATCAATTCTGCTCACCATCTACAGACGTTATTACTGGGTCTTATATATTTCTCTTCAAACCTCTGGATAAATGGACTTTTTGTTGTTTAATAAATTGACTTTTAAGCTGACATTTTTAATATATCCACTTGAATCCTAGTTTGTACAAATTAAGTATGTAAAGATATTTTGGTGGAAATTGAGAATACATTAATGTGGACCAAGGATGAGAGAATACTAAGGACCTGATGTTGAGTTTGTCAGGTATAATAATGACATTACAGAAATATAGAAACATATTGACATGTTTCAGAGAAAAAATTTGAAGTTTTATGGGGTAAAACAACAACCTGATATCTGGGAATTGCATTAAAATATTCTTAGAAGGATAAAATAAGTGTTGTGAAATATTGATATTTGTTGGATCTGATGAACATATGTCAGTGCATTGTATTTCTTTTGTGTATAGTTGAAATTTTTCGTAAAAGTAAACTGGAGAGAGTGTCTATAATGATGATAGATGGGACTAAATAATTATTTTTTAAAACTTTATTTGGTTAAGAAAACTAGGGACAAGCGTCTTTTTTTAATTGATTCACTTGAGGCTCTCTTCTCTCCAAGGGGTTCATACCACCTGGAGCCTGGCTAAAGTTGCATTATTCTCTGGAGTGTCTGAATAATATTGAATTAGACATTATTTGGGGGCATTAATTTATGTCAGATCCTGTTCTAGCTACATCAAAATAAACAAAATGCTTTGCTGTAATGAAGCTCACATTTTGTATGGAGACTGTGGGTTCCTTCTCTTCTAATCTTCCCCACAACAAATTCTTCCCTTTAACCCTCCCTCATCTAGAACTTTCAAATTCTCGTTAGTGAATGCTCTGGATATGTCTCATCACTAAGTCAACTTGAATATTCACCAACTTTAAAACAAATAAAGCAACTATGTAATATTTATATGCAATATTTATTTCAAAATATGAATCTTTGGGAAAAATTAACGTTAAAATTGCCCCAAACTGTAGTTCTGCAAATTAAATAGTTGATATTCTTTCTATTATGGTTAGAGTTTTCCTTTCCTTTGATAACAAGCAAGAGGAGCATATCGATGATAATGCTGACAACATATGATTTGTGCTGGGTGACAGTTTAATATTTATATCCTAAGTTTTATAAGTTACTTTACTATGAAATAAATATATGGGAGTATTCCCAATATTGGATAAAAATAACTGAAAATACTTATGATATTATGGGGCCCAAGAAATCATTTACTATAAACAGCCTGCTTAGATGGCTGCCTTAAGTGCTTCAAGGTGGGAAGTTCTGGGGAAGCATAATACAACATAGCTTATATGGCCATAACACAGCCCCTGTGATGTAACCAATGATATGTTTCCAATCATGTATCCCGTGAATGATGTCACCTGTTGGTAAAGTGCCACTTTTGTGTAATTTATCATGTAAGGGACTATTGCTCTATAAGTCTTGAGGCAGAAAGAGATGAGAAATAAAAAATGAGAGAGAGCAGAGCAGAGCAGAGGGACCCCAAAAAAGATTACCATTCTACCAGTGACTTCTGTGCTTTCTTTCAACTTGCTTCAGAACCAGAGCGACCAAACCTTAAGATATAAACCTGACGAGTCACATTATTTGTCTTTACAAAAATATATACATTTATTTTCTATTTTATTAAATACAGTTATATCAAAAAGGGAGAAAATAATCACAGTCATAAGTTTGCCTTGTTTTTTTCAGGGCGGGCCATGGTGGCTGACGCAGTTCTCGCCTGCTGTGGTGGAGGCTCGGGTTCGATGGCCGGTGCCTGCCCATGTGAAAAAATAAATAAATAAATAAGTTTGCCTTTTTTTAATCTTTTATGCAAAAAATAATTAGTTAACTCATAAAGATATTTCAACAAATAAATGAAAATATTTATGAAGACAGATTGATACTTTTGTTTGTGACACTTCCTAAAACTTTATAAGGAAACATAAGCTTTCACTAGAGATAGGCAATAGAAAATAATATTCAATATAGAATTTTTTTATATTCTATATAATATAATACCCATCATGCAAATATTTGCTGAGATGATTTTCTATTGATACATCAGTCTTGTAACAGAGGAACATTATGATACAAAATAAATTTCCACTATCAAATGGTCAATTAATTAATATAATGTTGAAATTTTGTTCATTATTAATAGCCTATTTTCCATTTTCATAGGCATAGCTGATTTCATAACCTTAAACTGATTTGTTTTAAAGCTTAATGAAATGCCCACTCAAGGAATGTAACGGGAATAAAAGTGAGCACAGTCACATTTATGCAATAATTGTGGGGTTTTTTTGTTTGTTTATAATCTTTTTAAAAACTATATTTAGGTTTTCTTTCTTGCTAGATATATATATAGGCAAAGTCTTGAATTAATATTTTTTTCTTGGCTTTAGAAGATTTTTTCCAGTAATTATTTATCTGCCAGGAATTATTCTAATGTTCTAATTCACTTAGTATTTTTTTATTTGTTTGCATGTCTGTAAAATAAGATTTTAGGAATCAAAATATATTTTTTTAATTTTTTATTTGGTCTCCAAACTGTCATGAGTTCCATCCACTTCTTGTAAATGATAAGACTGTGAGACCTTTGTTAAGGTGTCATTCGCATCATCCATATCATTCCTAATTTTCTGTCTTGTTGACGCTGTTTTTGTGGGACATATTGTTAAATCCTTCATGATGATAATAGATTATTTAACTTTTTCCCAAATTCGACCCATTCTTGCTTTATTTTATGTAGCTGTTTCTTAAGGTGCCTATTGATGTGTGATTATAATATGCTCCTGATGAACTACTTATTATTAAAAATAAGCCTGTACTTATTTACAAAATGATGGAATAAACATTTGCATATCCACTCATGTTGCTAAGAAACACCTAGGTGGAGATTGATGACCTAATTCCAAAAATGGCACCATTCCTATATTTGTGCATAGGGTGGGCAAGATAGTATCAACTATCTATGGGATGCTAGTTTATTGCATAGGAATACTTCTACCTTAAAGGGTAGCACTCTGATTTCATTGGAATGAACTTATCCTACTTCCATGTATTTGTCTTCGCTGCCCTCAATGCTTCCACCAAACCTGCATTCTGTGAACTAAAGGAATTACTTATTCACTGCCCTTTGCTTCTCACCAAGGAACTCATTTTCACTAAATGACATATAGCTCATGATTATGGATTTCACTGGGTTTACCTGTTATTCATTGCTATGTAATCAAGTTCTCCAACATCATAGGTTTAAAGCAACAAACATGTATTATCCCATGCATTAACTGAGGTCAAGAAACAAGGAATGACTTAGCTGAGTCGGTTTTGTTCAGAGTCTCTTATGAGGTTGCAGTATAGTTGTTTGCTGGGATTATAGTTTGTGAAGATTTAAGTGGGGTTGGAGGATCTCCTTCTAAACTCACTCACATGACTGTTGGCAGGAGGCTTCATTTTGTCTCTAAGTAGCATTCTTCCTTGGGCAACTCATAACACAGCTTCTCCCAGATCTCGTGTTCCAAAAGAGTGATAGCCTAACACAAAGCCATAAATTTGTATAAACTAATCTCAGAAGTGATGTGGAATGATATCTGCAGTATTCTATTGGTCACACAGACAAACTCTGGTCACTACAGTGTGGAAAGAAATTACACAAGGATGTAAATAGCAGAAGGCAGCATTCACTGGAGTCCATATTGGAGGCTGGCTACTCCACTGTTCTCACCTTCTTCCCCACCCCCTTCAAGTGGCAGGCCATGGAGAACAGTGATACATCTTTATAAGACTTAGTTATGGGTCCAGGTGTATAACAATACGTTGTGGAGCAAGATTAAGATCCTCAAGAATACAGTATAATGCTTTCAATCAGCAACCAGCATACTGTGCTATTGCTTCTATCGATAGGACTTATGGGGCCTGGGGATCAAAGGTGGAAATTGGAGTGCCTCATCTCACTATTACCGCTGATGATCCACTAGCAGAATGCAACTCTCTTACCTGGTCTTTGAAATGTCTTATATGTGAATATTTAATAAGTCTATGAAAGGTGTTCAATGTCATTAGTCAAAAGAAAACCTAAAGCCAAAAAATAACAGACATTAACAATAACAACAATGATATATCTCTATCTATAGCTATAGATAGAGATATACAGAGAGAGAGAGAGAAGGAATTAGTTTCAAGCAAGGAAGAAAAGAATGACAGAATGAATAAAGAAAACAAGATAATTTAAAGAAAAGAAAGAAATCAGAAAAAATCAAAGTGAATATATATGAAAATGCAACATATTAAAATTTGGGGATTCAGCTAAAGCAGTGATCAGAATATTTTCTAATTTCCCTTTGGATTTTCGTCTTTGACCCATGGTCAAATATTTGGAGATTTTCAAATATATTTTGAAAATATTTGGGGATTTTCCAAATATATTTTGCTTTGTATTTCTAATCTAATTTTGTGGTGTTCAGATAATATAATCTGTATGATACGAAACTTTTGAAATATAATAACATTTATTTTATGACCCAACATTTAACCAATCCTAGTTGAATTCTGAGTTTTACTGTGCTGCAAATATTAAGTATATTATGTTGGTTTGATCATCTTCTTCAAATTAATACTCTTGCTAATTTTGTAAGAACTTGTTCAATCAAATTCTAAGATGAGAGTATTAAAATTTACAACAATAACTGGAATTCTTCTGTTTTTCCCTTTAGTTCTGCTCATTTAGCTTTATAAATTTTGAAGCAGGATTATAGTCTAGCACAATTGTAATCGATGTATCTTCTTGCAGAACTGACCCTTTAATCTTGTTTTACAGTTTGCTTTTAAAAATATTCTTATTGAAAAATATCCACACATGTATAGTCCAATCACATTATACAATCAATGGCTCACAATAGCAGCACATAGTTGTGTATTCTTCACCATGATCATTTTTAGAACATTTGTATCACTCCAGAAAAAGAAATAAAAAGAAAAAGAATTCATGCATCTCCCTTTCATTGACCACAAGTATTTCAAAGTACCCATTTTAAGCCTTTATCTCCCTCTATTATTTATTCACTTTTTAGCCCTTTTTTAACTCATCTGTTCACACCCTGGATAAAAGGAGTATCAGACACAAGGTTTTCACAATCACACAGTCACAGTAAAAAATGTAAAATGTAAAGTCATAATGTAAAAAAGCTTTACATTTACAGTCTTATTCAAGAATCAAGGCTATTGAAACACAGCTCAACAGTTTCAGTTGTTGCCCTCTAGCCACTCCAATACACCATAAACTTAAAGGGGTATCTATATAATGCATAAGAATAACCTCCAGGATGTACTCCCAACTGACATCTCACAGCCACTGACACTTTATTTCATCTCATTTCTCTCTTCCCCCTTGTGGTCGAGAAGGCTTTCTCTTTCCTGATGCCAGGTCTTGGGTCATCCCCAGGGGTCAGGTTCCATGTTGCCAGGGAGATTTACACCTCTGGAAGTCATATCTCATGTAGTGGGTAGGGAAGTGAGTTCAGCTGCCAAGTTGGCTTGGAGAGAAAGGCCATATTTGAGTAACACAAGAGGCCCTCCAGGGGTGGCTCCCAGACGAAATTATCAGTAGGCTTAGCCTCTCCTTTGCAGGCATAAGCTTCATAAGGGCGAGCCCCAAAATTGAAGGCTCAGCCTATTGAATTGGTTGTCCCCACTGCTTGTGAGAATATCAGGAATTCTCAGATGGGGAAGTTGAAAATTTCTGCCTTCCTGCCCACTCTGCTAACGGGGCTTTGCGAATATCTTTTTATTCACCACCCAAATTACTCTGGTATATATAAGGCATCACACTAACCCACACAAACCAATAGTTCTCACATCCTATTCAAGTTTCCCTGTAACTGTGATGTTCAAGTAAACTGACAATATAAGTCAAATTAAATAATGTACTATGCAAAATACAAATTTTACGCCTAATAAATATCTCTTCCTTTGGTCTCATACAGAAGTTGAAGTTTGAAAATATGGGCCACATCATCCTTGACCCTGTATTCTGATTTACCTTGATTCTATCCAGATGAACTTCATTCATGTCTCTAGATAAAGTCTGATCACTTTTTCAGCTATATGAACAGTTGCCGAATGGAAAAGGAATTGTGCCTACTTTCACAGCTTCAGTGCTCCAACTCTGAGTCTCAGATGTCACATAAACACTAAAAATTTCAGAGAATGACCAGGTTATATACAAATAACTTGCTTCTCAGAATTTAGAAGTATCAATTACAACTCCAAAATATATATATATAAATGCTATAATAGCTTACAGTCTAGGAAACTTTAAATTAGACCTCAACCTGCTCACCCATGCTCTTATTTCAATTCTGAGTTTGTATATTATAGTTAAACCATATGAGTGAGGTATAACAATATTTGTCTTTAGTTCTGCCATTTCATTCAACATTACAGTCCTTAAGGTTCATTCACCTAGTTGCATGCCTCACAACTTCATTCCTTCTTGCAACAGTTCAGTAGTCCATTGTATATACACACCACAGTTCTCTTTTCCCTTCTTCAGTCCTTGTACCCTTGGGCCACCTCCATTCATTGTGAATCACAGAACACTGCTGCCATGAACACCAGTGTGCAAATGTCAATTTGTGTCCTCACCCTCAGTCTCTCCAGGTATATACCTACCAACTGGATTGCAAGATCATAGGGCAACATGATCCCTAGCATCCTGTAGAACCACCGCACTGCCCTCCAGAGGGGCTGTGCCTCTCAGCTTCCCTAACAGTGAATAGGTACATTTTTTCTCCACATTTTCTCTATCACTTGTTTCTCTCTGTTCAGTTTTTAAAAATTATATTCACATGTTATACAATCCAACCTAATTAAATGGACATGCCTTTGCCACCATAATCTATATGAAAACTTTCCTTTTCATACATATAGAATCCATTTCATTACACCATGATCCCTCACTCCCTCACCCCTGTTTGTTGACATTTAGCTTTAGCATAATGTCTTTGTTACATCCAGTGGAAGCATATTACAATGATACCGTTGACTATAGATCTTAGCTTGCATTGATTATACTTTTTCCCATATACCATCCATTTTCAACACCTTGCAATGTTTCATTCATTTGTTCTCCCTCACACAAAAATGTTCTTATATGTGTACATTTAATTGCCATCATTGTCCACTCTATCCTCTGTCTTTCCTTCTGGCCTTACATGGGACCCTAGCCCTCCTCCCTCAGCTGTACTAACATTCAGAGTACGTATATTATTTTACTACCATCAGGAAGTATTGTGTTATCCATTCTGAATTTTTATAATCAGTCCTTTGCACAATCTGTATTCCTTCAGCACCAAATGCCCAATCTCTTTCCTATTCTTATCACCTGATAACCCATGTTCTAAACTTTAACTCTCAAAGTTCATTCATTAATAGTAGTTCATATTAGGGAGACCATACAGTATTTGTCCTTTTGTTTCTGGCTCATTTCACATAGCATGATGTCAAGGTTCATCCATTTTGTTGCATGCTTCATGACTTTATTGTGTCTTACAGCTGCATAGTATTCCATCATATGTATATACCACATATTGATAAGTCACTCATCCATTGATGGACATTTTGGCTGTTTCCATCTCTTGGCAATCATAAATAATGCTGCTATAAACATTGGTGTGCAAATGTCTGTATGTGATCTTGCCTTCTGTTCCTCTGAATATATAACCAAGTAATGGGACTGCTGGATAGTATGGCAATTCTATACTTAGCTTCCTGAGGAACCACCAAACAGTCATCCAGAGTGATTGTAGTATTTTACATTCCCACCAACAATGGATAAGTGTGCTTCTTTCTCCACATCCTCTCCAACACTTGTTGCTTTCTGTTTTCTTGATCATGGCCGTTCTAATGGGTGTGAGATGATAACTAATTGTCATTTTGATTTGCATTTCCCTAATTGCCAGTGAAGTTGAGCATCTTTTCATGTGCCTTTTAACTATTTCCTCTTCTGAAAAGTATCGTTCATGTCTTTTGTGCATTTTTCAATTGGGATTTTTTGTCTTTTTTGTTGTTGAGTTGAAGAACCTCTTTATATATTTTGGATTCTAAATCCCTATCTGATATGTGGTTTCCAAATATTGTCTCCCATTGTGTAGGCTGCCATTTTTACTTCCCTGAGAAAGTTCTTTGATGCATAGAAGTGTGTAATTTTGAGGAGATCCCATTTATCTATTTCCCTTTCATGCTTGTGCTTTGGGTGTAAGGTTTAGGAAATCACTTCCTATTACAATTGTACATGATATTTCCATATATTTTCTTCTAACAGTTTTATGGTCTTAATTTTAATGTTTAAATTTGTGATGCACATGGAGTTAATTTAGGTATAATGTGTGTGATATGGATCTTCTTTCATTCTTTTTATATGAATATCCAGTTCTCTAAACACCATTTATTGAAAAAAACTGCTCTGTCCTGGATGGGTTGGCTTGAATACATTATCAAAGATAAATTGTCCATAGATAGGAGGGTCTATTTCTGAACATTGTATTCTATTCCATTGGCTAGTATATCTATATTAATGCCAGTGCCATGCTGTTTTGACCACTGGAGATTTGTAATATGCTTTAATGTCAAGTAGTGTGAGCCCACCCACTTCATTTTTCTTTGTCAAGATCTTTTTTTTTTTATCTATTTGGGGCACAATGTTCTTCAAAATAAATTTTGTTATTGGTTCTTCTATTTTTGCAAAGTAAGTTGTTGGAATTTTAATTGATTTGCACAGAATCTATAAATCAATTTGGGTAGAATTGACATCTTCCAATCCATGAACAATGTATGCCCTTCCATTTATTTAGGTCTTCTGATTTCTTTTTGTAATTTGTTGTAGTTTTCTTTGTATGGGTCTTCTGTATACTTAGTTAAATTTATTCCTAAATAGTTCATTCTTTTGATTGCTATTGTAAATGCAATTTTTTTCTTGATTTCACTTCAGATTGCTCATCACTAGCGTACAGAAATAGTACTAATGTTTGAGAGTTTATCTTGTACCCTGACACTTTGCTGTACTCATTTATTAGCTCTAGTAGCTTTGTTGGAGATTTTTCTGGATTTCAACACATATTATCATGCCATCTGCAAACAGTGAGAGTTTTACTTCTTCCTTTCCAATTTGGATGCTTTTTATTTCATTTTCTTGCCTAATTGCTCTGGCTAGAACTTCCACCACAATGTTAAATAACAATGGTGACAGTGGACATCCTTGTCTTGCTTCTCATCTTAGGGGGAAAGCTTTTGGTGTTTCCCCATTGAGGGTAATGTTAGCTGTGGACTTTTCATATATTCCCTTTACCATGTTGGGGAAGTTCCCTTCTGTCTTATCCTTTAAAGTGTTTCCATCAAGAAAGGATGGTGAATTTTGTCACCTGCATTTTCTGCATCAATTGAGATGACCATGTGTTTTTTCTGCTTTGACTCATTGATATGGTATATTATATTGATTGATTTTATTGTGTTGAACCAGCCTTGCATACCTGGAATAAATGCCAGTTGGTTATGGTGTATAGTTCTTTTAATGTCTGCTGGATTTGATTTGCAAATATTTTGTTGAGGATTTTTGCACCTATGTTCATTAAAGGATTGGTCTTTAATTTGTCTGTCTTTGGTAATTAGGGTACAGTTGGCTTCATAGAGTGAGTAAGGTAATTTTCCCACTTTTTCTTTTTTATGAAGAGTTTGAGCAGGATTAGTACTAGTTATTTTTTGAGTGCTTGGTAGAATTCACGTGTGAAATCATCTGGTCCTGGAATTTTCTTTTCTGGGAGCTTCTTGATGACTGATTCTATCTCTTTACTTGTGATTGGTTCGTTGAGGTTCTAGATTTCTTCTTGAGTCAATTTTGGTTGTTCGTGCCTTTCTAAGAGAGTTGTCTATTTCATCCATGTTGTTTATTAGCATATAGTTGCCCATTGCATCCTCTCATTACCTCCTTTATTTCTGCAGGGTCAGTGTTTATGTTCCCTCTTCCATTTCTGATTTTATTTCTTGACATTCTCTTTGTCTCTTTTTTTTGTCAGCCTAGCTGAGAGTCCATTGATATTACTGATTTTCTCAAAGAACAAATTCTGGCTTTGTTGATTTTCTCAATTACTTTTATACACTCAATTTCATTTATTTCTGCCTGGATATTTGCAATTTCTTTCTTTTTTTGTTTGATTTGGGGTTAGTTTTCTGTTCTTTCTCTAGTTCTTCCAAGTGAAGCATTAATTCCTCTCTTTTTGCTCTTTTTGCTCTTTTAACAAACATTAAAGGTAAAAAATTTCCCTCTCAGCACTGCCTTTGCTGCATCCTATACATTTTGATATGTTTTTATTTTAATTTGCCTTGATATATTTAATGATTTCCCCTGTAATTTCTTTCTTGACACAATGATTGTTTAAGATTGAGTTGTTTAGCCTTCACATATTAGTGAATTTCTGCCCCTCTGCCTATTATTGATTTCCAACTTCATTCCATTATGATCTGAGAAAGTGTTTTGCATGATTTCAATGTTTTTAAATTTATTGAGACTTGCTTTGTGGCCCAGAATATGGTCTACATTCAAGAATGATCCATGAACACTTGTGAAAAATGTATATCCTGCTGGCTGTTATGGGGTGTAATATTCTGTAAATGTTTATTAAATCTTGTTCATTTATCATATTATTCAAAATCTCTGTGTTCTTATTGGTCTTCTGTCTAGATGTTCTATCCATTGAAAAGAATGGGGAATTGAAATCCCCAACTTCTATGGTAGAGGGATCTATTCCCTTCAGTGCTATGAATGCTTGACTTATGTATTTTGAAGAACTGTGGCTCAGTGCACAAATATTTATGATTATTATGTCTTCTTGTTGAATTGTTCCTTTTATTACTACATAGTGTCCTTTTCTGTCCTGAAATGCTGTGAGGCCAGTCTTTCCAGAACATCAGCTAGTTCCATCTGCCTATCCCATATTATTGACAGCCCCTTCCAATATGAAAAAGTTAGCATGCTGATTTGAAAGGATGTATGGACCCTAGAAAAACCATGTTTTAATCAAAATCCCATTTCATAAAGGCAGAATAATCCCTATTCAATACTGTATGTTTGAATCTGTAATTAGATCATCTCCCTGAAGATGTAATCCAATCCAGAGTGGTTGTTAAACTGGATTAAGGGAGATGTGTCTCCACCCATTTAGGCAGGTCTTGATTGGTTTACTGGAGTCCTATAAAAGAGGAAGCATTTTGGAGAATGAGAGATCTCTGAGACAACAGAGAATGATATAGCCACGAGAAGCAGAGTATACCAGCCAGCAAACTTCGGAGATGAAGAAGGAAAATGCCTACCAGGGAGCTTCATGAAACAGGAAGCCAGGAGAGAAAGCTAGTAAATGATGCCATGTTTGCCATGTGCCCTTCCAGCTGAGAGAGAAACCATGACTATGTTTGCCATGTGCCTTCTCACTTGGGATAGAAACCCTGAACACCATTGGCCTTCTTGAATCAAGGTATCTTTCTCGGGATGCCTTTGATTGGACATTTCTATAGGCTTGCTTTAATTGGGACATTTTCTTGGCTTTAGAACTGTAAACTAGCAACTTATTAAATTCCCCTTTTAAAAAGCCATTCCATTCCTGGTATATTGCATTATGGCAACTAGCAAACTAGAACAGTTAGAATGTTCATAGCCCAAATACCCCTAAGAATGATAAAAAAGATCAAAGGTGATGGTGGAGTTATACAGAGAAAGTTGGGTTTAATTAATGAGTATGGGTGCTGAATCAGTATATTGATATTTCTTTTAATCTCCAGTACCTTACAGCAGCTAGAAATAAAAACCTAAAATTGTGGCTCATACCAAGTCAGAAATTTGTTCTACAATTACTGTTGGAATGTACTTTGAAATGTTGCTTTTATGCATATGTTATTTTTCACAAAAAAGAAAGCAAAAGAGAAGGATGGATATAAAAGAGAAGATAGGATTTAACAAATTAATGTGACTGCTGGGTCAATATATTGATGTTTCTTTTATCTTCAGTGTCTTGGAGCAGCTAGAAGAAAAAATGAAAAATCATGGAACTGTAACCCATACCAAACTTTAAAATACATTGTATAACCACTTGTTAAAATGTACTTGAAAATGTATTGCTTCTTTGTATATATATTATTTTGCACAATTAAAAAAATATTTAAAATGGAGTAATTTATTTTTAAATATTTCTCCATACAGGGCTCTTGACATAGAACACAGTTTCTTATCAATACCTTAATATAGTTATTGGAGATTTGAGACCTCTTTTTCAATTGGCCAGCCCTAAAGAATAATGATCTATGAATTATAGTCCTCCATTTCTACTATAGCCATGCTTCCTCTTCTGTTTTTCCCAACTGGATTTTTTTTGACATTTTTTATTGTGAAATATAGAACATACATAGAACAGTGATAAATTTTAAAGTACAGTTTAACAAGCAGTTCCAGACAAATTTCAAAATAGAGTATGTGTTATGATTCCACAATTTGGGGTATTTTCTTTTGGCTGTTCTAATACAAAGAAATTAAACAGAAATATCTGTATAATGAGGATTCATAATCATTTGTTAAATGCTAACTTCTCTATTACAACTCCTCCTTCACATTTGATCATTCTCTCAATCTTCAGGGACATTTGGGCAATGACCATTCTAACCTCCTCACGATGAAAAGGGGGGTTGACTTTGTAAAGTAGGGGAATGATATGGGTTGATGTTCTGGGAGAGACTGGTACCTCTAAGTTCCTCTGCAGAGGAACAATCTGGAGGTTTTAATTTCTGAAAAGTAAGGTTAAAAAGTAAAACTTTTATGGAAACTTAGAGCTCTGGGTTTTCTACAGGGTTTACTGGTGTACTGCTTGTTGGGGCTTTGCCTACTATTTCAATTTGTAATATCTGGCATAAGCTTGCATAAGAGTAACCTCCAGAATGATTTCTTGACTCTATTTGAAATGTCTTAGCCACTGAAACCTCATTTTGGTACATTTCTCCTCCCCACTCCCGTTTTTAGGCCAGCATTCTCAATCCTATGATGACAGGGTTAGGCTCATTCCTGGGAGTTATGTCCCACACTGCCAGGGAGACTTATATCTCTGAAAGCTATATCCCATATGGGGGAACAGTGATGAGTTTATTTGCAGAGTTTGGCTTGGACAGAGGCCACATCTGAGAAGCAAAAGAGGTTCTCTGGGGATAACTCTCAGGCATGTTTATAAGGATCCTTAGCTTCACCATTACTGAAAAAAAAGATTCATAAAGGCCAGCCTCAAAATTGAGGGCTTGGCTTATTAAATTGGGAGTTCTCAGTGCTTGAGAGAGTATCAGGAATTTCCCATGTGAGGAAGTTTAAGAGTTCTGCATTTTTTCCTTCAATCCCTCAATGGGACTTTGCAAATATTTTTTATTATCTGCCCCAAATACTCTGGAAAGGGTCATGGTATTATATTATGATATACAGAATCATCAGATGTCACTCTTTTTTTTATTAATTAAAAAAAGAATTAACAAAACAATTAGAAATCATTCCAATCTACATGTACAATCACTAATTCTTAATAACGTCACATGGTTGCATATTCATCATTTCTTAGTACATTTGCATCGATTTAGAAAAAGAAATAAAAAGACAACAGAATAAGAATTAAAACAATAATAGAAAGAAAAAAAACAAAAAACCTATACCTCACATGCAGCTTCATTCAGTGTTTTAACATAATTGCATTACAATTGGGTAGTATTGTGCTGTCCATTTCTGAGTTTTTATATCCAGTCCCGTTGTACAGTCTGTATCCCTTCAGCTCCAATTACCCGTTCTCTCTTTTTTTTTTTAATTAATGGAAAAAAAGAAATTAACTCAACATTTAGAGATCATACCATTCTACATATGCAATCAGTAATTCTTAACATCATCACATAGATGCATGACCATCATTTCATAGTACATTTGCATTGGTTTAGAAGAACTAGCAACATAACCGAAAAAGATATAGAATGTTAATATAGAGAAAAAAAATAAAAGTAATAATAGTAAAATCAAAACAAAACAAAAACCTATAGCTCAGATGCAGCTTCATTCAGTGTTTTAACATGATTACTTTACAATTAGGTATTATTGTGCTGTCCATTTTTGAGTTTTTGTATCTAGTCCTGTTACACCGTCTGTAACCCCTTCAACTCCAATTGGCCATTATCTTACCCTGTTTCTACCTCCTGCTGGACTCTGATATCAAGGACATATTCCAAATTTATTCTTGAATGTCTGTTCACATCAGTGGGACCACACAGTATTTGTCCTTTAGTTTTTGGCTAGACTCACTCAGCATAATGTTCTCTAGGTCCATCCATGTTATTACATGCTTCATAAGTTTATCCTGTCTTAAAGCTGCATAGTATTCCATTGTATGCATATACCACAGTTTGTTTAGCCACTCTTCTGTTGATGGAGATTTCGGCTGTTTCCATCTCTTTGCAATTGTAAATAACGCTGCTATAAACATTGGTGTGCAAATGTCCGTTTGTGTCTTTGCCCTTAAGTCCTTTGAGTATATTACCAGCAATGGTATTGCTGGGTCGTATGGCAATTCTATATTCAGCTTTTTGAGGAACCACCAAACTGCCTTCCACAGTGGTTGCACCATTTGAAATTCCCACCAACAGTGCATAAGTGTGCCTCTTTCTCCGCATCCTCTCCAGCACTTGTCATTTTCTGTTTTGTTGATAATGGCCATTCTGGTGGGTGTGAGATGATATCTCATTGTGGTTTTGATTTGCATTTCTCTAATGGCCAGAGACATTGAGCATCTCTTCATGTGCCTTTTGGCCATTTGTATTTCCTCTTCTGATAGGTGTCTGTTCAAGTCTTTTTCCCATTTTGTAATTGGGTTGGCTGTCGTTTTGTTGTTGAGATGAACAATCTCTTTATAAATTCTGGATACTAGACCTTTATCTGATATATCATTTCCAAATATTGTCTCCCATTGTGAAGGCTGTCTTTCTACTTTCTTGATGAAGTTCTTTGATGCACAAAAGTGTTTAATTTTGAGGAGCTCCCATTTATTTATTTCCTTCTTCAGTGTTCTTGCTTTAGGTTTAAGGTCCATAAAACCGCCTCCAGTTGTAAGATCCATAAGATATCTCCCAACATTTTCCTCTAACTGTTTTATGGTCTTAGACCTAATGTTTAGATCTTTGATCCATTTTGAGTTAACTTTTGTATAGGGTGTGAGAGATGGGTCTTCTTTCATTCTTTTGCATATGGATATCCAGTTCTCTAGGCACCATTTATTGAAGAGACTGCTCTGTCCCAGGTGAGTTGGCTTGACTGCCTTATCAAAGATCAAATGTCCATAGATGAGAGGGTCTATATCTGAGCACTCTATTCGATTCCATTGGTCGATATATCTATCTTTATGCCAATACCATGCTGTTTTGACCACTGTGGCTTCATAATATGCCTTAAAGTCAGGCAGCGCGAGACCTCCAGCTTCGTTTTTTTTCCTCAAGATGTTTTTAGCAATTCGGGGCACCCTGCCCTTCCAGATAAATTTGCTTATTGGTTTTTCTATTTCTGAAAAATAAGTTGTTGGGATTTTGATTGGTATTGCGTTGAATCTGTAAATCAATTTAGGTAGGATTGACATCTTAACTATATTTAGTCTTCCAATCCATGAACACGGTATGCCCTTCCATCTATTTAGGTCTTCTGTGATTTCTTTTAGCAGTTTTTTGTAGTTTTCTTTATATAGGTTTTTTGTCTCTTTAGTTAAATTTATTCCTAGGTATTTTATTCTTTTAGTTGCAATTGTAAATGGGATTCGTTTCTTGATTTCCCCCTCAGCTTGTTCATTACTAGTGTATAGAAATGCTACAGATTTTTGAATGTTGATCTTGTAACCTGCTACTTTGCTGTACTCCTTTATTAGCTCTAGTAGTTTTGTTGTGGATTTTTCCGGGTTTTCGACGTATAGTATCATATCGTCTGCAAACAGTGATAGTTTTACTTCTTCCTTTCCAATTTTGATGCCTTGTATTTCTTTTTCTTGTCTAATTGCTCTGGCTAGAACCTCCAACACAATGTTGAATAATAGTGGTGATAGTGGACATCCTTGTCTTGTTCCTGATCTTAGGGGGAAAGTTTTCAATTTTTCCCCATTGAGGATGATATTAGCTGTGGGTTTTTCATATATTCCCTCTATCACTTTAAGGAAGTTCCCTTGTATTCCTATCTTTTGAAGTGTTTTCAACAGGAAAGGATATTGAATCTTGTCAAATGCCTTCTCTGCATCAATTGAGATGATCATGTGATTTTTCTGCTTTGATTTGTTGATATGGTGTATTACATTAATTGATTTTCTTATGTTGAACCATCCTTGCATACCTGGGATGAATCCTACTTGGTCATGATGTATAATTCTTTTAATGTGTTGTTGGATACGATTTGCTAGAACTTTATTGAGGATTTTTGCATCTATATTCATTAGAGAGATTGGTCTGTAGTTTTCTTTTTTTGTAATATCTTTGCCTGGTTTTGGTATGAGGGTGATGTTGGCTTCATAGAATGAATTAGGTAGTTTTCCCTCCACTTCAATTTTTTTGAAGAGTTTGAGGAGAATTGGTACTAATTCTTTCTGGAAGGTGTGGTAGAATTCACATGTGAAGCCATCTGGTCCTGGACTTTTCTTTTTAGGAAGATTTTGAATGACTAATTCAATTTCTTTACTTGTGATTGGTTTGTTGAGGTCATCTATGTCTTCTTGAGTCAAAGTTGGTTGTTCATGTCTTTCCAGGAACCCGTCCATTTCATCTAAATTGTTGTATTTATTAGCATAAAGTTGTTCATAGTATCCTGTTATTACCTCCTTTATTTCTGTGAGGTTAGTAGTTATGTCTCCTCTTCCATTTCTGATCTTATTTATTTGCATCCTCTCTCTTCTTCTTTTTGTCAATCTTGATAAGGGCCCATCAATCTTATTGATTTTCTCATAGAACCAACTTCTGGTCTTATTGATTTTCTCTACTGTTTTCATATTTTCAATTTCATTTATTTCTGCTCTGATCTTTGTTATTTCTTTCCTTTTGCTTGCTTTGGGATTAGTTTGCTGTTCTTTCTCCAGTTCTTCCAAGTGAACAGTTAATTCCTGCATTTTTGCCTTTCCCTCTTTTCTGATATAGGCATTTATGGCAATAAATTTCCCTCTTAGCACTGCCTTTGCTGCATCCCATAAGTTTTGATATGTTGTGTTTTCATTTTCATTTGCCTCAAGGTATTTACTAATTTCTCTTGCAATTTCTTCTTTGACCCACTCATTGTTTAAGAGTGTGTAGTTGAGCCTCCACGTATTTGTGAATTTTCTGGCATTCCGCCTATTATTGATTTCCAACTTCATTCCTTTATGATCCGAGAAAGTGTTGTGTATGATTTCAATCTTTTTAAATTTGTTAAGACTTACTTTGTGACCCAGGATATGGTCTATCTTTGAGAATGATCCATGAGCACTTGAGAAAAAGGTGTATCCTGCTGTTGTGGGATTTAATGTCCTATAAATGTCTGCTAAGTCTAGCTCCTTTATAGTAATATTCAGATTCTCTATTTCTTTATTGATCCTCTGTCTAGATGTTCTGTCCATTGATGAGAGTGGGGAATTGAAGTCTCCAACTATTATGGTATTTGTGTCTATTTCCCTTTTCAGTGTTTGCAGTGTATTCCTCACGTATTTTGGGGCATTCTGGTTCGGTGCATAAATATTTATGATTGTTATGTCTTCTTGTTTAATTGTTCCTTTTATTAGTATATAGTGTCCTTCTTTGTCTCTTTTAACTGTTTTACATTTGAAGTCTAACTTGTTGGATATTAGTATAGCCACTCCTGCTATTTTCTGGTTGTTATTTGCATGAAATATCTTTTCCCAACCTTTCACTTTCAACCTATGTTTATCTTTGGGTCTAAGATGTGTTTCCTGTAGACAGCATATAGAAGGATCCTGTTTTTTAATCCATTCTGCCAATCTATGTCTTTTGATTGGGGAATTCAGTCCATTAACATTTAGAGTTATTACTGTTTGGATAATATTTTCCTCTGCCATTTTGCCTTTTGTATTATATATATCATATCTGACTTTCCTTCTTTCTACACTCTTCTCCATACCTCTCTCTTCTGTCTTTTCGGTTCTGACTCTAGTGCTCCCTTTAGTATTTCTTGCAGAGCTGGTCTCTTGGTCACAAATTCTCTCAGTGACTTTTTGTCTGAGAATGTTTTAATTTCTCCCTCATTTTTGAAGGACAATTTTGCTGGATATAGGAGTCTGGTTGGCAGTTTTTCTCTTTTAGTAATTTAAATATATCATCCCACTGTCTTCTAGCCTCCATGGTTTCTGCTGAGAAATCTACACATAGTCTTATTGGGTTACCCTTGTATGTGATGGATTGTTTTTCTCTTGCTGCTTTCAAGATCCTCTCTTTCCCTTTGACCTCTGACATTCTAACTAGTAAGTGTCTTGGAGAACGCCTATTTGGGTCTAATCTCTTTGGGGTGCGCTGCACTTCTTGGATCTGTAATTTTAGGTCTTTCATAAGAGTTGGGAAATTTTCAGTGAAAATTTCTTCCATTCATTTTTCTCCTCCTTTTCCCTTCTCTTCTCCTTCTGGGACACCCACAACACATATATTTGTGCGGTTCATATTGTCCTTGAGTTCCCTGATACCCTGTTCAAATTTTTCCATTCTTTTCCCGATAGTTTCTGTTTCTTTTTGGAATTCAGATGTTCCATCCTCCAAATCACTAATTCTATCTTCTGTCTCTTTGAATCTATCATTGTAGGTATCCATTGTTTTTTCTATCTTTTCTACTTTGTCCTTCACTTCCATAAGTTCTGTGATTTGTTTTTTCAGTTTTTCTATTTCTTCTTTATGTTCAGCCCATGTCTTCTTCATGTCCTCCCTCAATTTATCGATTTCGTTTTTGAAGAGGTTTTCCATTTCTTTTCGTATATTCAGCATTAGTTGTCTCAGCTCCTATATCTCATTTGAACTATTGATTTGTTCCTTTGACTGGGCCATATTTTCAATTATTTGAGCGTGATCCGTTATCTTCTGTTGGCGTCTGCGCATTTAGACAGATTTCCCTGGGTATTGGATCCAAAAGTTTGGAAGATTTTTCTGTGAAATCTCTGGGTTCTGTTTTTCTTATCCTGCCCAGTAGGTGGCGCTCGTGGCACACGTTTGTTTGCGGGTCCCACCAGTAAAAGGTGCTGTGGGTCCTTTAACTTTGGAAAATTCTCACTGTCCAGGAGGTTCGCTAGCCGAAGCGGCTTGAGCCGGCCCGGGGTCCGAACGCAGGGAGGGTTGCTGGCCGCCCAGCCTGTCCGAATTTCCTAATCGGCCCGGGGCGACAAGCGTGGAGGGAGGGCGCCAGTGGCAGCGGCCCGCCCGGGAGAGTGCATGTTCCTGGGGAGTCACGGGTTTGGAAGGGGTCTCCCCCACCCGTCACCGTTCTCCGTGGCCTGGGGATTTCCGATCCAATTCTCTCAGTTGGTCCGGGGGGCCGCGCGTGGTGTGAGCGCCAGCCGCTGCGGTTTCAGGGCACGGCCTCTCCAATTCTCCCAGCCGGCCCGGGAAGGGGGAAGGGAGTGACTCCGGCCGCTTGCCGCCCCGCCCGGTGAAGCCCGCGCGCCTCGCCGATCTCACCCGAGCTGCTTCTCTCAGCCAGCCAGCCGTTCCAGGATGGGGTACGCTGTCTTTTCTATCTCTGTTGTGGCTATGGGCACTTTCTGTATCGTTTCTACTCCCCTAATAGCTGTCCTGGGGAAGAAACTAAGATCTGCGCGTCTTACTAAGCCGCCATCTTCTCCGGAAGTCAGATGTCACTCTTTATTCTAAATTCCAGATATTTAGGTTGTTTTAATAAACTTACCAGAGATAAAGTTAGATAGAGCAAAAGAAAATTTAAATTTTGGACAAAATAAACATCTCTTCCTTTGGTATCACACAGAAATTGAAGTTTTAAAACACAGACATTATCATCTTTTACCCTGTATTCTAAGTTACCTTATTCCCAACCAGACCAGGTATATTCACACCTGTAATTGAAGGCTGATCTCTTTTTCAGATTTTTAACAATGCTGCATAGAGTAATGTTGACTTTTACAGTTGCAGAACTCTAACTCTGAGTCTCAGGTGTCAAACTGGTATCTGTAGACACAGAGAATTACCAAGATATACGAAAAGAACACAGCATCTCTGAATTTAGAAATAACACTTAAAACTCAGGAATAAATGATTACTGTAAGAGCTTAGAATCTAGGCCCTGATTTTCTTAGGCACATTTTCTAAATGAGGCCATACAATACTTGTCTTTTCTGGCTTATTTTGCTCAACATAATGTTCTCAAGTTTCACTCAACTCATTGCATGTCTCATGACTTCATTCCTTTCTGTAGCCCAATATTTCATCATATGTATACATCACAGCCTGTCTTTCTGTTCCTTGGTCTATGGACCTTTCAGCCACCTCTGTCCATTGACTATTGTGAATAATGCTGCCATAAATATTAGTGTGCAAATGTCTATTCTTCTCCATGCTTTCAGTATTTCTGAGTGTACTTCTAGGAACAGAATTGCCTAATCCTATGGCAGCCCTGTATTTAGCCGCCTGTGGATCTGCTACATTACCCTCTGGAGAGGTTACACCATTTTACTTTCATACCAACACTGAATATGTAAACCCCTCTCTCCACATCTTCTCAAGGATTTGTATCATTCTGTTTATTTTTGATGCTTCAGTTTTTGTTGAGATATAGTCACATACCATATATTCTATACAAAGAATACAATTAATATCTTATAGTATACTCACTCTACTGTACAATGATCCTCACTATCAATTTTAGGCAATTTTCATTGCTCCAAAGAGGAAAATAACAGCCACACATAAAACAAACCCCCAAATACCCTATATCCCTATTCAGCCCCACCCCTGAATTATTTACCCATAGGATTATTGTGATACTAGTAAGGTAGTGCTGTTTCTTATAGTCCATAGCATTCAATAGGTAATTTTTCCATATACTGCTTTATTATTAACTCTTTGCATAAGTTTCATAAGTTTGAAGTAGTTCATGCAAGAGTTTATTTATAGTTGAAGTTTTAATCGGTGAGATTATGACTTTACATAATCCCTTTCAACATATTCACCATCAATAGGCAATATTATGATGATCCCAATAATGAACTGTATTCACCTTTATCCATTCCCAAACACTTAAGTTCAATCTTCTAATAAATTTGCTCCCCCCTTCTCTAGCTTTTGTTTATCTCTAGGTCCCCATTATTCTACATTCTAAGACTCTGAGTTTACATTTTCTAGGGACATTCATATAAGTGGATTCATACAGTATCTACCCTTTCATGTCTAGCTTATCTCAGCATAATGTCTTCAAGGCTCATCATGTTATTGCATGCTTCAGGGTGACATTCCTTCTTACTTCTGTATAATGTTCCATCATATTATACACCACATTTTGTTTTTCTACTCATCTGTTAATGGATATTTGCACTGAAAACATCATTTGGCAATCATGAATAATGCCACTTTTGAATACTGGAATACAAATGTCTGTCTGTGTCACTGCTTGCAGACCTTCTGTGTATATACTGACTAGAGGAATTGCTGGGTCACAGAACAACTTGATATTTAGTTTTCTGAGAAATCAACAAAATGTCCTCCACAACAGCTGTACCATGTTACATTCCCACCAGCAGTGAATAAGTTTTCCTACTTCTCCACATCCTCTCCAACATTTGTGGCTTCCTGTTTGTTAATTAGAAGCCTTTTTTGTAGATGTGAGATGATATCTTATTGTGGTTTTTTAATTTGCATTTCCCTAATATCTAATGAAGATGAACATTTTTGTGTGCTTTTTAGCCATTTGTGTTTTCCTCTTCAGAAAAATATCTGTTCATATCTATTGCTTATTTTATAATTAATTTGTTTGTCCTTTTGTTGTTGAGTTTTAGGATATTTTCCAATAAAAATCCAAATATTTTTCCCATTGAGTTAGCTGTCTCTTAATCTTTTTGGCAAAGTCCTTTGAAGTACAGAAGAGTTCAGTCTTTCAGAGTTCCTATTTATCTATTTTTTTCTCTCATTGCTATTGCTGTGGGTGTAAGTTGTAAGAAAATACCCCTTATTCTAGGTTTCCAAGATGTTTCTCTTTATTTTCTTCAAAAATTTGATACTGGCTCTTATATTTAGGTCTTTGATCCACTTTGAGTGAATTTTTGTACAGAGTGTGAGGAAGGGTCTTCATCATTCCTTTGGATATAGATATCCAGTTTTCCCAGCTCCATTTATTGAAGAAAGTATTCTGTCCCAGTTCAGTGGACCTGGGGGCCTTACAAAAATCAATTGGCCATAGATTTGGGGTCTATTTCTGAACTCTCAATTTGATTCCTTTGATCAAGATGTCTATCTTTGCGACAGTATCATGCTGTTTTAACCAATGTGACATTATAATAAGTTTTGCAGTGTAAGTCCTTACACTTCATTCTTCTTTTTAAGGATGTTTTGACTATTAAAGTCCTCTTATCCTTCCAAATAATTTTGATAACTATTTTTTCCAAGCCTTCAAAGTAGGTTATTGTATTTTGATTGGTATTGCATTGAATCTGTAGATCAATTTGGGTTGACATCTTAACAACATTTAGCCTTCCTATCCATTAACCTGGAATGTCTTTCCACCTTTTTAGGTCTTCTTTGATTTCCTTAAGCAATCTGCTGTAGTTTTCTGTGTACAGATTATTTTACTTGCTACTGTGAATGTAATTTATTTCTTAACTGCCTCCTCAATTAGGTCATTATTAGTATATAGAAACATTATTGATATTTGCACATGAATCTTGTATTCTGTGATTTTGATGAATTTGTTTATTAGCTCAAGTATCTTTGTCATAGGTTTCTCATGATTTTCCATGTGTAAGATCATGTCATTTGTAAATAATGAGACTTTTACTTTTTACTTTCTGATTTGGATATCTTTTCTTTCTTTTTATTGACTAATTGCTCTAGATAGAAATTCAAGCACAACGTTGAATAACACTGGTGACAGTAGGCATCTTTGTCTTATCCCCAATCTTACAGGGTAAGGCTTTCAGCCGTTCAACATTGAGTATGATGCTAACTGTGAGTTTTTTTATATATGTCCTTCATCATATTGAGGAAGTTTCCTTTGACACCTACTTTTGAAGTGTTTTTATCCAAAATGTATACTGAATTCTGTTGAATGCTTTTTCAGCATCTACTGAGATGATTATGTGATTATCCCCTTTCAATATGTTAATGTGCTGTATTATGTTGACTGGTTTTCTTGTTGTGCACCTCTCTTGCATGCTTGGAATAAATCCCACTTGGCTATGGTGTATAATTCTTTTAATATGCCTTTGGATTAGAATTGGTACTTTTTTGAGAATTTTGCATCTGTATTCATTCATGAGATTGGCCTGTAGTTTTCCTTTCTTGTAATATCTTTATCTGGTTTTGATATTGTAGTGATATTAATTTCATAAAATGCATTAGGTAGTGTCCCTTTCTCTTCAATTTTTTTTTAAAGAATTTGAGCAGGAATGGTGTCAGTTCTTTTCAGAATGTTTGGTAAAATATCCCTGTGATGCCATCTGACCCTGGGCTTTTCATTAGAGGAAGGCTTTTGATGATTGATTGAATCTGTTTACTTGTGATTGATTTGTTGAGGTCTTCTATTTCTTCTTGAGTCAGTAAAGATAGTTCTCTGTTTCTAGGAAATTGTTCATCTAAGTTGCCTAGTTTGTTGGCATACAGCTGTTCATAATATCCTCTTATGATTTTTTTTTTTATGCCATCAGGGTCTGTGATGGCCAGGTTCATGTGTTAACTTGATCAGGTTATGGTACCCAGTTGTAGCATTAAGTAAGCACAGGCATATATGTTGCTTAGAGAACATTTCATGGACTTAAATCCTGAGAATGTTGATCACATCCACATTTGATTATATATGCAGTTGGATAAGGGGAGTGTCTTCTGCAGTAATTGACACTTACTCTAATCACCTTAAGACTTTTAAGGAGAATTCAGAAGACAGAATCAGCCAAACTCTCCTGGGAGTTCATTGAGGATGTTCATTGGAGCTGCCAGCTCATGTCCTGCCCTACAGACTTTGAATTTTTATGTCTGCATGGTTGTGTGAGACACTTTTATAAATCTCATACATGCAGATATCTCCTGTGTTGGTTCTGTTTCTCTAGAGAAACCTAATACAGGGTCCATGGTAATGACCCCCCTCTGATTTCTGATTTTATTTATTTGTATATTCTTTTTGTTTTTGCCAGTCTAGCTAAGGGTTTGTCAATTTTGTTGATCTTCTCAAAGAACCAACTTTTGTTCTTATTGATTATTTCTATTGCTTTTCTGTTCTCCAATTTTTAATTTCTGCTATAATATTTATTTCTTTGCTTTGCTTTGCTTTGTGGTTAGTTTGCTATTTTTTTTTTTCTAGCTCCTCCAGGTGATCAGTTAAGAACTTGATTTTTTCTCTTTCTTCTTCTTCTTCTTTTTTTTGGTTTTGTTTTGTTTTGTTTGTTTGCTTACTTGTTTGCTTGTTTTTTGTGACATGGGCAGTCATTGGGAATCAAACCCAGGTCTTGGGTGTGGCAGGCAAGAACTCTGCCTGCTTAACCACTGTGTCCCACCCTTTCTTCTTTTTTAATACAGGCATTTAGTGCAATAAATATCTTTCTCAGTGCTGCCTTTGTTGCATCACATGAGTTTTTTGTTTGTTTTTTGTTTTTGTTCTTTTTAAGAGTAAGCAGGCAGAAAATTTATTACAACTACATGTAGGAGGACATGTGGTCACTCTTGCAAAGACAGAGGTGAGGGATATGAGAGGCTATAGGCAATGTGTGGTCATTTGCCTTTATAGATTAGCTTTTCTTACTCCCACTCCCTTATCCTTGTTCAGGGCTTTAATTCCCTAAACTACCTTCTCTTCTGGGTGATACCTGGTGGTAGATATTGCATTTAGATGGGTTGGTTGGCTTCACCCTTCTCCATAGATGACTAACAGAGGTGGAGGTCATTTGGCTTCACCTTGCTCCTTGGATGACTCAGGTATGGGTCATCTGGCTCCGGATGTGTGGATAGGGACTTTCTTGACCTTGATTAACTGCCCTTGCTCAAGGGCTTCTCTCCTCTCAGTTTCCTGTTCTAGTCTGCTTTGACATTCACCTCAGAGAGTTCTCACCTTTAAATCTTAAGTAGCATTGAGAGGTGAGGATCTGTCTTTTCAGGGGTTATAGACCCTGCCTGAAGGGGCATAGAACTTTCTGGCTATGTTATTTTAGCTGAGAGATGAGGAGTTTGGAGTAGCAGTTGGAATGGCTGAAACTTCTCACGTCAGCATTAGTTTTGTGTGGAAGACTTCTAGTCTGGAAGAAATAAACATGGTGTGAAGTTCAAACATGCACATGCTAATTAACAGCAAAGGGAGGATAGAAGTGAGTAGGTCTCGGTCTGTCATTAGCTTAAAGAGACTGGGGAAGAGGGAAGGGAAGGACTATCCTTCAGGCTAAGAGTGAAATTTAGATAGGTGGCTCATTCCTATTTAACTAGGGAATAAGAGAGCACACGTGCTAAGTTAAGGGGTGTGGGAATGAGGCTTAGAAGGTGCTTGATTAATTGGGCTTCAGCTTTGGCTGCCATGTCAGTGCAGCTATTCCCCCAAGACATGTTAGTATTATTTTTCTGATGGCCCAGGCAATGAATTACTGTTGGAAAGAGCCTGGTATTTGTGAAATTGAGTATTTCTTGGCTTTGTTTAATTAGGATAAAGGATCACTCTTTCTACACTGCTGTGTGAGCATGCAGGACTAAAAAGGCACAGGCTTTTTCCTTTTTTCTAGCTCTAGAACTCAGTGGAAGGCAGTTAGTTTAGCTTTTTGAGCTAAATTTACTGGGGACAGGGCTTTGGCATATTGAATTGGGAGCTCTCATTGCTTAAGAGAATAGAAGGAATTCCCAAGGTGTGGAAGTTTTATGTTGCTGTTTTTTTAATTTAAGGGACTTGGAAAATATTATTTGCATTCTTTTTTTTTTTTCAAATTTTCTGCCTTTTTTTTTAAAGTCTCACACAGAAGTTAAAGTTTCAGAATATATAAATTATTTTAATTTTAGTCCTAACAGATCAGCATCTTTTGCATGTTTCTATACTGAGTAATGTGACTTTCAGAGTTGGAGAACTTTAATGCTGAGTCTCTGGTATTATACAGATATTAATGTTCTAGAGAACTACTAGGTTATACAAAGAACAACATATCTCAAAATTTAGAAATAACAGTCAACGCTTAAGTAATTACTGTAAGAGCTTACACTTTAGCTTTAAATCCATTATAAGCATTTTGAATGAATTTCTTTTAGAGTTAAAAACATTTGGCAATTGTTTTATATTGTGGACATAAATATAAATTATAATAGAAGTTATGACCTGTTTTATTTTTCCACATTTACAAGGGTTATGTTAATTAACTGGTAGAACATAGCATGTATATTTGCCTTATTTCTCCCTTAAAGTTCTTTTTGTTGAATATGAAGTTCTGATTTAAAGCTCCACCTGTACTATAAGAAGAAGTCTTAGAGTAAAATAGTGTAACTGATAAGTACATTTGGTTCTTTATTATGCAGTTTAATATTAGGATATAACATGGATAGTAAGAACATTGTTAAGATTTTAGGACTTTTAAATAATTTTTAAATTTATGAATATTATTTTATTCATGCAAATCTAGTTAACAGGATAGAAAATTTATTTTAATTATTGTAACATTTGATAAACACTTTTAATGTAACATGTTAAACTATTCTAGCACCTCACTTTTACAAAGTGAGATAACAAATCCTTTGTAAATTTCTTTTAAGAGTGGTAAAACATTTTGTTTTAAATAAAGGATGATAAAGTCAACATAAGCATTAACAAGGATAATATTTTGATATGATATAAATTTTTCAACTTTAGACAGAGTACTCAAGTGGTTAAGAGAAACTTTTTATAACTTTTCATTAAGAGCAGTTTAACAGAGAACAACATTGATTAAGGCAGACAGAAATTATTTCATAAACTTTCTATAACTTTTTGTAGTCAGCAGTGACTACAAATAAAACTTACTTTCTTAAATTTTCCACATCCATTCAGAACTTATAGTCAGTAATGACTTCAAAATTCACTTTTTAAAACTTTCTGCAACTTTCTATATCCATTCAGGAACTGTAGTTAGCAATGAAAACAAAATTCACTGTCTTAAATCTTTCACAGATTTTCCATATCCATTCAGTTAGCAATGATTACAGCAAACAAAAGTCTATTAGTAATGTGGTAGTTTATAAAGTTAATATATTGCAGGACTGTACTTTGAGGTAGTGGAGACCAGTAATTCTGCTGCTAAGGTATTTTTAAAGATGTAGAGATTATTTTGAAACCCTTGGGACGTTACTGTCTAAATGAATAGTGTGGAAATATTATTTTCAAGTTTCTGTCATTTAACAGTGAATAGGTGTTAATAAGGATACAAAAATGCATTTTTAAGTTTTAGGACTGAAAACTTGCATGCAGCAGAGGATTATCATGGGCTAGACCTGGGATGTTTTTATCCTATACAGACATGTTTATTTACTTAAGGATCTTTTCTGGGATGCTAAGAGGTCTCAACCTAGTAGGGGCCTTAGTGTAAACAAGAGGTAAACACTAGCTGGGTTTACTAGTCTCAAACTTCACTAGTGAAAAAAAAATCTTTTCAGAAGGGATTAGTCATTTTTGTACAACTAAAAACTGATTATTTAAAAGTATGCTGCCAATTTGACAAAGGAAGAGTGGGTAGAAATCTTGGCTTTAGGCTTTCTATTTATCCCTGCTGTAGCAGAGGTTTATGGGGATAATGGGCAGGGTCAAAACTGAATAACTGCCTCCATTGTTAATTTAAAAATGAATTGTCATCCCTGCTTTATTGAAGATCACCCAGGGCTTACTGAAATTGAGGCTCTATACTGATGTATAGGAAGCCACCAGGGGCCCCAGGCCTCCTCAGTCTTGCTTAGGGGAAGTCACTAAGGCTTTCGGGAGAACCTGACTCACCTTCAGGACTCAGTGCACTCCCAGGCCCAGTGTTCAGCTTTCTCGCCCTACAGCAAGGCCCCTGGGGCTCTCAGCACTTCAGGGGACACTTGTCCTTCCAGTGCCCCTTCTTTCTACAATTGTAGCAGGATCCAGCTGGCTTCTGCCCTCTGTGGACCCAAGGTGGCTGTTTTCCATTCATGGCAAGCACCATGAACCAAACTCTGTTCCTATCTCTCCCTATCTTTTCCTCCTCTTTGCCCTGTCCTGGTTATCAAAAATAGAAAAAGTAGCATTCATGAGATAATTCATAGGTGTTTATAGCCCAGGGGCCAGTTTCTGGTGTTCTGTCCTTATATTGGGAGCTGACTGCCTAATAAAATAGGGTTTAACCATCATTTGCTCTTCTGAGGAGTTAGGGAATACTTGGTACTTTTTTATAGCCTCTACCAGCCTTCCCTGAAATAGAGCAGGGTTTTCTGTATCCTCTTGGGTTATGCTCTATAACATATTATAATTTTCAGGTTTGGTGGTACATTTTTTTTTTTAACTTTTTTTTTTAACTTTTTTTATTAAATTAAAAAAAATTTAACAAACAAAACATTTAAATATCATTCCATTCTACATATACAATCAGTAATTCTTAATATCATCACATAGTTGCATATTCATAATTTCTTAGTACATTTGCATCGATTTAGAAAAAGAAATAAAAAGACAACAGAAAAAGAAATAAAATGATAATAGAGAAAAAAAAAAAAACTATACGTACCATACCCCTTACCCCTTGCTTTCATTTACCACTATTTATTAAAAAATAAATAATAGGGGGAAGAAATGTTAAAATAAATTCAGTTTGAAATAGTGGTGGTACATTTTTCATGTCTTCTGTTAGACAAGTTATCATGTGCTCTCTGGCTTTCATTCTGCCTGACACCTCTGATAGTTCCAATTTGGGGTAACATTTGGAACCATTACTTCCCTGACTACATATAAGGCAAGCTACCAGTCCACAAATTTGTCTGCATGACCCTGTGCTTCAGTCCAATTCAATGCTTTTCCTCAGGAGTACAACAAGAAGAAATAATGACTTGCACATCCCCCCCAGGTAAATTCACAGGTTAATAGCAGATTTTCAAATCTTCCTGAAGTTTTGAGGGTCCCTTTTGGTTATAACATAATTTGCAAAATATCTTCATGGATTTATCCTGATATAGGGTCATAAAATCTGTATGTAATGAATTTATTGCTTTCCCTCCTTTTTACAAAAGAAATTTGACTGTAGGATAGGGTTAAAATTGACTGTTCCATTTGTGGGCCAACACTGGCCACTCTCTGGGTGGTATTGTGACCAGGTCGTATTGCAGTAGAAAATAACCTTTTTCTTTTTTAGCTCTGTTGTGAGGTTATTGAAACTTTGTAGTAGGCAGCCTAATGGACTGCCAGTTGGAATACTGGAAGCACCACCCATTTCAGCTCTTACAGGCTCAGTTCACTTCAGCCTGGATAACTGAAACTTTCACTTATCCTGCAAACTTCACTTCTGGCTTTCCAGGGAAGAAAGATGACTCCCCTTATATGTGGTTAATCACTTTTCTCTTGCTACTTTCAGGACTTTCTCCTTCTCCTCAGCATTTGACAGTCTGAACACTATGTATATTTGAGTGGGTCTATTTGTATATTTTCTATTTAGAGTTCATTTGGTTTCTTTGATTTGCAAATTCATGTCTTTTATAGTGTTGGGAAGTTTGTCCCAATTATCTCCTCAAATAATCTTCCTAGGCCTTACTTTTCTCTTCTCTTTCTGGTACAACAGAGGTTCTTGTGTTTATGCACCATATATTGTCCACCATTTTCCTGAGATCCAATTAAAATTCTTCCATTTTTTCACCATCTGTTGTTTTGTGTGTTCAAATTCAGTTACTTTGTCTTCTAGTTCACTTATTCTCTCTTCTGCCTCTTCAAATCTTCTGTTGTGTATCTCTAGTTATGTTAGTTTGCAAGCTGCCAGAATGCAATACACCAGAACTGGAATGGCTTTTATAAAGGGAATTTAGTAAGTTACAACTTTATAGATCTAAGGAAATGAAAGTGTCCAAATGAAGGCACCAACAAGAAGTTAACTGCACTGAAGGAAGGCCAATGGATTCATAACCTCTGTCAGCTGAGTAGTCACATAGCTGGCATCTGCTGGCTCCTCATTCCTGGGCTTCATGCTTTCAGCCTCTGTTCCTTTGAGGATTCCTCACTTCGCTCCTCTGGGGCTGGCTTTTGTTTCTTGGCTTCCATTCTGGCTTGCTTAACATCTCATAGTGATGTCTTTTGGACTGCAAATATCTGTCTCTTTGCTCTCCAAATGTCAGCATCTGTGTTAGTTCTGCTCTGAAGTTTCTATTGGCTGCATGGCTTCTGTCATTCCTATAAGCTCTGCTCTGAAGTTTCTGTTGACTGTGTCATTTCTGAGGTTTCTCCCAAATGTTCCTCTTTAAGGGATTCCAGTAAACTAATAAAGACCCACCTATCTAATCAAAAGTTAATACCCACAATTGGACATGTCACATCTACATGGAGATAATCTAATCAAAGATTCCAATATACAGTATGATTAAAATAAATGGTTACTTTTAGAAGATTGAATCAGAATTAAAGCATGGCTTTTCTGGGTTACATAATAAATTCAAACCAGCATACTAGTATATTCTTTATTTGATCTACAGTATCTTTCATTTCCATAAACTCTGCTATTTTTCTATTTATTTTTTCCAATTCTTCTTTTGTTCCTCTAGTTACTTGATAATTTTATGCTTTTAGCCAACCTATGAAAGTTATTTAGGAGATTTTAATGATCATCTTTGACTAGGTGATCCAAATTCTGTTTCTTCTCTGGCTTTTTAATTTGGTCATTTGTCTTGGACAAATCTTGCATCTTCATATGCTTAGTGATTTCTTGTTGATTTCCAGGCAATTGATAATCTTGCTAAGTTTAGTTTGAAAGTTGGTTTCCCAGGCTCATCTAAGATTTTGTATTTCTTGGGTTTGTGCTGTAATTCTTTTGCACTTGGTTTATCAGTAATTCCTTGCCAAACCAAGGCCAAGACCTCACGGAGGACATGCAACTCTAAATGAAGATTTATTAAAAGTTAGGGAGAAAGGCAGTTTGCCAGAGTGCACTTTCCCTGTCTTCCTAGCAGATGGTATTTTTGGTCCTCTTCCTCCCCTCGGACCTGCCTCTCCCTGACTGCAGCAGCTGGCCAGCTAGGATTCAGACCAGAAGAAAATCTAGTCAAGGCTGCGAGTCTTTTTGTGCACTGAGATCCACCAACCCCAGGGTGGGGGGATTGACATTGTGCACCTAGGTGGAGAATGTGCTTGTACGCATAATGGGTCTCATGTTTCCAAGGCACCATGTGGAATAATCTTAGGCTCTGGGACTGGGCAATCAAACACTGAAACCATTGTCCTGGTCATTTTCTGTCCTTTTCCTAATTGTCACATGGTGTAGGGATGAAATCATCCTATTCTATTCCGTAATCTTCCGATTTTGAAGCTAGGTGAAATCCAAAATCAGGTGTCTGCTGCAAGTGATTACTTCTCCACAAGGTCTGTAACATTTTGGTGCTGGTTACCAGAGAGTTTTGGTGTTCCTCAGCTTGTGTCCAGCTGGATTTTAAAAGCAGTACCTCTGTTCTTTTAGGCCTACAACCGTATCTGATATCCCCATGGCTTGAGATATTAGTTATAGCTCTTAATTTCATTTCCCCTTTAATTTCTAACATCTGAAGATTTTCTCTTCTTTTTTTTCTTCGTGAAGCTGCAGATGTTTAAAAACTTCAACTGTATTTTATTAATTTTCTTTATTGAAACAAAAAAGGTGCTACCATATTGTTCAGAAATTCCGAAGTATTTTTTAAGCAATCTTCTTCTGAAGACACATCTACTTTTTCGTTATTGTTGTTGATAGGTGAGTATGGAGTTATATCAAATATTTCTTATAACTCTTGATTCCTTTAATTTTGGGGAAAATATGGTTGTTAAATGAAGTCAAAAACACAGTGAATGAACTTACTACAAAAGACACTAGGGAATGGGTATTTTTTTCTCCTAAAAGCTAATAAATAATTGTCTTTTCATAAATAAAAGGGGTTATAATAATATGCATACATATCCATTTGTCCTACTCTAAGTACTTTCTATCTTCTTTTTTTGATATATATGCAATAGCATTCTCATTAATTTTTCTTATTCACCATTTCTATAAAATAATAGGACAAATTCATAAATAGGAGTTCGACACTTATTATATGATTAAATAATGCTTCTTTTTGTAAAGTCATTTTTATCATATTACTTTGGTCCAGGATTTAAGAAAATGTGTTTTCAGTGTATTCAGGTCTTTTGAAAATGTATAGATTTAAAAATAACTATTGGACTCAAAACAATTGCATGAAAGAATTATGAAATTATCCTTATATAAATAAAGGTTTTAAGTTTTGTCATCCAAATTATTTAATTATTTAACCTATAAAATTATATTAAGTTATTTTGAATATTTAAATGTTAATTGTTTAGAATTCTATGAAAGTTATAAAATAGTTCTTTTTAAAAGAAATGATCTTCTGTTTCCATATAGAGTAAAATGAAAAATGGAAGAGAAAGAATCATTGAACTATCTAACCTATCTATAATTGTAGTGGTGCTGCTATTTAAGATAATGTTAACAATAAGAAGTGACATTTTCTACTGATTATTATTTCTAGGATCTCATTATTTGCATGTTTGTATAATAAAACAACTATGGTGGTTGGTCTTTTATAGTCTCCTTATACTGCAAAGTAAAGTAAAAACACAGAAAGGTTTTAACCTGTATTGAACCTGTATGTCAAAGATGCCAGGCCTCTCTCTAGCTTTGAATCTCTACAGCACCTTATTTTTAGCAGTAATATTTATTTAGAGATTTATGGTTTGCAGATCACTTACAATAAATTGTCATTATTTTGAACAAATATGAGGTATAATTATTATCTTTTCACAGACAAGAAACTTTATTCCTACAGAGCTAGTTCCAGAGTAACACTTGGCCTATTAGCAGCAATATTGGACCTAAAGACCTGTAGGGACTAGTTTTTTGCCAGAAAACATATCCAAAGCATTTTTAAAATCTTATTAATCCACAGTTTCTATTCCTAGGCTCCAGAGTTGGGGGAAGATTTTTATTATAAATAACTGAAATCAAATATTTATTTTCAAATTTTCTTATACAGCTTTGGAGTTTAAAGGTTGAAGTGGCATATGGTAAAGGAACCTTAAAATAAAACTCCTTAGCATTGAGAAATTCACTTTTCAAATTATGTTTAAAGGTCTCAGATGTTGCTATTTCTCTCCTTTAATATAAATAGCATGCCCATTTATTTCATACTTTTAAATTATTTTTGTTGATTGTTATTAACTCTATTGGGTTATAATTTCTATACGATACAGGTGACCAATTTTAAGTGTACAATTTGATCCGTTTGGAAAAATGAATACAGTTATGTAACCACCATGCTAAACATTATATAAAATACTTCCTGCCACAAAATTATACCCTCCTGGCCCTTTGCAATCAAGACCCACATTGACCAATAACCTCTGGCCACCACTGATCTGCTTTAAGTCCCTATGATTTTAACATTTTTAGAAGTTCATGTAAATGGAATCATAACTACATTATTCTACTATGTTTTTATTTCTTTGATTCAACATATGCTTTTGAGATTCGTCCATGTTTTTGCATGTATCAGTAGTTCATTTATTTTTATTGCCTAGTAATTTTCCATTATATGAATGAATGAAAATTTGTTTACCCATTATGAATATTCATAGTTTCCCAAATTTTATATATAAGGAGGCCTTAAACATATGTTCACAGGTTTACAAATAAATAATGAGAAGACTTCTTTGCATATCTCTAGGGCCCTGTTTCCTCTTGGGGCAGTTTCCTTCTCTTTGGTACACTGTCCTACAAACCTTTAACACTTTTGAACTTTCTGAACTCTTGACTTTGGCTTCTCAATCCATATGTTTTCATTTCTTTTAGTAAATATCTAGGATTGGGATTTCTGGGATATATGCTAGGTGATTGCTTAACCATAGTATACATTCCAAACACTATTTTCCAAAGTGGATGTAATATTTTGAATTTTCACAGTATGAGAGTTACTGCTGCTCAGAATCTTTGCCAATATCATTCATTGTCAGTTTTTTAAATTATGTCCTTTTTAGGTCTTTTATAGTCATATCATTCTGTATTTAATTTTTATTACTTTATTTGCTTATTAGACAATAATATATTCTCTTTTCTGAATTGCTTGTTAAAATTCTTTGTCCATTTTTGGGGGATCTGTTTGTGTATCTTTTCCATATTCAATGGTAAGAGTTATATTTTATTTAGAATAATATATTTATTCTAAATAAAAATATATATTTTAATGAAATCCATAATCTGATATGTTTTATAAATATTATTAGAATAATATATATTTTATAATATTATTAGAATAAAATATATTAGAATAATATATTATATTCTAATTAAAATATATATTCTAAATAAAATCCATAATCTGATATATGTTTTATAAATATTTCTCTCAGTTGGTAACTTGTTTATTTTTATTTTTTTGCGAAGAAAATATTTTTTCCAAATTCCAGTTTATCAATCAATGCATTTTGTGTGAGTGTTCTGGGATATTTGTATAGATTTTAAGAATATTAATTTTCCTCTGCAAATAATGTGGAGTAAGTGGTTGCTATTGTTGCAGTTTTGTTCCTTTCACTGCCTTTAAAATTTTCTTTATTTTTTATGAACTTTCAGCAACTGAATATGATGGGCATTGGAAATTTTGTTTTCTATTTTTCTTCTAACTGGAGTTCATTTAGTATCTATATTGCACAAGTATATTTATCATCACCTTCATTCATTTTTGGACATTAAATCTTCAAGTATTTTTCTTTTTCCACTGTTTTTCACCTCTTCCTGGAATACCAAATATTCATATTTTAATATGTTCCAAAGACTGCTGATGTTCTGTTTATTGGGCTGTAATCTTTTTTCTTTCTCTGTGATTCATTTGGTAAGTTTCTTTTTATCTTCAAATATGATAATCTGTTTTTGTTTTTTTTTTTGCACTGTTTAATCTGCTGTTATAGATATTATATTTTTACCACTAGATGTCTCATTTATCTTTTTTAGGCCTTTGATTTCTTTTTTTTTTTTTTTTTAATATGCTCATGGTTTTTTTTCTATCTTCTTGAACTTATGGAGCATATTTATAGTAAGTATTATAACATGGTAGTAGTAACATCTCTGTCACTTCTGGGTCTGTTTCTATTGACTGATATTTCTCCTGGCCATTGTCACATTTTCCTGCTTTGTATATCTGGTAATTTGGTTTTGGGTGCTCAGTAATATGTATTTTATACTTTGGGTGCAGGATTTTGTTGTGTTCCTCATATAGTATTGTATTCTTTTTCCTAGAATGCAGCTGTTATTTGAAATCAGTTTGATCTTTTTCCTAAGGTGGTTCCAAAATAACCTTTTGTTTAAGGATAATTTATCCCATTATTAACACAGTTCCATCCTTAGATTCTTAGAATTTTACCTTATAACCTATGTATTGCAGGGTGTATGTTCTTTTGATGAATACATGAACATTCCCCAGCACTGTTTGTGTTCCTAGAATTCCTTTCGAGTGGTCCTTTACCCATACTGTGGTTGTTTCCTTGCACATTTGCACAAATAAATAATCTGCATATCTCTAGAGCCCTGTCTCCTCTTTGAGCAGTTTCCTTCTCTTTGATATTCTGTTCTACAAACCTTTAACTCTTTTGAACTCTCAACATTGACTTTAACTTTGCAATCCATAAAGACCTCCAAACCTTGTTTAAGTTCTCCTCCCTTCACTGTGCCTTAGAATTTCCCTCTCAGTAAGTAAGCTCTTATAATTTGAGAGTTCACTTTGTTTGTGTTCTTGATCTTAGGAATCATAGTTTTATATTACATTTGTCCAATTATAATGGAAGTTGTTTTCATACATTTTTATTAGGTTTTGTAATTATTTAAAACAGGAAAGTCTGGCTGTGTCACTAAATCTTGGCAGGAAATAGAAGATGCCATGATTCTGGTTTTAAATTTGATTTATTTTTCCTTTTAAATTAACACCTCAATCGACTCTTATTCTATCCAAACATTCAAAACACTCACATTTTTCTATTGTCGTATTTCTCTTTATGTCAACATTCTCACTGAAGACAGTTTTTCAAACGATTTTTCTCCCTGTGGTCAAAAGGACATAATTAAATTATATTTCTAAAATTATAATATACTATAATAATTATTGGAAGCTTCTTCTCTAGTATCATTTGATGACTTTGATGTCTTACTTAAGTATTTTATCTTTTGTTATGAATTTTACATGGGCTTTGAGACTATGAATTATTTCTTGTCTTTCTAATTTTTTTTCCACCCACCCAATTTTTCTCTTTGCATGGAGCAGTAATAACATTCTATTTGTTTCTCTTCATTAGGGCCATTTTATTTGTTTCTCCTAATCCCTTACCATATGAAAATTCAGTCAACCTAAAACTCTCAGCTCAATTTACACCCTCAAGGAAGGCATCACTTATCCCCAATGCTTGGATAGCTTCTTTTGTATATATTCTTTTCATATTATGTGACATTTTTCAGAGAAGTTACATAAGTTTATAATGATCTATTGTGTGGTTATTGTTTAACATTTTGTTTCCAAATTAGCCTGTACATTCTTTAACAGTACAGTCTATGTTTAATTTGTTCCACCATTTCCTGATAACAATTAGGAAAATGACTAGCAGATAAGTTTCAATAAATATTTAAAATATTCATAAACCAATCATATTCCTAGATGAGTATATGCCCATATAAATTGCTTCTTTCAAAACATGGTGGTCCAAACTTTCTGACAGAGCCTGTTATGGCCAGAGCTTCTACAGAGAATATAAAACTACAACAAATTAATCTTTTAGCTTGTTAACAAGTAAGGTGGAAAGAGAGATGAGCTTCCTGTGGCCAGGATTTCCTTGATTGAACTTCCAGAGCTGTGTCTTATTGTCAGCAACTCATTGGTAACTGACCCAAAAATATAATTTCACATTAAAATATTTTGCAATGTCATCAATCTTTTAATAGCAAAATATATAATGATGGTGCATATTTTTAGACTATGCAAGTCCTTCTTCAGTTGTTTTTAAATTAGCTGTTATTTTCAAGAGTTCATTTACCTGTTAAAAGAGTTCAATTTTCTGATGACATGTGTTTTGGGTTGAACTGTGTTCCCCAAAGCATGTGCTGAAGTCCTAACCCCCCGTACCTATGAATGTGACTTTATATGGAAATAGGGTCTTTGCAGATGTAATGGAGTTAAGATGAGGTCATGGATTAATTGATTAGGGTAGGCCCATAACTCAGTGACAGGTAAACTTATAAGAAGGCCATGTGAAGACAGAGGCACAGAGACATACAAGGAGAATTCTATAAGGCAGACAGAGATCGGAATTTCCAGCCATAAACCAAAGAATGTGAAGGGTTGTCAGTAAGCACAAGAAGCTAAGAGAGGGACATAGACTGGATTCTCTTCCAAAGCTTTCAGAGTGAACATAGCCCTGATGGTACCTTGATTTTTGGACTTCTAGCCCCAGGAGTATGAGCAAACAAATATCTGTTGTTTTAAGCTACCAAGTTTGTAGTAAATTGTTATAGCAGCCCCAGAAAAAAAAAATCATGTTTTAGAATATAATTTATTTATAAACATGTATTTTTTTTAATTTATCTAGCATTGCCGCAATGAAGATACTCTATATTAGTCAGGAATCTTGGAATGGTATATGGCTTCACACTAAGGTGATCCATGAGTTTAATCACTTCATTATTACTCTAGCTCTTTTGTTTCCTTTCACTTCATTCTTAGGAATATTCTTCCATGAGTTATCAAAACAACTGCTGACAGGCTCAGTTCACTGAGGCATCAGTAAAACAGAGCCTCACTTTCTTAATGGTTCCAGGGTAGATACTCCCATTGTATAATCAAATATTCAGACCCTGTAGAGTGTGAGTAGATGTTCTTGTTTGCCAAGCATGGGTCACAGTTTCATACATGGAACTAAGGATAAGTTCAGGCCCCACTGAACAATATGGAATAAATGGGAAAAGGGTAAATTCAATAAAGGAAATATATACTTTTGTTAACAGAAAAGGTATAGATGCTGGACAAAAACTTCAAATATTCACTGAACATACTAACAAGTATTATTCATTAGTTTTTGTAGATTTCCTTCTATGTAGTAAAATATGAAATACATTAATTTCCACTGCATCCCATGTTATATTTGAATAGCTCCATCTACAGCACAGACAATTTTCAATGATCTTCCTATCATCTACCCAGGGGATAAAATAAGAGTTGTGCTGAATTACATGTAGGATTATTAATAACCTGGTCCTGGCCTACCTTTCTATCCTTATGCCCCTCAGTCTCACAGATCTGTTCTTCAAATATATATATATATATATATATATATTTAAGATATCTATATAAATATATATATATTTGCAATGCTTTACAGCACTGGGGCAATGTTCTCCAGGAGCTTATATAGGCTCTAAATCAGCATCCACTCTACGCTGCTATTTCTTCCATAGCCAGGATTCAGAGGTCCAGGAATCAAAGGGTGGAAACAGCAGGTTGATTATCTTGGGGAATGGTGCTATTCCCCTAGTGATCCCCTAGGAAGATGTTTGCTTCCTGTCCCTGTAACATTAGGCTCTCCTGGTCTACAGGTTTTAGTTCTAAAAGAAGGCAGGGAATTACCATACTGACTAGGGTGATTTGTCCTGATTATCCAGAATAAATGGGACTGCAACTACACAATGGAAGTAAGTAAGAGTTTGCCTTGAATACAGGGGATCCCTTACGGTATCTCAGTACTCCTATGCTCTATGCTTAAAATCAACAGAAAACTGCAACAACCCAATCTAGCCAGGACAACTAATGGCCCAGACACTTCAGGAGTTTAGGTCACCCAATCAGGCAAGGAATCAAGACCAGGTGAGGTGCTTGCTGAAGGTAAAGGGGATATGAAATGGGTAGTGGAAGAAAGTTGTTATAAATACAAGTTATATCCACAAGACCACTTGGCAGAAATGAAGACTGCCATGATTGATTGATTGGTTGATTGATTGATTGATTTAGGTGCATGGGCCAGGAATCAAACCCAGGTCATGCTTGGCAGGTGAACATTCTACCACTGAACCACCTGTGCACCCCTACTATAATGTTTTTTTAGTATTTCTTCCTAGTTTTGTTATGAACATGTTTGTATGTATACATAAAGCAAATATCTTCATTTTCTTCCCTATCTTATTCCCTTATCATATAACATAAATTATATTAACATTATGTCACAGTATTTAAGTTACAAGGTTACCAAATTTAAGAGTGAATATTATCCAAGGACTTGCATCCTTTTCTAGGGGAGGAGATAGTGCCTTTTCTATTGTATGCAGGACAGTTGAATTATATTAGAAGAATACAAAACTGTTATTGTTTTTAGATTAAGTATGGTCTCTTTTTTTATGTTTTCAAAAATAGCTACTGATACAGATAGTGATACGGTAAAAGGAAAAGCTGGATAGAAAACCACACATGCAGCAGGACACCGATTTTCTAACAGCACCCCTCTCCCCCCCACACACACAGGCATTCTCATCTTAGCCTACAATCAAGTACCTTATTCATCTCCAAGCCCTCAGAAACTCTTCACTCCCCTGAAGGCTTGTTGAAGACATGGGCCATCACCTTCATAAAAATAGAGTTTAGGGCAGGCCCTGGTGGCTCAGCAGGCACGGAGACCCATGTTCGATTCCTGGTTCCTGCACATGCAAAAGAAAAATATATAGAGTTTAGTAAATACATGCTTGACATGATATGAATTATTACATTTATTATGTTCATATTTTTATCTGAATTTATTTACAGTCCTTGTCTATGTCTATATCATATGATATAAAATAAAGATGTGCTCGACTGGCTTAAAAAAGTAATATAGGCAAATTTGATCATTTTTATAGCTATTATGTAGTGGAGATGGTGATGAGAAGTAGGCAAGAATGGAAAAACCAGTCTGGAGAGCACGCAATCCAATAGGAATAATATAATTAAACATGGGAACCTGGAGGTGAGAACAAAGGTCTGAGACTTTTACAGAAAATGAGATATGGGATTAAAAGATATAGACAGAAGCCTTACTGCTGGAAAAACTGCCCCTCTGTTGGGCAAAAGGATGTCAATACATTCATAAAAGACTTTCTATTTGCGGTGTCCTCTGCTCAACTATCTCTCCCTACAATATCTCTGAGTAGCCAGTGAAAAAAGGCAAGTGGAATCGGGTAGCTAAGTATAGACTATTGACACTTGAATGTAGAAGCTATCATCTGTGGTTCCAGACTGTCAAAATTATTGAACGCCATGGGCCAGCCTGCCCAACATGTCTCTGCCTTCATTTCTGTGGTGGGAGGTGGGCTATTGTGAAAGCTAATGGGCAGACCAAGCTTGGTTGAAAGGATGAGGGCTGGACTGCTGGAAAGTCATGAGCACAACTACCAGCCATCTCCCTGTCCTCACCCAACCTCTCCTCCTTTTCTTTTCTGTGTAGCTGTTTCAATATGTTTTCATTCCATAGTGCCAGGGAATGTTAGGTCTACTGGAATGGCTTGACCATATCTTAAACTGGAAACCAAGAGTGGCAGTTGCAGCTGTTTTTCAAGGCTGGAACTCTCAGTGGCAGGCTACCACTATCTGCGTGTTATAAATATCCCATCCTTGAGTGGCACAGATTGGTCTCGCCTCTCCAACTGAAGTGGGTTGTACAGAGCTGCCATCCACTGCCCCTGACCCAAGAAGTTGGGCTGCCCAGGAGATCAGCCATGATGGGATAGCTTCCCCTGCTCTTTTGGACCCTTTGAGTTATGTAAGTAATAAAGTAGTCATTTGCTGAAAGTTTCTGAAGTACCTGAGACAGTGTTCCCATGACATACCATGTAGTAACTTGCTCCACAGCTATATTTATTTTGTATAAGGCTTGATAATAAGGAAGCATAAATACCATAGCAGCTATCTAAAGAAAATGAATTAACATTGTAAATAAAAACAAAGTAACTTCTGGTAATATTTTCAAAATATAAATCTGTGTTAATGTCTTAAAAAACAAGGCTTTACACATGGAAATGGAGGGAATATATCCTGCATATAGCCACAATCACATTATGTTTTCATAATTCTAGACAGTTTTCATTTAAGTCAAGCAATTAACTCAAGTAAAATCCAAGAATACTTGACTTTTGTAAATTATATGCCATAATAATTCACATGTGCCCTTTGAAAAGTCAAGTTTATCCTGACTGCATTTTGGAAAATGGTCAAATGTTTATAATTGAGAGGTTACCGAATTAAGAAAATGAGGAGATGTCCAATAATTCATGCTACGACTTGTCTACATCCCAATTATTAGTTAAATTTAAACATTCTTCTTCATTTAGAGGTGCATTGAGATCATGGGATATAATAAACCCAAGCAGTAGTATCATGTCATGAATTTTTAGTATCAAAGTGAGATAGTTATTCCTAAAAAGCTTGAGAAAAATCACATGTAATTAAAGATATATACATATATAATTGCATAAAGAGACAAAGATCTATAAAATATTTATTTTACCCAGTACATTGCATTAAAAGAAAACAATGTTAGGAGACACATTGTGTTTATGTAAGTGTACACTTGGTATGCTTGCTTTATGTTATTTCAGGAACTGATTTTATGATAGAATGATGGACACCAGATTACTATTATGTGCTCCTAGTTATTTTACTTGTTTATATCACTTAACATAGTGTCCATACATTCTCAGAACATATTAAAATTTTAATTTTGAAATGATTCAGTATTTTTAAATAATTTATACTTTATTAATATCACTATAATATCAACATATATTTGAAAAATAGGAATATACACATATAATTGACCTAAATATTTATTCAATCCACTGACTATACTTGTTGCATATTTGCTTTAATTAGAATAATTTTCCAAACCCATTTCCACACCACTGTACTCTCCTACTTCTCAGGGCTCAAAATGTTTGATCTAATCCAAAGAATTTATCAGAGATGAAAATACGCTATTGATAACAGTTGATTAAATGGTTACTCCCTAACTTGGACTAGAACTAACATATTTTGACTTCTTATTCCTTGCCCTGATGTTGTTGATGATATTTTTGAAGCTACAATTTTGTCTGGTAGACAATTAGAAGCATAGTATGTATTAAGCTTGAATACTACAATTGAGAACCCCAGTTTAGAGTGTGTCATCCGAGATAGAATCCATCTGTTTTGAGTGCAAGCACTGGAACACCTGGGAGTTCCTAAGTCATCACAGAACCCAACTAAAATGATATCAATGCAGTCATTCATTAATTTACTTAACAACTATCATTGACTATCTGCTATATGTTAGGTACTCTTCTAGGCTCTGCATATACATCTGTTAACAAAATTCCTGCTCTCATTGAGCTAGACAGGGTAAGACAGGCAATAAGCAAGTGTTAGATAATTGGATGGTGTTTTAGTTTGTAAGCTGCTGGAATGCAATATACCAGAAATGAAATGACTTTTAAAAAGGGAATTTTAGTTGCAAGTTTATAGTTCCAAGGCCATGAAAATGTCCATTTAAGGCACCAACAAGAGGCTACTTTAACTCAAGAAAGGCTGATGGGTCCAGACCACCACTGTCAGCTGGAAAGGCACATGGTGACATTTACTAGCTTTCTCTCCTGGCTTCTTGTTGCATAAGGATTCCCTGGTAGTGTTCTCCTTCTGCAGCTCCAAAGACCTCTGGCTGTGTGGCTCTCTTGGCTCTGTGACTTTTTCCACAATGACTCCTTCTTAAAGGACTCCAGTAAGCAACCCCACATTGAGTGGGCAGAGATACATCACCATGGAAACCAACTAATCAAAAGTTACCACCTACAATGTGGGTGGGTCACATCTCCATGGAAATAACCAAAAAGATTCTACCCATTATTATTGAATAAGGATTAAAGGACATGGCTTTTCTGGGGTACATAACAGCTTCAAACCGGCACAGATGGTAATAGGATTATAAAATGAAGTAAATCTGGAAAGTATAATAGGAAATACCAGGATAAGATATTTTTGATTTTAATGTAGGAGGTCAGGAGCAGCAAAACTAAAGCATTGATATTTTAAAAAGACTTAAACTAGTTGAGAAAACAAGCTGTATTTCCATCTGGGTAAAGAATATACTGAGAGAATATGAAGAACAAGAACAAATGTTTTGAGGTAAGAACAATCTTTTTTAAGAAACAAAATGGGCAACCAAGCTGCAGTGGACTATGCCAGGGGAAAGAAGTAGGCCATGGGGCAGAGAGATAACATGGACCTAGGCTCTTCAGGGTTTCTATGCCATTGGTTTTTTTATTGTGACTTTACTATGAATGGTATAGGAAGGGATTTAAACAGTTGATATAGTCTGACATGCATTTTCGTAGAATCATCTTATCTGCCATACTGAGAACAGATTTAAGAAAATAAGATAAAAAAGATGATAACAGTAAAAAAGTGATACTATAGATGCTATAATCTTTCCTGCCCAACTGCACAGTGAGGAATAAAAGTGGGTCCTACAGGTAACTAGAGAAATCAGAGTGTGTGGATTGTGAGTTTGGTGTTCTTCTATAAAATACTGTCATCATACACTACTTTCTGGGAAAAAAGCATTAACATATTTAAAAATAATTCATCTGAAATTATAAAATGTCAAATTGGTTACTAATTGATTATATTAACTTAAGAGAAGTTTAAATATTTTCATTATATATGTGCTTACACTCATCCTGTAATTGAAAAATAAAATGTCTTGTGCCATTAATTTATGTATCTATAGATACCACATGAGCATATCACTTAACAGTTTAGTCACTCAAACATATTTTAGTAATTACTCAGAATTAATTTCTGTCTTCTTGGTTATGCGAGCAAATAAACACTTCATGCATAAACTCCTTAATTTTATTCTAAGTTTAAACCTGGACTAAATGAGGAATATTAACTGAAAAAAATAAAGCATTTTTATAAGAAATACAAATCATTTTTTTGATAAAATGATATTCTGAAAAACTGAATATGCAGAGCATACCAAACTTCAACATGGATTTCACTAACCCCATCATGATTCCAAAATACAATTTAGGAATTTAATCTGCTTTGGGTGAAGAGGTGTTCCTTTATAACTGTGATAGCTAAAATGGGAAAACACTCAAATCAGAGCAAATCACACTTAATGCCTCTAACTAATAGCAGTCTACATCTGCCTCCACAGCATAGAAGCAACACATTTCCTCCCATTATAAATTTATAGGTGTTATCATATTCAGGTAATGATTCTATCCTTGATTTTTGCATGCCAGGCTGAAATTCTCATTAACTGGTATCTGTCTCAGGATGTTCAACATGTCCAAAACATTAGAGGAAGAGCACACTGAGGTTTAAGGTGTTCACAGAGTCCTCATCATGGGGATTTTAACTTCATCTGGATTCCAGACAGAGGATGAATGTCACTTGAGGAGTGAGGGCTATCAAGGTTATGTCATCTCAGACCCAAGATCATGGTCAGACCAGTAGAAGACCCAGAGTTATCTCATCTTGGACCTCTCACTAATCCAAGTAGACAATGGATCTGATAGTCTAATTTGCAGTAAAGTATGATTTGAATTTAAATATGAGTGATCAACAAGCTTTGGTGATGAGTTGAACAAGAAACGACAAAAGTGTAAAACGACTAACACAATAACCTTACTTATGTTTGTATAAATTGGTGGTGTTATGCAAGTAATTTATGTTCTAACTAAAAGAAACAATTTTAACATAAAAGCCTTTATATACTGCATCATAGTAGTCTGGATCACCATATAGATTTTGCTCATCTGGTCTCTTTACTCTCATTTCAGATATCTATTAATAAATATGCTTCTATCTATTCTACCATGTGATTTTTTTCCTACCTTAACCAACTCTGTTCAACTTGAGAATCTATTTATTATTTAATTTCAAATAAATAAATAGAAATTCAAAAGATAATATGCATTTACTTTGTTACAAAAGGCTAATCCTAGTTAGTTTTTAGAATAAAATAGTGTTGCAGTCAAAGTGAACATTTATATTGATGTCAATTACAGAATCATTTCAGATAAAATTAATAAAGAAACAAGTTTTCTGCCTCTGTTCATTTTAACCCTAGTTTGTCTTAAGAGAAAATGATAGCTATTCAAATGCTGTTAGGTCACACAGTACACTGCAAACAGAGGTCAATGGAGAACAAGCAATGATTCACTTTTAGATCAAGGTTCTAACACTAGGGAATGTTCCAAGAAGCATTTAATTTTCAAATGAATTCCTTCCACTTGGAGCCAAAGGTCAGTAAGCTAGCATTAGTTAGAGTGGTCTCAGCTGCATCAAAGTTAAATAACAACCAAAAGTCACCCACAGCAGTGTCTCTCTAATCCAAGGATTTGTCCCTAAGGACTGCAGGCCAAAGAAGAAAACAAATTTATTAAAGGTGCCTGCAATAAATGCTGTGATCAACAAGCATGTTGGATTGAGAGCTGAGGATAAGAAGCATTTTTTGTTCTTCTCATAGAAAAAGAAATCTATTGAAGCTACCTGTTGAAGTAAATGTATATATTTGGAATTAATCAATCTGTAGAACATTACCAATTACAGCAATGTTTAGAATCTACACTTCACAGTAATCAGAAGAAAGTTTATATCTTTTAAATTATCTATCGTCATGATGTAATAATCAACCTAAGGCATAAAATGCCTTTTAGTTGAAATTTTTAAAAAATGAATTTTTTTTTCCTGAGAAAACCTTTTCCATACTGTTGAAAATATCAATACTGCATGCCAGAGTTGGTTCACTGAGAGCAATAAATATTGATTTCCTTTCTCTATCTCTTACCAATGGCAGACAACTGCCTTGGTTGCTCTGAATATTTCATTGTTTTAGAATTGACAGATTCTGTTAGCATTGAGTTTTTATTCTTTCATTGTTCTTTCTTTTTTAAATAGGCATTTGCTTTATTTAGGGGGAGGGGATATAGCCAAGACAAGAAAGTGAGTGGAAATTAAGGTACCCTCCTTATACCTCAGCTCCCTTGTCAAGTGTGATTTCTTTAAGTTTGGTCTAGGTGTTACTATTACTGACTTTGTGAGGATTTCTTGAAAACTAATGTGCTTTCCTATTTAATTGGTTTTATAAAATCAGACTGTAAATTTACCTCCATTCAGGCAACGATTGATTGGAGCCAGGAATGCTCAAGGTATTTCTTAGGAGTAAATTTAAACATCCTAGCTACCATTCTCTTACTTGATTACTAACAATTATTTTGTCAGTCTCTGTGTAGGCAGGTGTTGTGACTAAACCTGACATTAACCGTCTTTGAACAAATAGGCCAGTGCAGTCCAATATATGCATGGGTGTTGACTTGATCTACTGCATTTTATTTTATCATTACCAATTGTATACAAATCTGAATTAATTCAGAATAAGTATATTGATCTAACTTATCAGACTTCAATTCACATGGATGTCAAATGAATTAGGTCAGGAATCTAACCGCAAACTGCTCCAAGGAAATTACCCCAAAGAGAAGACCATCAATATATTGCTTTAAAAGTATTTATAACCTTCTTCAGTTTTAATAATTTTAAAAGATAAACATAAATACCAATTCATAAAGAATACTTTTATTAATGTTACTGTTGTTTATCTAACTTTTCTCTAAACAAAATTACTTGAAGGCTATTCCCCAAATACCCCTGGCAAAAATATGCTTGCAATCTTTCTACTGATGCTTTAACAGTTAGTAAGGCTTGGATGGTTTCTTAGGATTTTTTCTGAATTCTACTTTAGAAAAAATAATGCAATGCCCAAATTTTATTATAATTTGCATGAAAAATGTAATAAAATTTTAAAAATAGGTTTTAAACCTTTAAGCTTTTACTGAACTTGTGTAAATTTAATTTATCGATTTTCTGAATATGTAGGTGTTTTAGTTTCCTTGCCTGCTCTAGAGCAGTATGCAATGAACTGGCTTAAACAATGGGAATTTAATGGATCAGGGTTTAGAGGCTAAGAGACAGCACAAATCAAGCTGTCCCAAGATAATGCTCTCTCCTAGAAGACTGTGGTGTTCCCAGGCTGGCTGGCTGCCTGGGGTTTGTAGATGCTGGTTCCTCTGTCACATGGCAGTGAGCATAGTGGCATCTCCTGGTCTCTCCCTTCTCCTCCAGAGTCCTTTGATATTCAGCTTCTGGCTCCTCCCACTGTGACTTTCTCTCTGAGTTTCACTCTGTTTGAAAAGGACTCCAGTAAAGGAATAAAGACCCATCCTGAGCCACCTGCTCCTTAACTAAAGTAACCTAATCAAAAGTTCCCACCTAAAATGGGCTAAGACCCACAAGAATGGATTAAGTTTAAGAACATGTCTTCCTGGGGTACGTTCAGCTCCAAACCATCACAGCTGGCAATGTACAAATGAAATAGGTTAAGACCCAAATACTCACATTACTCAGTAGCTTTAAAGTAGTCTCAGAGTTAGAAAATGTGCTTAGCGATAATTCTGATTGAACCTAACAATGATGGTCACAGGAAATTAGACAGGAATGTTTGGAAGAGTAGAAAACCTTAATAATTTTATGCATCAATTGAATTCTGCAAAAATTGAAATGATGGAGAGAAAAAAGATGATGAAGGATTCTACAACATATTTTTTTCCTGAATAAACACATATGCATGTATGAGCAAACAGAATCTTTTCAAGGAGATTAAAATTGCAAAATAATTATTGTGTTAATCCAGACTGAGAACATTTGCTTATGAATATTTTCAAAATTATCATGCCTTTTCAATAAAAATGTTACCAAACACATAACTTGGAAAACTTCTAAGTGAGAATTGATTTAATTTTCTAAATATTATATAAAATTGAAAAAAAAAACTTGTCTATGTATAAATATGAACCATGCAAAAATGTCTTATTTCTTATCATAAACATATATCTACTGTGTATTCATCCACAAGGCAAATAAAATGATCAATAATGCTCCTAATTACTTATTAATTTTGATACTTTCTCTTTATAGAGTTATTAGCCAAACTAATATTAATGATTAGATGTTCTGGTCTAGAGACTTTCAAATGTTCTTACAAAACATATACTCTGAATAAGATTTACAAGAATCTATGTAAACAGCCAAATAACCAAAGGCAAAACACTTTTTTTTAAAGGGATATAAATAAAATATAATATATATACACAAAGAACATATATATATACACATATATAAATATAAATACATATATACACGTATCCATTAAATATTATATATATATATATATATATATATATAAATTCTTAACATATCTGGTATAATTTAAATTTTCTAAAAAACTACTCTTCATGATATACTTATAACCCAAGTCCTATAACTTCTTTTAACTGCTATCCAAGTTTGTTCTTTCATCATGCAGGGGGACATAGAAATTCCAAATTTACCCATTCACATGTATCTGGTGATTAGAAAGTAATTAAATTAAATTTCTAAGTATAATTTAAATAAATATTAATAGTTTAATATTTATAGGTCCAAATTTAAAGATGTAAAGATTTTTTCCCACAGCATCTTTAAACCTATAAAATAGCAATTAAAATATTAAACCTTTAAAATTAAACCTATAAAATAATAACTAAACTGATAAAATATATGCATCTTTCGCTTGGATTTACCTTTTTAAAGGGTCCAAGCTTTTGAATTAGTGTTAAATATATATTATTATATTTTAAACGTTATTCTAATCACTGTGCTATTTAGAGTTAAGGGAACTTTCAATTTTTAAAATTTCATGCACTTAAATGTATTTAATGTATTAGAGCATATTTTATTTTATCCTTGTATTTTACTTATGTTTTCATGAATATTTTAGATTTATTATTTGTTAATTTTTCCTCTAAAGCATATTCCCCAAAAATGTTCATATACGAAAGTGGTCTAGATTACAATGGGTAAACAATTTTTAAATAACACATGAGCAAGAAAACTAAAACACCAGATGAAAGCACTTTGAAGAAAGAAATTGGCAGAATTTTCTAATGTCATAATTTAGAAAATAAATGTATCTATGGAAAAATAATTGCTCTCCCTAAAATAAAATGTTCACTTTATGTAATGATCATAACTCAAATCAAATTAAATAACAATCCAAGGAAGAAGTTTCTATGATGTTTTATAAAATCTAATTGTTGTTTTTCAGTCAGTTATATAAGCACTGGCTAATTTTCTCCTGTCAGGTCATAAACACATGTAATTCTATTGATAACACTTTAACTTCAAACTTTGTCTGAATTAGATTGCTGCTTTTTAAATTTTTTTGATATTTGTCTATTTTCTTTTTTTATATCATTGTAAATGAACATACTGAAAAAAATAAGCAATAGCTTATGATATAATAGGCAAATCGAACAGAGTGAGTTCTATAAAAGTGGAAGCAAATAGAATTTTTTTTCCCTCTGAAGGAAATAGCCTGAGTGTGGGCAACACAGGAAAAGGATACCTATTAGATCTGAAATGGGCTGTAAGTAGGAAGCTTTGAAGACAATAACGGGAAGATTTGATTTAATTTGTGAAAAGATTTGTTGTCACTAAAGACTTTGGAAATGGAAAAGTGATTCATTCAATATTACATTGTAAGAGAAGCCCTCAGTTTTCCCCTAGGAAGAACATATTACATATAGACTAGGAAGGCTAATGCAAAGTAAGTTTAGTAATATAATACTAGAATGATACCTGCGGCTATTGGAATTGAGAGGAAAAATGGGATTACTGAAATACTGCCTGCGACTACGAAACCATTTTCTTCATCTACTCCTTTAATTTTGAACATGAAATCTTAGCATTTTCATAATAGAACTCATACCCTCACCAATTGATTTGTCCCTTTTCCTGATCAATTAAACTACCACCAGATCTTCAAACATCTTATAAAATTATATTTTGAATTAAAGGAAAAAGAAAGGAAGTAAACATGACATCTAAAATATTAGACGTTATGTTCTAAATAGGTGCAACTGGGTCGTATTGCAGCAGCCAGAGAAACAGAATAAATAAGGAGAAACGTGAATATATAAGGTATTAAAACTAGTAGCCAAAAAACAACCACAACAACAACAAAAACTATGAGCCAAACGAGCTCTCAGAGAAGTCTGGGCCTTCATGAATTTCAATTATAAAATTTATAAACAGAACAAAATTTAGAAATGGAAGTAGTAGTGATAAGAGTAGTAAAAGAAGTAGCAGTAAACACATATTGAGCCCTTCTAAGTACAAAACTATCTTCTTAGGAATTTTATTAGTACGCCACAATCCTTATATAGATTCAGTAGCATTGTTACTGTTTTTATGGTGATTTTGAAGATGAGAAAATCAAAGTAAATAGTAAACAATTTGCCAAAGCTAATAAAATTAGCTAATTGCAGAGCTGGAATCAACGTATAGAAAGAGAATTTAAATTAGAGACAGAGGGTTGTGACATACAATCAGTAATGGTAAGAATGTTTCCATTGTGGAGTAAAATTTGAGATTAAAGAAAGAATGAACAATAAAGCAAAAGAGTTTCTTATTAATAAAACCAAGCGAACACTTGATTTAGCTAAGATAGTTGCACTGAGAATTTTGGACAAATAGTTTCCATGCAACAGTAAAGAACACTATAAAATGAAAGAAATCATTGATGGGACATAGAATATTAATGTGTAAGCAGTGCACAGTGGGAGTTCAGGCAAAAAAAATTATAATTTTAAGATCTGAAGTATTTTTTTTCCTACCAAAAATATTTAAAGCAAAATATTTTTAAAAAGATAACTGATTCCACAAATTCTTTTGGTCTGTGGAGGCTTGTTATTTACTATTTTTTTAACATGGGATGATCATCCCTGAGAAGAGAAAAATATATGATGTGAACCCTGTGATTGTCTCCAGTTACTATCTGGAGAAACTTCCCAGGCCAACTGTTCAGTGAGAAGAATCCAAGAGGGCCTCCCTAAATTGAGAAGACACGGACCAGAGTTCAGGAAGGCAAAAAATAGGTAGAAATCATGGGGCAGAGTACTGGAGGGAAAGATGTTCAGGGAGAAAGAGAGATCCAAAGATAGGAAAGGGTTCTCATTAGTCTGCCTGAGAAGTGCACTGTGAGGAAACTACCGCAAACCAGGCAGAAGGAAAAGAACTACTACAAAAATGCAGCCAGAATAATCTCTGGAGCTCTCATAGAACCACCAGTTAAGAATAAACTGAGCTGTTTCCTCAGGGTAAAGTGTTTGTAGAGGGTCTAATTAGTCCTAGATTAAGACCAATCCTGGATTTACTTAAATAAATCAAACAGATATCAAATTACATAACTGCATCCCAAACAAAAGCCCAAAGAAAATGAGAAAATATGAAAAAAAGAAAGAACCCTTGGTGAGAAAAGAAATGCAAAGGGCTGCATCATGACTATTTGAAAAAGGACTAATTTTGGAAAACATATGCAACCTGGTTCTGATAACTATTATAAACTACAGTAATTAAGAGAGTGCAATATTAGCGTGAAGGCAGATTCATAGAACAAAAGGACAGACTAATAGAGCCCATAGGTAAAGTCACAAAAATATGACCAGTTGATTTTCAGCACACTTGCCAAAATATTTCAACAGGGAAAAGGTATTCTTAACAATACATGGAGATGTGTTTGTGATAAAATTAACCTTGACCATTACCTCACACCACATACAAAAATTAAATTGAAACGTATAATAGATGGAAATATAACAGCTAAAACTATAAAACTTCTATAAAAAACAAATGAAAAATCTTAGTGAACTTGGTTTAGGAAAAGATTGTTTGAATAGTACACAGAGATGATAAACTGGATTTTTTTTTTTTTTTTTTTTTTTTTTTTTTACATGGGCAGGCACCAGGAATCAAATGCAGGTCTCAGGCATGGCAGTTGAGAACTCTGCGTACTGAACCACCATGTCCCACCCAAACTGGATTTTATTAACTGTTTTTATATGCTTTTAAATCTCTCATAATGCCACTTTCACTCTAGGAGGATAGTTATTCAACAATATGTAATTTATAAATTTAGGTCACTATCTAACCAATGAAAATCTTACTTTCTATAGACTGACTTGTATTCACAGTGGTTAACTAGCACAATACCTAGGTGAAGCTTCACTAATGTTGAGCAGGTGGAGTGAAATCACTACTCACGTAAAAAAAAAAAAAAAAAAAAAATCAGTTAACTGATTGAGGAAGACAAGCATGAGTGACAATTCAATAAAACTTATAGAAGAAGAAGAAGCAAATTTTAATGAATATTTTGCAAACTCCCAAGATTTAGTTATGACACAAAATGATGAAAATACATGAAAACATTTTTGCAAGGGCAGAGCCCTTAGAACAACCATTAATCCTGGCTACCTGGCTCTCTGTGTATACTTACGCTCTTCTTGTCCTTTATAGAGAAATTTCTCACCTTTCCCTTCTAGTCTATGAATTATCTTATTTCCTTTTTATGTATTTTGCTTAAGTTAGTTGAAGTTATTATTGGTTGTTGTAAAAAGTATGAGACAATGGGTATTAGGCAAAGCCACAGATATCCACTAGAACTAGTCAGTATGAAGACAGAGTTCTAGTCCAAGTTTGATGAAAAGTCTTTTTCTTGACAAGGTAACTTCTAGCTACTTTGTTTTCCAACTGAGAAATAAAGATACAGAACTATTCTCCACAATTAAGATTTGACATCAGATATATGTAAATTGTCTTGACAGTAGGAATTTTAGTGTCTGCAGTAAATGTGATACCAGTTGTCAGGTATATACTTTTGAGAAGAAAACTAATAGGATGGGAAATCACTGAGGAAATGAAACTTTTTAAAATGTATTTGCACTCTTGATCAGAACATTAACCTTAGGATGTTTTAGGAAAGAATTCTGATAATCTTAAGCAGTGAGTACAATATTTCATTTGAAAAAGTGAGCCATCAAGATGTCACTGAAATGGAATAATGCTTAGAATTGTAATTTAATCACCATGTTTTCAATGTTATTCTGTATCCATAGCTATTCCCTAAAAATCTCCATAAGACTCATAAATAGAAACACACCTTGACCTTACGTGTCAGTATACCTCATGAATAGAGGTTGCCAGATAAATTCATTTAAAAATTCTAGACTGGGTCAGGCCACAATGGCTCAGTGGCAGAGTCCTCACCTGCCATGCTGGAGACCCAGGTTCGATTCCTGGTGCCTGCCCATGCAAAAAAAAAAAAAAAAAAAAAGATTCTAGGCTGATATTCTTCTTTGAATAACATTCCATCCATAATTTCTGCAATCTACTTCAGGTTGATTTTTACAGTACTATCCACATGTTTGGAATTAATTATCTTTTAATTAATAAATTAAAAGAATACAGTGGCTCAGCAGGCAGACTTCTCGCCTGCCATGCCGAAGACCCAGATTCAATTCCCAGTGCCTGCCCATGTGTACTGGTTTGAAAGGATGTATATCCCCTGGAA